>NC_059083.1:11710626-12010626 GCF_020497125.1 Mauremys mutica | reverse complement strand
CATTCCAGAAGGGTTAAAATAATTAATTTGCTGGGCTTATTTAGCATACAGTTTTTACCTTCTCTTCTCTTTGTTTTGTTTTCAGTTGCTTCCTCTTTTTCAGCAATGGAGGTGTCTGTAATAACTATAACTTTTAAAACAAAGAGAGGGCAGAAGTGAAGAGAGGCGGAGGGAGGTGGGGGAGGAGCAACCTAGGAAGGGAGGGAGACCTGACCTGACCTGAACCAAGAGAGATCAATTAACTCCGGGAGGTCATTTTAAAGTACAGGCGGCAGCAGCAAGTTTAGCAAACAGAGGATATAAAGGAAAACTAAGGGGTATGTACAAATATTTGCGAGAGACGATTACATCATTGGCTGTGGGCGACGAGCGGGGCTCAGTGGGTTGAAGCCGTTGGGAACCTGCACTCCGGGTTTGTATCCGGGCTCTGAGAGGAGAATGGGGGGTCTTTTTCTGCTCTTCCAAAACCTGAATTTGTTCCCCCAGTGTCTGTTGCTTCTGTCTGCCTGCCAGATGGATTGCAGGAGCGCCTTTCTCTGCTGCCCTGAACCGTTTCTGGGCAACTCCATGCATTCATGCTACGATTCCAGTTGTTAACCCTCACCCTCTCAGTTTTTCCCTTTGAAATTCTTTTGTATGCACTCCACGGCGATCATGTCGCTTGAGGCAGTGGTTTTCAAACTTTTTTTCTGGGGACCCAGATGAAGAAAATTGTTGATGCCTGCGACCCAATGGAGCTGGGGATGAGAGGTTTGGGGTGTGCTAGGGGCTTACGGGTGGTGAGGGCTGCGGGGTGGGACTGGGAATGAGGGGTTCAGGGTGTGTGGGGGGCTCTGGGCTGTAGCAGGGGGGTTGGGGTGCAGGAGGGGGTCAGGGCTCTGGGCTGGGGGTGCAGGTTCTGAGGTGGGGCCCAGGAGGAAGGGTTTGGGGTGCAGGAAGGGGTTCCAGGTTTGGGGGGGCTCAGGGCTGGGAATTGGGGCGCAGACTCCCGGGCAGCAGTGCAGCCGGGGGGTGCAGAGGCAGGCTTCCCGCCTGTCCTGGCACCGTGACCCGCACTGCGCCCCGGAAGCAGCCAGCATCAGTTCCGGCTCCTAGGCAGAAGCGTGCCCGCAGGCACCCCCCCACTCAGTTACCGGCCAATGGGAGCGCGGAGCCAGTGCTCAGGGTGGGGGCAGCGCGTGGAGCCCCATAGCCTCCTGCCTAGGGGCCGGACCCGCTGCTGGCCACTTCCAGGGCGCAGCACGGTGTTGGAAAAGGTAGGCACTAGCCTGTCAGCACTGCCAACAGGACTTTTAACATCCGTGTCGGCCGTGCTGACCAGAGCAAGGCCACCCAGCGCCTGACATGCCGTGACCCAGTAGTGGGGCGCAACCCCCGGTTTGAAAAACACTGTTTTAAGGTGCTCTGTTTACCCTACTGTTTTCTCCTGATTTACCAGTGCAGTGAAAGGATTGCAGTACTTGGGGTACCTTAGAGACTAACAAATTTATTTGAGCATAACCTTTCGTGGGCTCCAGCCCACTTCATCGGCTGCATGGAGTGGAACATATAGTGAGGAGATATATATACGTACAGAGAACATGAAAAGGTGGGACTTGCCCAACCAACTCTAACAGGCTAATTAATGAAGATGAACCGTTGTCAGCAAGAAAAAACTTTTATAGTGATAATCAACATGGCCCATTACAGACAGTTTGACAGGAAGCTGTGAGGATACTTAACATGGGAAATAGATTCAATGTGTGTAATGGCTCAGCCATTCCCAGTCTCTGTTTAAGCCTAAATTGATAGTATCTAGTTTGCATATTAATTCAAGTTCAGCAGTTTCTCGTTGGAGTCTGTTTTTGAAGTTTTTCTGTTGCAAAATTGCCACCTTTCAATCTGTTACTGAATGCCCAGAGAGGTTGAAGGATTGTTTGCTACTTTTTCCTCCTGTGCACTTACTTGGTCATTCCCAATGTCTCCAATGCGGCACCCGTTCCAGTCTTTCCATGCTCCAGCTTTTAATTGTGCTCCGAGCACCTTTTTCCATTTCTGGCCTAATTCTTCAAGCACTAAGTAAGTACCTGAAGCCCGTTGTCGCCCACAAGATTCGTAACGAGGGGACGGCACTTTTCTTTTTTGCAGATTTTCTACAGCTGTTTCCAATGTTCTGTTCTGTTCCTGTGCTTTCCTAGCTTCTTTTCACTCTTTTCTGGTTTCTGCTACTTGCCCCGCCAGTTCTGGGGCATGTTGTCTTAACCATTTAACAGCCGTGGTCATGGTTGTTATTTTGTAAAGCCTTGGTCTCTGCCATCGCTTTACATATTCCAGGCCACGTTTCCCTCACTGTCTTTTTTGAACTCACGTGGACCTCCGTAGCTTGCCACCCAGCGCGTCCATACTTCATATAACTCTGGGGATTGGAAGGGAGGGTGTAGGAAGGCAGAGCACTCACCGGCGCGGTGCCTCCTGCTGGTTGGTCTGGGAATTAGCTCTTCCAGCTTCGCAGCGCTTCCTGCTGGCCGGTGTCTCCCTTGCTGCCGCCTGCTTCTCCCTTTTCTCCACCACACTTTAGTTCAGGCCTCCCGGCCTGTGGTGCCCCTTTGCTCGGGCACTGCCCCCTGGCAATACCCCACATTCAGGAGTCCTCCCCTCCCTGGGGAACCCCAATCCCCCTAAGCCCACCTTGCCTCAAGGGCAAACTGTAGTCTGAAATGGCCGCTCATCATTGGCAAGGAGCTTTGGACCTGCTTCCTTTTCCTGGTCTGGCTGCCCCGCTGCAGCCTCAGTACCCACACAGGCCCTTTTAGCACGGCCTCAGCCTGGGGACTCGCCTGGCCAGAGTTCCCCAGCTCGGCCTGCCCTTCCCCAGCACTGCTCTATTTGAAATACCCTTCTCTAGCAGCAGCCGGGGCCTTCCCACTCCACCACTGGCGGGAGCTTCCAGCCCTTTTATCAGGGCCAGCTGGACCCTAATTGGGTGTGGCCACACCTGCGACTGCCAACCCAATCAGCCGCCCTCCGCGGCTTTCAGCCCCAGCCCTCTCCAAGGGCTGGCTTTTAACCCTCTCCGAGCCGGAATGGGGTGATCGCCCCACTACAGAGGGGATAAGGGGATTCCCTAGCTCAGGGGTTTCTGCCATGTTAGATCGTGATCCCTACAGCGGGCAGCTCGCCTGCTTACCAAATCAGTGGTCGGGGTCACCAGTGTTGTCAGTTGTTGGCTGCGTGTGTGTTCTCTCTGTGCTCCAGCCAGGTCAACAGCACAGCAGACTTCCATCGAACTGCCCGGAAAGACCACAGACTTGGCTTAGTGGCAATAAAACTGGCCAAGCGCCTTGGCCAACAAAGCAGGGTTCTGGCACTCCATACGCTCTACAGGAGCATTACTACATGTACGCCTGTGACAATGGACCAGCTCATCGGTAGCAGGGCTTCCCACTGCCCCCTAGGCCGGACAAAGGGTTACGCCGAGATCCCGCAACGTGTATAGATTTAGTGTTTATAGACAATCTGAGATAAACAACTCAGGTGGTGTTTCATGACACGTTTGTTACCTCCCCTTGTACCTTTCTCCTGCTTCAGACAAAACATCCCTATTCACCACCCGTCTTTGTGCTTTTTTCCTCATGTTCCAGACAAAACACTCCTCTTCATCACTTCTGTCAAAACATCTTGTGCTAGGCTGGGGTGTCCCTTTGCTGGCCTGCTGGAATGTGTTCATATATTCAGTGCGTTTTAGCAGTGCCGGCCGTACTTGTGCCAAGTTCATGTGCCGGACAGTGAACTTGCCGGCAAGCATCTGCTTTTTGACAGGGTCTGCCTTTTGCAGCTTATCTTTTCCTGACTTTGGTTCCAGCCACAGGTCTTGCACCGTGCTCAAGCTTCAGGCTCTGCCTTCCTACCACTGTTCTGATACCTCACAACACGCCGGCCTTCAAATGCTTTGACCAATCCAGGCTGGCAATTCCCAGCCCTCCAGCGCTTTGATTGGTCTGTTGATGTGAAGGGAGCCTAAGAAAATTCGTGATTCTTGGAGAGTAAGGCAATCAAATCCTCTCTTGACAGCCCCCGCTAATTGAGAGCGCCATCCGAGGGGGAACCATCCCCCAGGTGCCCAGAGGTTGAGACCAGGTCGGATCATCCCTGGAGCCCCCCAGACGGAGGCAGGATTTTAGAATGACGTTCACACCATGATCTTAGTTTGGGAAGAGGGGGGCAAAATGGCGAATGGGGGGACGTTCACGTTGGTGGTCTGGTGGATCTCCGTCAAACACTTGGGGTTTCCAGAGGAGCGTAAGGGAGTGAAATTCAATCGGATTTGGCTACCACCTCGCTTACGCTGTCTTGGAAACCCCAACCTCAATATTGAGCTGGTTGGTGGACTCAGAGTAGCTGTGGAGGTCTCACTGTGGTAGGGATGTCAACTTGGGGAGGGAGACTGGCTGGCGGCTGGTATACAGGCCCTTTTTCCTCTGGGGGACACCAGCTCTGGTCTGGCCCCACAGTGAAAGGACTGGAGGACTGTTGGCCGAGGGAGATGGTGGAGAACGGGACCTTTCCCCTCTAGGGGGCGCTGGCTACAGCCTAGTCTGAGGTCAGTCGTGACTGAAAGGCCTTCCCGTTTGACAGGTGTTGTGCATTCATGAGACTAGTTGGTGGACATCAGTCAGACCTCTGCCAGGACATCGGAAAACAGCAGCCCCTTTGCTAGTCACTAGCTCCCTTGTTGGGAAACTTAGCAAAGGGTCAAGGAGTGAATGGGCCACAGAGATTGCACATCCTTCTTACACACAGGAGCCGTGATCCCAGTCCTGCCTGCACTAACCACTAGACCCTTCTTCCCTCCCAGAGCCAGGGATAGAACCCAGGCCCTGCTCCAACCATTGGACTCCACTCCTTTGAGTTTAGTGTCATATGTTTTTATAACGAAAACCTCCCCTTTTATTTCAGCGTGGAACAGCCCCAAACGTGTTTAATTCGCAGAAGCTATTTCCAAAACCCATTTCAGTGATCACTGATTTTTTTTTTTTATAACTCCTGTCAAGGTTAGAATCAAGACTCACAATTTGTCAGACCACTCTGTTTTTATTAGCGCAGCGCTCCGCCAATAACACTCAGATAATGTGAGTGGCCATGCAAGACCCAAACAGTCTTATTTATACAGATAAAAGAGCGGGAATCAAACAAAGGGACAAAGAGAGAAAAACAGCAAAATTCACCTGGGGCATAGCATGCGTATTCTACTTCCTTACTAACTTCTATAGATCTAAGGCTAATGCTTCACCAATTGCCCTTAAACGGTGCAATTGTTCTATGTTAATGTCTGTATTCCTGACACCTGGACTCCAGCATTCCAGCGATTTTCCTTAAAGGTACAGACAGCATTTATTTAATCCTATCTATTTTTGTAATATAATTAATTCTACTTTCACAATCCCTCCTTTTGGTCACGCTTCGCCATGACCAACGATGGACTGGGTTTCACATATTAACCGTTCTTTATCTTTTTGTTCATCAGCGATATTTAAAATTATCATATTAGCACTTTGTTCTGGGGCAGTCACCTGAGTGGCATGCCTTACACCATTTTGGGTACAACAGGAGACTAACTGAAAACATACAAAAATTATTAGGATTCCAAACAGGATAGTCAGGGCTCCCTGAAACAACCAGTTTTCTAGGCCAGAGAAATTGAACAGGTTGCTTAGCCACTTCCATAAAGAACTCGGCTCTTTATGGGGAAGATATGCGATTTGTTCTAAGTGGCTAGCGCAATCTATTACCTCATTGGTATCGTCAGGTATATGCACACAACATTCTTTTTCAATGAGTGCACAGGTCCCTCCTTTGGCCGCCAGCACTATGTACAATGCCTGACGTTTTTGGAGGGCCACCTGTCGGACCCTGTTTTTTTTGGCCAGGGCTTTTAAACTTTCTTCAGTTTTATTTGCCATTATTTTAACTACTACTTTTAACCTCAGGAGCCTTTTTGCCTGGTGTATTACTCCCCCAAGTGGGTTAAAGGAACTGCCAATAGTTTTTTCCCAGGTGTCATTACTGTTCCATATTGTGTTAAACGGACAAGGTCCTCCAGTGGGTCTGGGGAATTGAGTGGGACAGCCAGGACAGGAACATCAGTTTGAGAGTGGGCTGGGATGTGGCTGCAGACCCAGCATTTAGAAATATTAAGGGTCTGAGCTATCCACACTTGCTGCTGGATAAAAGAATTGTTATTGTGGACTCCCCAGACCTTTAGACACCAACAGCCGAGGAACAGGCACCACCAGAGGTGCATGTTGGAGGCAGGGCCCTTCTGGTTCTGACAACTTCAACTGAGGGAACTGTAGTCACAGTTTTATGTCCACCAGGCAGCAGGCGCTAGGCTCACTACTGCTTTTTCTTGGGCCTTGCTTTAGGTCGTCGTCTGCTTCTGGCAACCCTTACGAGAACGTTGATTGTAAGGTATTGCAGACTGTTCCTCTACGTCATCTTCTGGAGTCAAAATTGACTCTGCGTGGTCCTGAGGTGATGATTGGTTCGCTGGGGGTGGTGCATTCTTACACTGCAAAGCATGTATTCATGCTGCGGATGCCAGAAAGTTTAACAGCCGTCTGGGTAGTAAGCAGTGCCTGATGATTGTTTGATGCTCTTTAAGTCTTTTTGCTTCTTTCCTTGACTCTGGCTATAACAATGACCTTTACACCTTATTTTTTCCTGATGCATTCATTCCTCATTCACACAAACAGATTGAGAATACAAACAGTAGTATTTTATATCGAGCAAAAAAGGCATTGCAAATTAAACCTTGCTAAGTTTTACAATTAATAACCAAGACAATTTACATTGAGACCCAGGCCTTCAATGTTTCTCTAATTTACTTAACATAGACACAATAGAGAATCCTGTCTTTTACTACCTAAATCTTAAAACAAAGAGTTAGAGAAGGCCCAATTTGTAATGCATATGGGAAAACAGAATCTTATAGTCCCAGAGGGTCATTTCTTTCTGCTATTTAAAAAGGGTGTCTAGCAGGATGAAATTAAATTATACTTTAATTTTTACGGGACGTTATAAAATCCTGCTTCTACATATCCCCCTTTTGACACTAAGATTATTAATCGCCAGTGTCACTTCTTATTTAGTTCACATAATAGAAAATACTGGGATTTGGGCCTGTGGCTTTAGCTTTGCATACATTTGTTTTATTCACCAGCACATTTTAAACATTTGAATTAAACACATATAATTTAAAACCAAAAACAATTAGGGGTAGTAACATTAGTATGCCAATAGTTGTGGGAGACCATCCAGATAATATGAATGGTTCTGTTTCCCACATTGTTTTGTTTGTTTGTTTTTGTTTTTAGGAACTATGTTACCTTTTTAAACAGATGATTGGTAACTGTTTGCCATTTAATGCCAAGACTGATAGAGAACTCAGCTAAATCAGTGCTTACAGTAAGCTGAGACTTTTTGGTTGTGGCAAATAGTAAATGTGATTATTGGTAAACACAGTACTTACATTACATGTACATTTGTCTACTGGTGGGTTGCTAACACTTTTATCCTTTTAAAACACTTCTTTTCAAGAATTAACACACACATTGCCCGTTATACAATACTTTGGTCTAATTATTAATTTTATCCCACATACAGGATCCTAGTGAGATGTCTTTACTAGAGGGCTTTGGAGCAACAGGCATGGATAAGCATACCCACTTTTGAGGAGTCCACTTGGTACAACCTCTAGTGTCCAATAGTTTCCCTTCCTCCCAGCCCACTGGCTTGAGGTTTGAGGTAGCCAGAAGGATCCCAGGTGCAATCTGTGGAGTGGGCTAGCTTTTCATATCTTTGCTTCCAGAGCCTGTTGGTGTGCAATTTTAACAACAATTTTTTTACTTAACAAATTTTGTCTTACCGTACTGGAGACATACTGCATCCAGTTATATTGATTGTTTAATACCTATTTTTTTTTTGCTTTAACAGATGTATTAAAACCTTAATATTCTCTGATATTACCCAAAACATCTTATGTTCTAAATATTTGCATTTTAGTACATTTCATAGCTATTGCAGTATGTTTTTTTTTAAACTTTTATTTGTTTGTTTTTTTTTTAATAGGTTGTTCTGTAGCTGGTATTAGCTTTTTCTGATTTTCTGAAAGACAAAAATAACATTTTTCTACCCCTCTCAGGGTGGCATTGATTGTTGCTTAAAAGATTCCTTTCTTTTACAAATACCCTTACTGATTGCAGGCAAAACAGAGGAATTACCCCCATATTTTCCTGTGTGTGTGTTTTAAGTTTATTTACAGGTAATAGCTGAGAAGCATCATTACCATATTACCTTCAAGGATTTTTCCAAAAATCATACACACTATACGTTGTTACAGGGGTACTTACTAACATTAAATTTATTTCAATGTTTAATATTAACAATAACATTTAGCATCAAATCTCTTAAAGGGATCTTGTTATACCATGTCTTTTATTTAGGCAATTTCTTTTGTGCTGGCAGTTTTTACCTTCCTTTATCAGTTAGGTAATTTGCATCAACACAGGCTTGGCTTTTGGATTCAAAGCCATCAGCAGAGCTCAGAGACTCTGTCTTAAAAGGGACACAATCAACTTTCACCAGAGTTTTGATTTCTTTCCACTTTTAACTCCTGCTTACAAAACACACAGAGATCTGAAAAAGAAAACAGTCTATTGCGGCTCTTTTTGGAGCCCTAATAGGATTTTAATTCAGTAGCATATTTCATTTGTATTTCTTTTACCCCTTTTTACAATATACACTGCACATGTCCTAGGGAAAAAGCACATTTCTTCTATACTACAATTTTTTTTTAAACATTAGCCTTATCAATTTTTACATACGATGTAACTATTTCTTTTTTTTTTTTACAGAGTTTTCATGTACCCTTATCAAAAGTGACAGTCTGATTACACAGAGCCATTTTAAGGCTCAGTGTTTTTAACATTGCTTCTTTTTGTTTTGTGCACCTTACCTCTGCTGTTGCTTCAGAGGGGCACTGTTAAAAAAATTTTTTTATTCTTTCACTACAGCTCTTATCTGCTATTGTTACCAAAAAAAACCAACAACCAACCAAACAAAAAGACTCCAGAATCTCTCCCTATTCTCCTGATTTTGACTGCCCTATTGCAGCCATGACTTGGTTTTTATTTAAAAAAACATTTTAAATTTTATAAAGAATCAAGTTACCCCTTAAGGGTTAAATGCTAAATCCCAAAGCCAAACAACACTAATTACCTGTGTCTTGCAAAAGGTCTGTCAGTTTTGCAACTTTGAATTAAGAGTCAAATGAATTTTTAGTGGCAACAAAAACAAAACTAATTTATCTTACACCTACAAAACAGGAGTTTTACAAACCAGATGTGCTGGTTTAGATTCTTAGAACTTTACATATTTTCACAGACAAATAGATACATACACATTTTCACAAAATTTAACTGCTTAATTCTCTCCAGCCTTTGTAGAGTTAACTTTTCACTCTCTCTCCTTAAATCACTTGTTTTTCTTCCAAAATAACACCTTTATCACCTCAGATTTCACCATTTTAAGTATTGTTCCAAGGGTTCATGCCTGCACTTACTGCTTTTCTTACTCCTTACACTATGCCCTCAGGGCTTCCAACCTGTTTTTCAGTTTCTTTATCTGTTGTTTGCCTGCTTTTAAGGGGTTTGGATCGATCCGGGGTGGAGGTTTTTTTTTTTGTTTTTTTTTTTGAGAACGGGGTAAAGGGGAGCACTCGGTCTGGTGGTGGGAGAGGAGGCTTTTAATAAAGCTTTTAACCTATTTGAATATTTGAGAGAGGCGAGTTTTGATTTTGTCCAGCTACGATTTGCCTCTTCCCACCACTGAATGAAACAATTAACCTCTTCTTTAGCCAATTTAGCTTTAGGTTGGCCGAGTTTGTCATTTAAGACGTCCACTCGGTCTTTGTTCCAAGATTTTAACAGTGGCCACTGAGTTTTGGGATCCCCCTGAGTTAGCCTAGACCATTTTTCCAGAAATGTACAGGAGTCCGGACCCTTCTTACAGGAGTCTGGACCCATCCTAAATATATAAAATGAGCCAGCGTTCGTTTAGGGAACTGTCCTGACTTAGACGTCTGGTTACCCATACAGGAGGACTTCACACACCAATCGCACAAGAAGGAAATTCGGGTTCGTCAGAGCAACACACAAAAGGAGCCCACAGGCTACTGCCTCAATCGCCCTTGCTTTCACACCAGGGGTTTTACCCAAAGTGTGGTGCGGCTGCAATTGTGCAGATTCCACTCACTCAGACCGCGGGACAGGAACCCCTTGGTCGGCCGATCCCCGGACAGAGATGGCACCCAGACTCAAACACTCCACAGGAAGACAGATAGACACAGAGACAGGACAGTCCTCAGTCCGGACAAAACACAGAAATAACTACCTGACCAGATTCCTGATGTCAGATCCCGGGATCCCTACCAGAACAGAGTGGGAACCAACAGGTTCGATGGCGTAGACTTCACTGTGGTCGTGCGCCTTTCCGTTCTGGTGGAGGACCGCTCGGGCCAAATGCCCAGGTGCCGGCTGCCACGATCGTCCCACAAAACGGTCAGGAATCACACAGCCCCAGTGAAGACGGTTGCCATCTCGGTGGAACCTCCAAATTGTCAAAGTTAGAATCAAGACTCACAATTTGTCAGACCACTCTGTTTTTATTAGCGCAGCGCTCCGCCAATAACACTCAGATAATGTGAGTGGCCATGCAAGACCCAAACAGTCTTATTTATACAGATAAAAGAGCGGGAATCAAACAAAGGGACAAAGAGAGAAAAACAGCAAAATTCACCTGGGGCATAGCATGCGTATTCTACTTCCTTACTAACTTCTATAGATCTAAGGCTAATGCTTCACCAATTGCCCTTAAACGGTGCAATTGTTCTATGTTAATGTCTGTATTCCTGACACCTGGACTCCAGCATTCCAGCGATTTTCCTTAAAGGTACAGACAGCATTTATTTAATCCTATCTATTTTTGTAATATAATTAATTCTACTTTCACACTCCCTTTCTAAAAGGCTAGCAGGGTGGCTGAAAGAAATGGAAAGCAGTACATTGAAAATGATCTATCTTGGGCCCCTATGGCTATAGTACTTGAGCACCTCACAATTTGTTATGTATTTATTTTCACAGTGTCCCTGTTTTCCCATTCTATAAATGGGGAAACTGAGGCACAGAGACTCAGCAGCTTGCCACGTTCACACAGGGACTCTATGGCAGAGCCAGTAAGTGAACCCAGAACTCCCTGACCCTAGGCCAGCACCTTAACCCCCTGGACCATGATAAAACTGACAGAAGGAAATACTATATTTTGCACAGCCAGCCTGTGGAACTTATTGCCTCAGGAATCGCTGAGGTGAAGCGCTAGTGGAATTCTAAACAGGTTTGCACATTTAGGTGGGTAATAAAAATATCTGGACTTGGAAAACTGCTACCCCTTTTTGACCTGAGCTGTTAGCTAGCATTCCAGCTCTGCAGGTGGTTACCATTAGGAGGAGAAATTGGTGATGGAGTAGGTGTTTCTTTGATGCAGTCCCTGTTTATTTATAAATTCTTGTTTCCCTGAACACAGGGGGGAAATCAAACAGGAAACACTCTCTTTGTTCACAACTCCAAGCCCCTCTCCTGCCAGCACTCTGCCCAAAAGCGCTCTCTGGGCTGTTTCGTAGGGTCACATTCCTGCTATTTTTTTCTGGCAGGCCTGAGCTTTCTTAGAAACATAGTAATGTAGGGCTGAAAGGGACCTCGAGAAGTCATCTACTCCACCCCCCCCCACCCTACTGAGACAAGATGGAGCATAGCCTATTCTTGCTGCCTTCTCTGTCAGCTTCTCTGCTTTTTCTGCTGCTTCTCTCACAGACACACACAGCTCCTTCCAGCCTCTCCACCACTTAACTCACCTAAGCACATGTTATCCCATCATTGGCCACTGGGGGGTGGTCTCTTGTGTCTTCCTCTGAAGCATCTGATGCTCGGTCCAGTTGGAGATGGGATATTGAGATAAAAGACCCCCCTGATCCACTTTCCTATGTCCATAAGTAGGTGTCAGCAAAACCCCCAAGATGTTTCTAAAGCAGTCTGGGTATAAATCTCTTTTTTAGGTGGATCGGGTTTGACTTGCTTCGGATCTGTGATAAAATCCGACCAATTCTTCAGTCTTCCATTGAGACTTCCAGGGTAAACAGGACTTGAATTTCTAATTGTGGGATGGTAGGCGAGGGGAAGAAATTAGTTTAGCCTTTTCAGGCCTTCACTGTGCATCGCAAAGGAGCAACAGTACCCAACTTTATTTCCTCCTCAGCTGGGGGATCAGGGCGTCAGCCACTGCCACTTCTGGGGTGGTTCCTCAGAGCTGATCACGTGTATAACGCAGAAGTGCTCCAGGGACCGTTGACAATCATGTAATGTTTGAGCTCCTTGTAATGGAATTGTTTCCCGTACAACATCCATGTTTCCGCACTCTGTGCCCTCAGCTCACCGCTGCCCAGATTGGGGGAGAGGGCGCCGCTTGCCCAGAGACATCTACGGAGTGTGTTAGGATCAGCTGCTGGCTCGTCGCTGCCGCCTACTGCGAATGCTCAACCCATTCCTGTGGAGTGAAACCAAAAAGTGAGTAGGATCTTCTCTCTCCTCCCGACTGTTTGGTGAAAGGTCCCGTGTCCCATTCCACGCCCCCTCCCCCAAGCCAGTCAGTCCCTCTGTGCAGGGGCTGGATCAGAGCTGTCTCCCCCTGGAGGGGAAAGGCCCCCATACCCCATTCCCACACAGCGATTCCCCCTTGTCTTGCAGGTACCATGGCTACCACCAACCCCCTGGAGAACCTGCAGGTGGAGGCCAGCTGCTCCGTCTGCCTGGAGTACCTGAAGGACCCGGTCATCATTGACTGCGGCCACAACTTCTGCCGGGTCTGCATCACCCGCTGGTGGGAGGAGCTGAACCGGGACTTCCCCTGCCCCGTCTGCCGTAAGACCTTCCGCCACCGCACCCTCAAGCCCAACCGGCAGCTGGGCAACATGGTGGAGATCGCCAAGCAGCTGCAGGCCACCAAGCGCAAGGTGCGGGACGAGAGCTTGTGCGGGAAGCACAACGAGGTGCTCAACCTCTTCTGCAAGGAGGACCAGGAGGCCGTCTGCCTGGTGTGCGAGATCTCCCACGACCACCGCTCCCACACCGTGGTGCCCCTGGATGACGCCTCCCTGGAGTACAAGGTGGGAAGCTGCCCAAGAGGTGCCACCCGGCCCTTTCCCCAGGGCTGGTGCCCTACAGTCCATGAGCTGGAGAAGGTCTCCCGGGGTCCCTCATCCGCTTTCACTCACCCTCATCCAGTGAGGATGCAGAGCTGGTCGTCCTCCAGTGCCTTCCCACAATGCCGCCTGTGTCCCTGGAAGGACAGACAAGTTCTCCCACAATTCACTGGGAAAGAACCAGCTCGGATTGCCGCAGGGCTGAGATCCAGGGGATGTGCCCCCAGAAGTCCTAGTGATGCGCACAAGGGAGCAAGCGCAGCACCAGTGGGATCTAGCGGGTGAGGGCTGGGAGCCAGGACTTCTGGGTTCTGTCCCCAGCTCTGTGAGGAGAGTAGACCCTAGTGGTTAGATGAGGGACGACTGAGACTAGACTGTCCACAGGGGTCTGGGTTCTCCTCTGGCCTTGACTGTGCCTCCCAGCAGCCGTAAGCCCTTTCCCTTGCTATAGTGCTACCCATGGCCCATCTAACTGCCAGGGAACTGATCATCTGGTTACTGTTGCTTTGCGCCTGACTCTTGTGGCCAGATCCAGCTTGTTAAATGTTCTTTGTCCTCCCAGGAGAAACTGCAACAGTGTCTGGAGCCGCTGGAGCGGAAGCTGCAGGACATTGCCCACTGCAAATCCCAGGAGGAGAAGAAACCCGGAGAGCTGAAGGCAGGTGGCAGGGGCTCAGGGGTTTGCTCTGTCACCTGCGGCTGGGTCGTCGGTCAGATGTGCTGATCCAGCCATGAGTTGCGGAGCTGGGTTGGGCAGGGTCCCGGCTCGGATGGGAGACCTGCGGGAGGCCTCAGTAGGGGGCGCTCTCCCCTCGCACTCAGTGCTGGCTCTCGATGCCCCAGCTAGGGGGTGCCATGCTGCTGGAAGGGCCACCTTTGAGACATGTTGGAAACCCTGCTTGTGTGAGATGAGTGAAGATTTCCTGTCGCTTATCTCAGGAGTCAGAGCACTGACCCGGGGGTCCAAATCCCAACTCGGGGAGCTCCGTTCTGCCTCCCTGAGCCCCCTGCAGTCTTGTTTCAGGGGGATACGAGGCTCCCCTTTTCATCCTCCCCCACGCTATCCTGCGGCTTTGCCTTGTGGTGTCACAGCCGTCACGCCACGCCCCAGAGATGGCTGCATTTTGACAACCGGTGGAGCAATCTACATATACGCTCTGCAAAGAGAATAACTGTCTCTGCCCATGTAAACGGGCCAACTAACCCCTGCGGCGCCTCCTGCTGGTGACTCCTGGGAATTAGCTCCATTTCCAGCACGGAGCGCCCTCTGCAGGCCAGTGATCCACCTGTTCTCTGGCCCCCGTGTCCCTCCCTGGACCCGGTGCCCTCTTACATGGGGTGCTGCCCCCTGGCAGTAACCCCTTTCTCTCTGGGTCTCCCCTCCCCAGGGAACCCCCACCCTCTATCCCCACCTTGCCTCAGTATAAGGCTACTGCCAGTCATTGTCTAGCCCCACGCCCTGGGGCAGACTGCAGTATCAGCCTACTCATCACTGGCAAGGAAGGTTTGGACCTGCTGCCTTGGCCTACCCCTGGGCTGCCCTTTTAGCCCAATGCTAGGCCGCAGCCTGGGGCTTTCCAGGCTGGAGCTCCCCAGCTCCTCAGCCTGTCCCCAGCCCTGCTCCCCTCAGGTACCTTACGTCCAGTTCCCTGCAGCCAGGGGCCATCTCCCTCTACAGCTAGAGAGAGACTGATCGGGCTTCTGGCTTCCCTGGCCGCCTTATAAGGCCCTGTTGCTCAGTTTGAGGCGTGGCCCCAGCTGCAGCCACTTCCCCAATCAGCCCAGCCTTCTTGCCCCAGCCTAAAGGCTGCTTTCTCAAGCCACAGCCCCTTCCCAGGGCTGTTTTTAACCCCTTCAGGGCAGGAGCAGGGGTCCACCCTGCTACAGCCCACCTATAGAGAGACCCCACCCAGGTTCCCACTACACTCCTCTCTGTTCAGCTCTGTGGAGACATCCCACACAAATGCACCTGGGATAATCCCTCTAGTTGGATCTGGGGCAACACCAACACCTGGGACCCCAGGTCTGGGGAACCCCTCCCATCCTGAAACCCCCTGCTCCCTTCCTCTGTAGCCAGATCTGGGGAGACTCCCTGTTCTGCCTCTCTGTGGCCAGATATGGGAGAGACCTGTGCTCATCCCTTGCCCCATGGGGCAGTGCCCATCCTGGCTTTCCCCATGCCTGACTCCAGCTTGGTCCTCCCCTCTCCCCGCCACTGCAGAGAAAGGTGGAGAGCCGTCGGCAGCTGATTGTGAGCGAGTTCGAGGAGCTGCACCAGTTCCTGGAGGAGGAGCAGCAGGTGCTGCTCCGGCGGCTGGAGGAGGAGGAGAAGGAGATCCTGCAGAAGCTGAAGGACAACGTGGCCCGGCTGTCGGACCAGCGCCTCTCCCTCAACCAGCTCATCACTGAGATCGAGGAGAAGTGCCTGCAGTCGGGCATCGAGATGCTCAAGGTGAGGAGCCCTGAGGGGCATCCTCTTTTCCTGGCCCTTAGGTTGGTACTCAGCGAGACGTGGCTGAATCCCTGGGCAAACGCATGGATTTCCATCCTACCCACAGAGCTTGCTCCAGAGAGGCTCAAAATGGCACCTTTGTCTGGAGTTTCCAGAGCGGGGGAGTTGAGGGGCTTCTGTCCTCAAGAGCTTTCTCCCAAGCCACTTCCAGCTCTTAAGGCTGGAAGTAGCAGCCAGAATTCCCATCCAATCCCTGGAGCTCCCACCCAGGAGTCTCCCGAGGGGCACTGTTGGACATCTCCACGCGGATATGGATGAAGCTCCGTCTCCGTCCAAGGAGGCACCCAGAATTTCCATCCTGTCCCAAAAGTTTCTTCCGGGGCCTGTTCCGAGTTTGCTTCTCAGATACCAGGCTGGCTTCCTGGAGAATCCACAACAAGGACATTTAGCCACCCCTGCCTTGGAGCTTCCTGCCAAGGGACCGGCCACCTCCTTCGACCTTGTCTGCCCCTAGTACAGAGACCGTTCTACTGGCTGCAAGTGCTCGCACCAGGGTAGCTTATTCCACTTCAGCAAAGTGAAATAAGTTAGACTGGTCTCAGCCTCCACCTCATCCCGGCATAACTCTGTCAGTAAAGTCACACACACACCCCCAACCAGCATAGCTATTCTACAAGTGTAGACCAGGCTTTGGCCATCAGGAGGTCCCACTTGGATGGGTCAGCATGACTATGTTGGGAGGAGGGAGGTTTAGGGACCTCTCTCTCTCAAGAGCTACTTCCCAACTCCTTGGTCTGCTCTGCTCCTTAGAGGTGCCCCACTGAGGATCTTAGCAGGGCTCCGGCTGGAGCTCTGGCCAGATCCAGAGGAGGCCCTCATATCTCCCAGGCTTCCTCAACGTGTGGGGGGAAACTGGCCCCTGAGATGCCGTTGTGTGCAGATGTGCGAAGAGCCGAGACAGTCCACTGCTGAGCCACGAGCTCTGTGGTTGAGCCACTGCCCATCAAGGAGACTGTCATGCCGGGGGAAGGTCTGGGAGACCCGTTGCTTGCTGGAGACGTCTCAAACCAGGACGGGCCAGAACGCTGGGGAACTGGCTGTAGGGGGCCCACCCTGGCCGCCTTTTGGTACTGGGCGAGATGGGCCCTGATTGGGGCATCTTCAGATCTGATAGGCAAAGCACTGAGGGACAGGACATAGGAGATGATCCTGGAATAGGCGGTGGATGGGCCTTGATGGGGCATCTCTCTGGGGAGCAGGCTATGGGAAACCTGTCCCACCCTGGGATTTGGGCAGCTCGGATACTGCCTGACCGATTCCTGGAACCTCCCATGATCCGCTTCTTTTCTCCCCCTGCAGGACATAAAGAGCACCCTGGAAAGGTAAGGCCTCCGTTCCCCGGTCCTCCCCCTGGGAGCAGAAGACAGCACCGCCCAACCCCCTGCACTCAAAGGGGAAAGGATCTGAACAGGGCAGGGGCCTAGTGGGTGGGTCAGAGCGGCAGGAAAGGACAAACAACTGAGCCAGCCCGTGTCTTGGACCAGACTATCAGAGAGGGGTCCAGTGGCTTAGCGCGGGGGTGGGGCTGGGAGTCAGGACTCCTGGGTTCCATCCCTGGCTCTGGAAGGGGAGTGGGGTCTAGTGGTTAGAACAGGGGAAGGGGGGACTCGGAGTCAGGACTCCTAGATTCTGCTGCTGGCTCAGTCCATTGTTCGGCTTCTCCGTGCCTCAGTTTCCCCTTCCTAGCCCTGTGTCTTGGGCACAGGCAGGGTTTGTGAGGCAAGATAAGTGTCTCTGAAATGCCCCATGTTAACAGCCTTGCCCATCCTCTCAGAGTGCCGGGAGGATAACTACGGTACAGGCCATGCAGCACTCAGATACAACAGGAAGACAGGTACTTTGGATAGGGTAGGCCGGGGCTCTGGCCCCATGGGCCACTGTCCTGGGAGCTCAGACGCAGCTGATGTGGTGCTAGCTGTGTGTCGTCCCCTTCAGGTGTGAGACGGTGCAGGCCATGGAACTGGCCTTGGTCCCCATCGAGCTGGAGAAGAATTTCTGCAGCTTCCCCCGGCAGTACTTTGTCTTGCGCAAGATCATCAAGAGACTGATCGGTGAGTGGGGCTGCCGAGGGCTCTGGCCTGGGTGGGGTCCCCTCCTTCCCTGGCCCTGGGGGGCTGGTCCCTCTCCCACCCTGTTTGCCAGAGAACATACAGGGCGTGGAAGCCCTGCTGGCTCTGGAGGTGTAGGTGCCTCGGTTAGCGAGACCTGGGAGGGGTGGAATGAGTGCGACCCCTCTCCCAGTGCAGTTGGGGGCCATGGGGGGGGTGGAAATGGTGCTGGGGGGAAGGAGGGCCATAGGGGTGGGGAGTCACGAGGCTGAGAGCGTGGTGGCACTGGTTTGGAGGAGGTTGGGGGATCAGTTGGGTTGATTTGGAGGGAGGGGTGGGGCAGGCACGAAGGGGATTTGGGAAGGGTTGGCAGTGGGGTTGGTTGGGAGGGGGTGGGGCGGGTTGAGCGGGGGGTTGGTTGGGGGTGTGGCTGGCACGGGGTGGATTTGGGAAGGTGGTGGCAGTGGGGTTGGTGGTTGGGAGGGGGTGTGGGCCTGGCACAGGTGGGATTTGGGAAGCGGGTGGCAGTGGGGTCTTGGTTGGGAGGGGTGTGGCAGGGTGAGTGTGGGGGGGTGTTGGTTGTGAGGCAGTGGGGCTGGCATGGGCGGGATTCGGGAATGGGGTGGGAGTGGGGTTGGTGGTTGGGAGAGGTGAATGGGGTGTTAGTTGGGAGGGGTGTGGGGCTGGCATTGGGGGGACTCGGAAAGGGGTGGCAGTGGGGTTGGGAGAGGGGTGAGGGGAGGATTTGAGGAAGGGGTGGCAGTGGGGTTGAGGGGTGAGTGGGGGTTCGGTTTGGAGGGGGGATTCGGGAAGGGGTGGCAGTGGGATTGGGTGAGGGGTGAGTGGGGGTTTGGTTTGGAGGGGGGATTCGGGAAGGGGTGGCAGTGGGGTTGGGAGAGGGGTGAGGGGAGGATTTGAGGAAGGGGTGGCAGTGGGGTTGAGGGGTGAGTGGGGGTTCTGTTTGGAGGGAGGATTCGGGAAGGGATGGCAGTGGGATTGATGGGTGTGGGGCGACCCCAGGGCAATATGGAGTGGGGCAAAGGACTGACCGCCCGGCCCCTCACCCCCTCCAGGAGACGTGACCCTGGACCCTGAGACAGCCCACCCCAACCTGGTGCTGTCCGAGGACCGCAAGAGCGTGAAGTTCGTGGACACGCGGCTGCGGGACCTGCCCGACACCCCGCGCCGCTTCACCATCTACCCCTGCGTCCTGGCGACCGAGGGCTTCACCTCGGGCCGCCACTACTGGGAGGTGGAGGTGGGCGACAAGACGCACTGGGCCCTGGGCGTCTGCAAGGACTCGGTGAGCCGCAAGGGCGAACTCATGGCCCTGCCCGAGACGGGCTACTGGCGAGTGCGGCTGTGGAACGGCGACAAGTACGCGGCCACCACCACCCCCTTCACCCCGCTGCACCTCCCCGTCAAGCCCAAGCGGGTGGGCGTCTTCCTGGACTACGAGGCCGGGCGGGTGTCCTTCTACAACGTGACCGACCGCTCCCACATCTACACCTTCACGGACACCTTCACCGAGAAGATCTGGCCCCTCTTCTACCCGGGCATCCGCGCCGGACGCAAGAACGCCGCCCCCCTCGTCATCCGCACCCCCACGGACTGGGAGTGACGGGGCCGGAGGCCGCTCGCGCCAGCCTCCTTGCGGACTGGGGCTAGGCAGGGGGCTTGGGTCTGGTTTCTGCTGTTCACCCGCATGCCCTGACTGTGATGAGCCCCGTGGCTTTTACCCCCCTCCTGGGGACCCTGCCTGCCTGTGGGCCGGGAGGGCCGGGGCAGGGCCGGACATGGATTACCGAAGGCCCCACCCCTCCCCACAGACTTGGGGGGGGGCACCTTGTTGGCCGTGCCCTGATTTAGTCCAACCCTCATGCGTTGGGCTTTGCAGCCCCCTGCCGTGCACGCTGGAACCAGCGATGAAGGAACTGCTCCGTTCCATTTCCGCCCCCGCCGTCCAGCCAGCCTTCCTGGACAGGCGGCTAGATCCCGTTTCGGCAGGCGCGGGGGGATCTCACAGCTCTCTGACGCCGCTGCCTTTCCAGGCTGTGAGGGACGACCCCCACCACCCTCATCTCTCCCCCTCAGCACAGACATCAGACTCCAGTGCAGTCCCGGAGGACAAGACCTTGGGTTCCCTCCTTGGGCAGGTGCTCCCCCCCCCACCCAGGAGTGGGGGGACCCTGCCGTTCAGGGGGATCTGGACCCAGGGACTAGTAAATTTCCCCCACTAGGTTAAACCCCTGGGGATCTCTCTTGAGTGTCTAGATGGTAAAAAGTCACTATGGACTGCAACGGGAGAGGAAGAGGCGGGTGGGGGGGTCTGATTAGAATTGGGGGAGACAGGCTGCAAAGGACTGTGGGGGTGTCAGCAGCTCTTTCTGAGGGGCATTGCATAAATGGGGATCCAACAGTTTTATGGGGTGGCCCCTCTCTCAAAATCACTCTGTTCCCTCCATGATGTGGCCCTATCTCCCTCTCTGGAATGGACTCAAGGGGGCGGATCCGTGCTTGTGTGGCTGGGTTCTCAGTCCCGGAGTCACTGTGATCCTGGGCTCCTCTCACACTTGTCTCCTGATTTTGTGGGGCGGGGGGAGGAGGGGAGCAACTGTTGTTTCCACCCGCCCATGAAAATGCATCACATTGGACTGGCCAAGGTGAGTCCTTGGGAGAGGCAGTGGACTTGAGGGAGAGAATCCTTGGCCTTGTACGACTCAAGTTTATTCCCTTTCTGGAGCAGAGCAGGCAGGGTGAGGCCCAGTCGATTAGGTCTGGGGAGTCAGGACTCCTGGTTTCATTCCCAGCTCTGGGAGGGGAGTGATGTGTCCAGTAGAGCGGCAGGGCAGGGTGTCAGGACTCCTGGGTTCTGTGTCCTGCTCTAGGAGGGCATACTGGTACCTACCACGCTAGATGAACCATCAGCTTGATCTGGTGCCAGCAGAGAGGTGGCGTAGCAGACTAGATGGATGAATGGGTACCCAGAAAAGGAGCATGTTGAGCCTTGTTTCTCAGTGTTCCAGGTTGCTTGAGGGGGCATGACCCCTCGGTTTCTTGATAGTGGCGTATCTTCTTGGGAAATCACCTGTCACCCTTGTCTAGGCCAGAGGAAATGTTTAGGACTGACCAACTCCTGTCTTTTTGGGCTGAGTCCTCCCTCTCGCTCTGGGGTGAACTCTGTGGAAGGCCCGTTATAGTTCCTCACCACCGATTGGGATTTGTTTGTGGCAGGGGTGGAAGTCGTTGGATTCACCTGACCCTCTGTTCTAACCTGTGTTAAACAGGAACGCCGATGAGTGAATAGGCTACAGAGACTGAACTCCCCTCTGCTTCCTCAATGAGAGGGTGAATTTTACCCAGTAGCCTCCATTCTGGGAATACCAGGAGATCTTGCACTGTTCCCAGCCCCTCCCATTCCACCCCACTGCAGCAGCTTTGAAAATGCATCTCCATGCTTTCTTTGCCCTCTGCCGCTCGCTCTTCAGTAACCCATCAGGTGCATCCATAGCTGTGCTGCTCTGAGCCCTGATCTATTTTTAACATGAAATAATTGTGTGTGTGTCTTTTGAAAAGAAAAAGCGAGGAAATAACTTCTGAGCAATGAAGAACTCCGTTAAAGCAAGGAAGTAGGCTGGGGCACCCAAAAAACTATGTCACTGCGCAGTTACGGTTGGAAATCAACTGTCAAAACTGGCCCTGTCTCCTCCCTGAGTTGTCTCTGTGACACATGCGAGGTTTTCATTCTCCAGCGAGCTGGTTTCTTCCCTGCCTCGTGTGTCGTTTTCAGATGTCAGCTGGGAGATTAGAAGAGCCAATCGTTCAGCCCTGATTGGCTCAAGAAGTGGCCGCGAGGGGAATTAAATAGGATTTTCCACCAGGGGCTGTTTGGGTGAGGAGAATCCAGACCTCATGTTCCCTGCCGTTGCCGAGTGGTGGCACATTGGTCTTGCATGATCTCCGCTTTTGGCACTTAACGGTTAAGTCCCCTGAGGATTGAAATGCTTTAGTCTAAAGTCTTTGGACTCAATACAAGGGTAACTGGGTGTGTTGATGTTGCCCATATTTACAGGTCAGAAATCTCCATTGCCGTTCCGGGACTAACTGCATCTCTCGCTCCTTTTCTGAGCTGAGCGCACCCCCACTGGCCCTCGAGCCCTTCCCTTTCCTGCGGTGTGATTCCCCGATTCTCCCACTCTCAGCCTGCTTCCCGGGCTCCGGCACCCCAAGAATCAGCTCTGCTTCTCTGGCAGGCCCTACAGAAGTTGGCCCGTAGGTTCAATCTGTTGGGCGCCTTGACCCGAAACCAAAGGATTGATGGTTGTTAACAGTAGGAACCAAGCACAGAAAGAGAGAAACGGATTTTAGAACAGCAACCGGCCTACAGGCGAAACTCACAGTGGTGGGAACGTATTTGCGGACAGTGAACACTATGCCCTGGATACCACATGGTGAGCTACTTAAATTATCGCAGGCCGCTCCAGATCTGTCCCCCTTTGAGTCTGGGTTCAGGCCTTTGAAGCCCCCTCAACATAAATGCCGACCCAGGCAAAGGTTTCTGCCACCCAAGGGCTTTTCAGTCCAGCTGGCGGCAGCCACATGGGAGCCGACAGCCGGGAGTTGAAGCGAGACAGATTCCGAGCGGAGGCAAGGTGTGGATTTTCCACAGAACGGGCTAGTCACTCTCGGAGCCACTTCCCAAGGGAGGGTATCTATCGCTGGGAGTCTTTAGCAAGACTGGGTTAGTGTTTCGAGAACGTACGGCCAAGCCTGATCACTATGCAGTGGAACACTCGCCTGGGTTACGCAGGAGCTGATGATTATTTGTATTTCAATAGTAGCTAGTTCCCAGCTGAGATCAGGACCACGTTGTGCTGTGCGCTGTGTGCCCATGTGTAGTCAGAGATGCTCCTTGCCTCAAAAAGCTTCCAATCTAAATGGTCTGGCTCAGGTGAGACTTCCTGAAATGCAGCCACCTCTGGGTAAAAGCTGCCCAGCAAATCGGCAAAAGCTGTGCTCAGCCAGCACTGAGATGCAGCCACCTCTGGGGCGGAGCAGCTCTTTAGGAGTGCAGATTTTGCAGGAGCTGGGACGGAGGGCTCAGCTCCTGACTCATGGCGGATGGGGAAGTATCAAGGATTCATTCATGACCAGGAGGGGTCAGAGCCTCATTGGGGAGATGCTTTTCTGCCCCAGGCAGAGAGGGGCAGGGTGGCACCTCAAAAGGCTCCGTATTTGAGTAGCTGTGTGTGAAGGAGGGGTGAGAGGGGCACCGCTTGTAATGCATTAACTAGCTGTGTGTGTAACTAGTGGCCCGGGACAGGGACTGGCTGGCTCAGGGCAGGGCAGGATGGGACGCGGAGCCTTTCCCCATTAGTTTGGGTGGGTAGCTGGCTCGGGCAGGGTGGGGGGGAATAGCACACAGGACCTGTCCCCTCTAGGGGGCGCCTGTTTCCATCTGACCCCATTTTCACACAGGGCAGAAGTGTGTCCCACTTGGTGCACCCATGTGTGTAATGAGCTGGTGGGTCTCAGCAGAGAAGGTGCCTTGATCCCCACCTGCCCTGACACGCCCCAGTGCCAGCCACCTCAGCAGGAAGGCCAATGAAGGGGCCCCAGCTCCCCCCATCACCCAGAGGGGGATCCCTGCAGGGGTGGGGCTGTGACTCGTCAGCAGGGGGTGTTCCGTGGTGGGGGGCTCACTCCCTGCTCCTGTCCTCTTTGTGGGGGGAGTACAAAGAAGCCGCCTCTGCACCCCTGGAATGTGGGGGCAATCGTCTGCGCTGCGGTCTGTCCCAGCTGGCCGGGCAAGAACCTGTCTCTGTGGCTTGTATCGTATAATGGCCTGCAACTTGTCATCAATAAACCATCAATTTTCTTAGACTCCCTGGTGTGTTCGGCTCTTCCTCACGGTGCACTGAGCACCAGCACGGAGGGGAGTGGGTTCGAGGGGAGGCTGGGAGTCAGGACTCCTGGGTTCTATCCCAGGCTCTGGGAGGGGAGTGGGGTCTAGTGCTAAGTTCCCTGTAAGCTGCACAGCTGGGTGACAGCCCAGCAGGCTATCAAGTGCCGCACAGTTCACTGCTGTGTGATGCTCCTGACCTCTGCCTTGGAGCTGCTCCCGGGGTCCTCCCGCTTGCTGTGCAGAGTGGGGAAGGGGAGAGGGGTGCAGATGTCAGAATGTCCCCCTGCCCCTGTACCCCATCTCCAGAGCGGGGGGGACAGGATGGGACGGAGGGAGCTTGTTGGCAGCTGCTGCTGTGTCTGAATTGCTGATCTACTTAAAAGGGCAGCGTACTTAAAGGGTAACACACCTCTCTCTCTCTCTCTCTCTCTCTCTCTCTCTCTCTCTCTCTCTCTCTCACACACACACACACACACACACACACACACACACACACACAGTGTGTGTCCGTCACACTAACCTCCCAACACACATTTGTGGTGGTGGTACTTCTTTCAAAGTGTATTATTTTATTTTTTTGACTGGTCTGTGCATTTCATATTATTTATTTCTCTTACGCTTAAATTTCATTCTTTGAGTAGTGAGTACAAATGCCTGACCTGTGCTGGCTGGATCAGTTATCCCTATGGTAACTTACATATTGTATCTCGGTTTTTGGTTTCTGCTGGTGGTGCCCATCCGCACGCTCCCTCGATATAGTGCACATAACAAAATTCATTCCGCACACGGATGGAAAAAATTAGCGGGAACAGTGGTCTAGCAGTTAGAGCTAGGGGGTGCTGGGAATCAGGATTGATGCTGGTCGGCGAACAGCCTGAAGCCCCAGAGAGAAGACATCTTGCTCTGGAGGCCAGAAGAGTAGCCCAGAGCTACTTGAGAACCCCAGGTTGGCCAGGGCTCTGAAGCAGAGGGCACACTCTGCTGCCACCTGCTGGTGAGCAGAGGGAAACAGCTGGTATGGCGCAAGCCTCATTTGCATTTTAATTAGGGTTATGGTTGAAATTGGAGCAAAAGTTCTGTTTCCATGAAGCTTTCAGGGGGGGAGCTGATTCAGATTCACCCTGGAATTCGTGCTCAGAACCAGACAGGAAGAGCCAGCCCCACACCAAGAGAACCAAGTGGTTCGAGTCTGTAGAAATTTTGATACCATCCTCATCATTGTAGTATCTGAGCATCTCCCAATAGTGTGTTAAGCCAGGTGTCTACCCATCCGTCACGTGGGGTTTGGTCTCTTGTCCTCTACCCAGAGGACGACGGATGCTGTGGAGCATCTTGTTTCAGTAGCAACTTCAGATCTACCCGCTGCTGTGTGTTTGCTAGAGAAGGCCCAGCTGAAGAACTAGATGGTGCTTGTAGGGAGAAACGGGTGGAAGTTTGGGATGGGCCTCGGTTCTTGGGGAAGTTCAGTAGGGCACATGGCTGCGATGTGGATGACCCAGTTTCAAATCTTTGCTCTCAATCAGGTGTGCAGGAGTCTCTCTCTCTCTCCTGACAAGTGGTAACAAAACCAGGAGGGTTCTGTGGAAAGTGTCTCTTTCACAGAAGCAGCATTTTGAGATGGAAAGAGGTTTAGATGCGGAAATTCCAGTCAGCTCTACTCAGGACTCCTGGGTTCTATCCCTTGCTCTGGGAGGGGTGTGGGGCCTAGTAGGTTAGAGCAGGGGAGGCTGGGAGCCAGGACTCTACCCTGGCCGGAGGTGGGATGGATCCTGATGAACCCGCGCTAATAAGGACAAACACTTTGATCTCACAGTTAATGGGATCGGCTTGATCGGCGTGGGAGGCTGTTTGCGAATATGGGGGAGGCAGTTCAACCAATGCTGACCCCAGTGCGGCACTAGGGGGCGCTGTGCTGCAGGGTGGGGGCTCAGAAGGGACTGCTCTCCCCCCACAGTCAGTGTTGACCCCAATACTCCAGTGCGGTGTAGGGGCCCACTGCGCTGGAGATGAAATGTAAAATCCAGACCCTGGCCCATCCAAAGCTCTAACCCACTAGACCTCACCCCCTCCAGGAGCTGTGGATAGAACCCAGGAGTTCTGGCACCCTGCCCCCCTTCCCCCCCCCCCCCCCCCCGCCCTGCCGAATCTATTTCTGGAGACTAGTCACCTCCCTGCAGGGACTGTTCTCGGTGTGGGCGGTTACTTCAAAATGGGTCTGCTCTGTCCCTCTAGCCGCCTCGGGTGATTCTCCCTGCATGGCTGGTCACCGGCACAGGAGGATAAAACAAGCCCCGGAGTCAGGACTCTGCTCAAAGCTCTGTGCTCCCCCAACCCACTGCCTGCCTGACCCAGAGGAGCCCAGGATGGCCTGGGCTCTGCTCCTCGCAGCTTCCACCCTGGTTTGCCTTGCGCTGGAGGGTAAGTGCCGTCAGGGAGCTCGGGGGAACTCCACTCTGGGGTGACACAGGCCTGAGCGGCTCCTGAGGCAGCAAATGCCTGTCTCCCCTGAGTGCCTAGAATAGAATTCAATAGCCCTGACACCCAGCCTCCCCCACTCTAACCGCTAGACCCCACTCCCCTCCTGGAGCCAACAATAGCAGGAGTCCTGGCTCCCAGCCCCCTTCCTCTGGACAAATGAGTGTTGGAGATGCTGAAATCAGCCCCTTGGTGTGGTGTCTGTGTCCCTCTAATGAGCCAACTCACATGCACACGTCCAGCTGCCCTGGAAACGGCCGTATCAATTGATTTCCCTGGTGGAGGGGGAGCTCTCCTTGGAGGACTCAGAGGTGTGGATGGGGATCGCCGGTCTCTGCCTGCCATGCCAGGGTCCTCAACGCAGGCAGCTTTTGCCAGGGGCTTGAATCAGCCCAGGGTGAGCAACCCCTGCAGTGCCGCTGAAAGAGGATGAATCTCAGCCCCTGGTCTCCTCAGTCACGCACGGGCCATTCCCCTGCCACGTCTCGGGTCAGCAACCCACCAGATCTCTGCCCGGCCATGGAGACGTCTGGGGTAACCCAGTCAAACTGACAGAACCTCAGGAGGGAAAAAGTGGTGTCACTCTGCAAGGTATAATGATTGGGGGGGAGCCAGGACTCCTGGGTTCTGTCCCTGGCTTGAGGAGGGAAGTGGTATCTAGGGGTTAGGGTTGGCTGCCTGCAGGGATCAGGGGCAGCTCCAGGCACCAGCACACCAAGCAGGTGCCTGGGGCGGCAAGCCAATGGGGGGTGCTCTGCCGGTAGCCGCGAGGGCGGCAGGTAGGTTGCCTTCGGCAGCATGCCTGCGGCGGGTCCACTGGTCCCGTGGCTTCGGCGGACCTCCCGCAGGTGTGCCACCGAATCCACGGGACCGGGGACCTCCCGCAGGCAAGCCGCCGAAGGCAGCCTGCCTGCTGTGCTTGGGGCGGCAAAATACCTAGAGCCGGCCCTGCAGGGATGGTGGTTGTGGGGTGTTTGTGCCCATCTCTCATTGCATCTCCCCTTGCTCGCCCCCCACAGCCAGCAATCTGCGTTGCAGAGAATGCGCCCTGGAGGAGCCCTACATCGGTTGCCTCCCCGGAGCGTCTGAGTGCACCCCTAAGGCCGGGCATCCATGCATGACTGTCAACATCAGCTATAGTGAGTGTGTGTGGGGGGGGGGGGTTTCTCTCTGTCCCAAATGCCCCCACCAGTACTCATCCTTACTCCTTTCTGGGCAAGTTGCTGCTTGGCTCTGGCCTGACCCCTTGTGGTCAGGCTCAGAACTGCAATGTGGGCTCCCAGCCCCCTCCAACTCCCACCACCCCACCAAGCTCTAACCCACCAGACCCCACTCCCTTCCCAGAGCTGGGGATAGAACCCAGGAGTCCTGACGCCCAGTCCCCACCTGCTCTAACCATTTGACCCCCACTTCCCTCCTAGACCTGGGAAAAGAACCCAGGAGTCCTGGCTGTATCAACATCCCATGAGCCAGGAGAGCTTTCAGCTGGTGATGGAACAGCTAAGCGGCCTGGGGTCGGGATGGCCTGGTTTCTGATCCCATCCGTGCTCTGGGCTTTGGGGTGGCGTGTTTGAGTGGCGTGGTTCTGAGCTCTGCCTCTCTGTCACCCCCTGCAGGAGGCGAGGTGCAGTTCCTCCTCCAGGGCTGCATCATGAATCCCAGCCGCTGCGGGATGGTGAAGGAGCTGATGGTCCCCGAGTACCACATCAATGTCACCTGCTGCTCCCACGCCTCCTTCTGCAACGAGTGGGTCCCGCTGCCCCCTGGCAAGGGAGGGCACTGAGTCTGACCTGCCACCCTCCTCTGTCCCTGCCTGTCCTCAGTCCCGGTCCCCGTCCCTCCTCCCCCTCCTGCAGTTCTCCATCCATCATCTTCCCTCCTTTCTTCTCTTCATCATTCACCCATCCCTCTCTCCCCATCCTCCCTCCGCCTCCTTCCCTTCTGCCTTCCTCTCTCCCTTCTTCCCACCCATCATCCCTCTCTTCTCCTCTTCCTTCATCTGTCCTTCCTCCCCTTTTTTTCCTTTCCCTTCCTCCTCCTGATCTTCCTTCCCCCCATCTACTCTTCCTCCACTGACGCTCCCAGTGTGAAACCTGCCCATGTTCACTGATTCATGTGATTAATTAATTGTTCTGGGGTTGTACCGTTCTACCCAGCTGGAGAGCCTGGGGACAATATAGTCAGAGAGAATGGGGGTGGGGCTGGGAGTCAGGACTCCTGGGTTCTATCCTTGCCTCTACGGGAGTGGGGTCTAGTGCAGTGGTCCCCAAACTGTGGGGCATGCCCCCGTGCGGGGCATGGAGGAATGTGTGGTGGGCACGGTGGGTCTTGGCCAGCCCCCGGGGAGGCAGGGAGGGAGCGTCACCTAGTCCCACTCTGCCCTCAGCTGCAGCTCCGGCCCCGGCCAGAGCTCCAGTCCCAACTGTGGCCCCCTGGCTCCTTGCCCCATATACAGTGAAAAACATTAGTCTAAAAATACTAAATGCTGAAAACCATTCCTAACTCTCTAGCTAACATGAGAGGGTCTAAATTAGCTGTTACCCCTCAAGAAAGAGATCCTGGAGTTATTGTAGAGAGGTTTCTGAAACCATCTGCTCAGTGTGTGGTAGCAGTTTAAGAAAGCTAACAGAATATTTGGAATTGTTAGGAAAGGGATCGATAATAAAACAAAAAATATAATGCCGCTCTATAAATCTATGGTACACTCACAGCTTGACTAGTGTGTGCTGTTCTGGTCACCCCCTCTCCAAAAAGATATATGAGAACTGGAAAAGGTACAGAGAAAGGCAACAAAAACGATGAGGGGTGTGGAATGGCCTCTATAAGAAGAGAGATTTCAAAAGCCGCGGACTGTTCAGCTTAGCCAGAGACAAGGGAGGAGGGGTATGAGGGCCGTCTCTAAAATCTTAAACTGTGCGGGGAAAGTGACCAAGGAATGATTTACTCCGTTACATAACACAAGAACCAGGAATCACCCAATGAAATTAACAGGCATCAGGTTTAAAACAAACAAAAGGCAGTATTTCTTCACACAACGCACAGTCAACCTGTGGAACTCCTTGCCAGAGGATGTTGTGAAGGCCAGAAGTATAATTGGGTTTTTAAATAATTAGATAAATTCATGGAGGATTGGTCCATCAATGGCTATTTGCCAAGATGGTCAGGGACACAACCCCATGCTCTGGGTGCCCCTAAACCTCTGACTGCCAGATAGTGGGACTGGACAACGGGATGGATCACTCAATAATTGCCCTGTTCTGTCAGTACTTCGGAAACATCTGGTGCCAGCCACTGTCCGAAGACGGGCTACTGGGCTAGCTGGGTCATTGGGCTGACCCCTTAAATTATGCTTGGATTTGTTTTGACTAAAACCTGTAACGAGCTTCACTTGCGAAAAAGAAAATTAGCTCAGTGTTGGGCGCTAATGCTGGTAATGCACTGCTAAAGCAGCAGGGAGTTAGCACTGTTGTAGTCTAACAAATGTATTGCACTGACAAAGCAGGGCTTTGCGCCAGCTAACTTTGGCTATTGATGCACTGGCAAGCAGGGATTTGAAAATGCAATCGCAACCCTCCTTTGTCTCCACTGTTGTCACTGTGGAGGAGGAGCGCTCCCCTGGTCATCTAGTGCCTATTTATACACTGCACATAAAGGTATCACTGTAGGGATGCTAGGAAAAGGGATGAGTGTGCCGGATCTTGTCTCCATCTAGTGGCCGGTCAGCATTACAAAAATGCTACCAATGCCCAGCTGGGAGAGTTAGGCCAAGATCCTCGAAGCTATTTAGGCAGCAAACTCCCATTCGGCTCCTAAATACCCATGAGAATCTGGGCCTAACTCCCAGTCCCATAGCTGAGATGGCGGAGGGGGGATTTGGCTTTTCCTGCTGAAGATCCTGTGTTTCTCCATGGTGCTCAGTCTGCCGGACGTTCCGTCTCCCCTGCTGGTTCAGAGGTTCCTTTGGGCTGGGCTAAGAGAGAGGTATGGAGGTTACTGTCCCACCACTAAAAAGCCGGGCCTAGAGTCAGGCGGCAGCCCAGGCATGTGAATTCCAGAGGCCCACGGATGGGAGGGCTCCCCACAGGTTGTGCCTGGAGGCCAGACTATCCCCCATCTCTATGGAAAGCAGGAACTGGCTGATGGGAGCATATTATGGTGTCCTTTTCCCTCTGGGGGGCACCGGCTCCAATCCATCCCCACGCTGGGGGGGCTGGCTAGCTCACGCACTAAGGGTTACTGGGTGACACAGCCCCCTCACTGCTCCGGATTGTGCCCCAAATTGTGGCACTCACCCGTGGTACGCTGAAAATCTGGGACCAGTGATGTCAAGAAGCCACAGAGCCGGGCGGGCGACGTCCCCTCCACCTGGGGTGGCTCCGTTCCAATATGGAAAAAATTCTTCTCTGTGGCATTGTAACGAGGCCACTGCTCCCCGCTGCCTCCTGCCCCTGTGGGGTTCCTGGGGGCAAATGCAACTATGGTCAACATGGGGGAAGGGAATGAATTCCAGCCACAAGGAGGCAGACAGGAGGATGCCCTGACCAGGTGTCCTTCACTGCAGCAGGTGGCAGCAGAGAGGGACGGGGACATACCCAGCCACCCACAGTCTCCAGCCAGGTCTCACTGAGGCTTCCCACGAGCTAGGAAGGATCAAGAGCCAAACAACCCAGTTTTGCCCTCTTCCAAAATGGCCACCCCGCCATGTTGTTCTTCACAGGCTGAAGTCACAGGCTGCCCTCTGGTGGCAAAGTGGGGAAATGGTGGCTGCTGCCATGCCAGCTGCCAGGTTGAGCTGATATATTTGGCTCTGATGGGGAAGTGGGAGGGGCTCAGGACCAGCTGGCAGGTGTAATTTGCATAGATATCCCAAGTGTCATGTAGTACCCCTCCAGCTGCACAATCAGGGCTTTCCCCAGCTTCCACGCTCACAATCTGTCTCGCATTGGCTGGGTGACCACAGGGACATGGACGAGGTGGAAAGGCTTAGAGCCAGTGGATGTTAGCAATTAGGAAGCATGGCTCACCCTAGCCTCGGAGTCAATGGGCCCAGGTTGGCTAGTCAGGACCAAGGTATTCTCAGATTTCAGAGGGGAAGTTTTGTTGTTTTGTGTAGGGTGGCAGCTACTGGGGAAAAAAGAAATAAACAGGAGGGTGATCATCTAGTAATAATTGATTCTACTATTGGTAGGATTGGATTCTGCCTGCCCTGGGGGTACCAAATTTGAATGCAGGTTCGTGGAGCAAAGCTAAAAGTACAGGTAGATCCAGGCTGGCTGGCACTCAGGGTTGCAACTTCCTAGGAGTTCCCTTACCCACTCCTGGCAAACTCGGCCCAGTAGCGCATCACTCTGCGGCTCAGCACCACTTCGGCCTCCGTGTGCGTGTGGTTGGCTCCCCCCACGGACGCCAGGGTCCCGAACAGGTAGGGCACCTCAGAGCCATGTGGCACCCCCGTCCACTTGGGGGAAGACAAGCCACTGGGGCGTTGGGTGAAGGTGTAGACGTACACGGGACTGCCGGCCTCCGCCATCTGCCCAGCCGTCTTGGCTATGGGGCACACCACATGATAGTCACTGATGACGTGAGCCATGGTGCGGTGGTGCCATGCCGGGCCCTGCCCCTTCTGGCTGTACTGCTGTGCCACCGCCTGGATGTCCTCCCATGGCAGCCCCAGCATTGTCACCCTCAGCACCTCCAGCAGCTCCTCCCAGCTCATGTGGCTGGCGTTCACCTTGGTGAAGTTAAGGGCACTGATGATCACGTAGGAGCCTTCGTTGGCCGTGACGCCGGCCAGGAGGGGTATAGGCTGGCTGTGCCCTGCCTCCAGGAGTCTTGGTGGCTCATCGGGGAGGAAATCCCCGTCGACGGTTGGCACGGACGCAGACATGGACATAATGTGTGTCCCACTGTCTCCCAGCTCCTTCCCCTGCAGGCAGCCCACCAGGGTGGTGTCATTGAAATCGATGCAGCCTAGGTCACGGCCCAGTGCCCGGCCTATCTTCTTGGCCACTTCCGGGCTAAACCAGGCCCAGGGAGAGGTGGGGGCACCGCTCTGCAGTGCGGCGCGGGTGAAGAGGGGCCGGCTCCCCGGAGACAGGAGGTGGAAGCCGACCGAGGCGGCCCCAGCGCTCTGGCCGAAGAGCAACAAACGGGCCAGGTCCCCACCGAAGGCGGCTGCGTTGTCCCGTAGCCAGCGCAGTGCCAGGCGCTGGTCCCACAGGCCGGCGTTCCCCGGGGCAGCTGGGGGCAGGAACAGGAAGCCCAGCGCCCCCAGCCGGTAGTTCATGGAGGCCACGATCACATTCTCGGTGGCAGCTAAGAAGCGCCCATCTTGGAGTGCCACGGAGGCTGCACCTACAAAGAACCCCCCGCCATGGATCCAGACAAGGACAGGGGCCGGCGCAGGGGGCCGGGGATGGGGCACCCAGACGTTGAGGAAGAGGCAGTCCTCGGACTGCGGCATTTTGGGTGTCCACATATAGGCATCAGGGTGACTAGGAAACGGAGGCTGGTGGCAGGCGTTGCCAAAGCTGGTGGTCTCCAGGACTTGGCTCCAGGGCTGGTGGGGAAGCGGTTTCTGGAAGCGCAAGGCCCCCACGGGGGGCTCGGCCTAGGGGACCCCCAGGAAGGCCGTCACTGTGCCAGAGCTGACCTGGAGGCGCTTGCCCCGGATGGGGCCGCTGGTGGTGAGCACCACGGTGCCGCCATCATCGGAGCCAGAGCCAGGGCCCGGCAGGGAGAGGAGAAGCAGGCAGGGGAGCGCAGGGAGGAGTCCCAGCATCGCAGCAGCTGGAAGGGAAACCCCCGCAGAGGGAGTTACAAGGAACTGGCACCTTTCCCCTCTAGGGGGCACTGGTTCCAATCCAACCCCTGGTCATGGGTGGGGGGGGATGGCTGGCTCGGGGAGTGGAGAATGGGATATGGGGCCCTTCCCCTGCTGGGGGAGTTGCTCTGCCACAGCCCAACCTATTTAAACCCCCATGCGAGCAGGAAGCCTGGCTCCCCTTCGGTAAACAGTCTCCGGTCAGTCACCCCCACCCTGCCCCGGGCTCCAGCTCTCCGCTGAGCTCTCAGAGCTGTATCACCGCCCTTTGCCCTTTGCCCATTTCCCTCTGCCACAAGAGGCCCCTTAATGCCAGGGGGAAATGCTGAAAGGCTGGGACAAAAATCCACATGCCCCCCTCCCGGAGCTGGAGAGAGAACCCAGGCGTCCCAGCTGCCAGCCCCCCCGCTGATCCACTAGACCCCACTCCCCTCCCAGAGCTGGGGAGAGAACCCAGGAGTCCTGATTCCTGATTGATAGGACTCCTGGGTTCTAGCCCCAGCTGGGGGGGCGGGGAACTGAGGTCTAATGGGTTAGAACAGAGTGGGCTGGGAGTCAGGACTCCTGGGTTCTCTCCCCAGCATGGTGAGGGCAGTGGGGTCTAGATGTTGGGCGGCGGGGGCCTGGAAGTCAGGACTCCTGGGTTCTCTCCCCAGCTCGGGGAAGGGAGTGGGGTCTGGGAGGTCAGAGACAAGTGGGGCTGGGCATCAGAACTCCTGGGTTCCATCCCCAGCTCTCAGCATGGGGTCTGTGGAAGGGGTATTAGCTGGGAATCTACCAGCCAACTTCCCCTGACACCAGTCACCCCTTGACCACTCTGTGCCCATCGTGGAGCCCGAGAGACCCCCCTCCCACCTCAGCTACACAGACTCACCTGCTGCAGGCATGGCTCTGTGGCTCCTACTGCAGCTCCCAGCTCAGCGCGAGGGGGGGATCTGCTGATGCTGGAGCCAAGCAGCTCTCGTCTCCGGCACTGAGAGCAGCAGCCAGGGCGCAGCCACTTGAGTTTATTTACCCTGGCAGCAGCAAGCTCGCTGGGCTGTGCGCACACAGGGCCCAGGTTCAAAGTGGCTGGAAGGATCCTGGGGCAGGGTCCATGGGCTCAGAGACCCAGTTCGGCACCTCTGTGAAATGCAGCCGCCTCTGGGGTGGGGCAGCTGGGGCCCAGCCGCACAGCACAGTTGCCTTGGGCTCACTCGCCGCTGCTGAGATGCAGCTGGCTCTAGGGTGAGACAGCGGGGTAACGGGGGGTGAAGGGGAAATCCCATAGCCAGTTCAACCCACAGCTGGATTTTGGTGGTGCCAGAAGGGAAGCCCCCTTTGGTGGGACGGGACGGGACATTTTAAACTTGAGGGGTCAGGGTTCCAGCCTCATCTTGGGCTTGAAATGGAAAACGACAAGAGGTAGGCGAAGATGTTCATTAGCCCTGCCCACAAGCTGAGCCCCGCCCACCAACCTAGCTCCGCCCTCTCAAGGTGCCAGCAGGGCGCCGTGCCCATCATCCAGGAGTCTGTTCAGCTCTGTTCAATATAGGATCCCGCGGGCTCTGCTGAGCTCCCCACAACACATTTCAGCTACGTACTGGGGCAGGCAGAGAGCTGAGCCCATCGCTCCGAAAGCGGGGAATGCTGCCCCAAGTGTGCCCAGAGCAGCAACTCCCCGACCGTCCGCTCCCCATCCCCTTTTTGGGGGGCTGCTTAAAAAAGAGACTTTGAAAAAAATAAAAGAATCATTCTCGTCCCCCAGCTCATATATCCGCCCCCACCTGGCCAGCTCCCCTCATCTCAGCTTCCAGGACCCCGGCAGCAAAACAGATTAAGGGATTTTCATCCCCAGGGGGAGCCGAGTATTAGGGTTACTAAGACATCCAGCACCACAAAGCCACGTAAGCTCCTGTATGGTTTTCTCTTCTCTTGTTCTGTTGCTTTCTGCCCCCCGTCCCCACCCTCCATCCTGTCTCTATTCTTTCAGCTTCCCACCTGCAGCACCACCACCTGAGAGGACCCCAGCCCTGCCTAAGGAGAAAAGCCCCTAGAAGGATAAGGCCTTTGTCTGCAGCCATATTGCAAGGCCTGAAGCCTTCATTTGCAGGCAGATTAAACGAGCAGCGGAGAAGCAGGAAGTCACATCCTCACATTCCCTCTAAATTACATTAAAACGATGTAACGTCAGGCTGCTAAGGAGGAGACCCCGTCCTAACGGCACCTACTGTCGCCAGATAAAGAAACAGCTCTTAAGATGGTTAAAGAAAACTTTCTTTGATGGCATCCTGTTTGGCAAGAAACCACTTATCAGTAGCTGTGGTTGTGAAATCCTCACTTCTGTGTTGTTTTTCTTTATGATCCCCACTTCCCTAGTGTGTGTCTGGATGATCTGGCTGGTTCTTTGATTATTTCTGTCCGTTACATAATTAATTTTGCTAGGTGTATTCATTAAGGGGGTGGGGTATGATTGGTGAGAGAATTTTGTTAGGACTGGTTCGTAAAATTTTAGTATATTGATTGGTTAAGATATAACTAAGCAGGGGTCAAGTTTCACTATATAAACCAGGGTCCCAAAGAAAGTTCTTGGGGAACCAACTCCAGGACACGGCCCCAAGCTCAGAGCTGTCGGACCTCAACACTCTGCCAGTGACACCGGTCAGAAACTGGAGTCCCCCAGATGGACCTGATCCTGACGGGCCATCGAGAAAAGTTCATGTGTCTTGGCGGAAGTGGCGAGCGCTGTATGTGTAGGGTGTGCAGTCTGGTTTTTGGTGATGGTTAAGAAATAGAGGTTACGTGGGATATTACTGTGTAAGGCTCTTTCACTGGTAAAAGACCCTGTAAACCTGCAAAAGATTAAGCCCTGAGTTCACATGGAAAGGGTGTTAGCCCAGAGCCCACAGAGGAGTAGAACCCAGAGCTCATGCAGGGGTAAAGTTCGGTGCCTTTCACCTGGAGCCCTAGGACCAGGTAAGGGGAGGTGCCTAAATTAAGAAGATTGCGCCTTGAGCCCTAGGACCCAGGTAAAGGCAGGTGCCCTGGAGTGTGTAACAGAGAATTTTGTGCGGGTAACACCCCAACCAGCTGACGGCCCAAACCGGGAAGCGAACCGGGGCCAAGCAAGAGGTGCCACGGCCGACCAGCCAGGGCTGCAAACGCATCCCATGGGACATCCCAGCCCCTAGTATTCCCACTGGTAACGGTAGAGGGTTTCTCCCACCAACACCCCCATCACGTCTAGCAAGGACCATATAGTCCCTCCGTCTTTGAACCACCCCCCCGCCCCGGAGTCCCCTCCACTGTATTCCCCACTTCCCCTACACGTAATCCTAGAGGGGTAGCATCCATTACGGTCCCGCCCTCCCACCAGCTTGTTTTAAGCCAAAAAAAGATCCTGAGGCAGGAAACGTGCTTCTAAAAATACACACGGAGATGCAATTTGATTTTATGTTTATAAATAAACAAGGGTCCCAAAAAACACCCACCAAATCAGAATCGATGCCCCCTAGAGGCCCCATGTCTCGTTCCCCACCCGCATAGCCAGCCAGTCCCCTGCCCTGGGGCTGGATCGGAGCTGGCACCCCCTAGTGGGGAAAGGCCCCGCATCCCATTCCCCACCCCCGTGAGCCAGCCAGTGCCCCAGGAGTGGATAGTTTTGAGGGGGTCGCTCCTCTTCCTCCCCGTTTTCGAATCAGTCTTGGCACCTCTCTTACGAACGGAGTCTCCTAAAACCTGCCCCAGGCCTGTCCTTACCACCCCCGGCTGGGATCAGGCTCCAAGCCACTGCCCACTGCTCGCGGCCATCCCCGGGGGTCACCTCCTGCTTGGGCCCCCTTTCCCCATGCGGCTCCCAGCTTCTGCAGTCCCCTGCGGGGTGGGGCAGCTCTGGAGACCGGAGGTCGCACTGGGGGTTTCGGCCTTCTGTGCTGAGGGCTCCTTCGGGGGACCCTGGGGGGCTGCAGGTTTCTGGTCTGGAGGGGAAGAGATGAGATGGAAATGCAGGAAATTCCCACTGCTCCCCTGCCTTCAAATTCTCCCCTCTCCCCCCTTGATCCTGATATTTGCCCCCTACACGGCTAACCCCACCCTAGCCAACCCCAGACCCTCCCCCACCCCCAGATCCCCTCCCAGCTTGATCCCAGATTCCCCTCCCCAAAGTCCCCCACAGTCCAATCCCATCTTCTCCCCGTACCAATCCCAGTCCCCACCCCCCCAATCCATACCCCTCTCAGAACAACCCCAGCTCTTCCCCCACCCAATCCCTTCCTGGCTGAGCCCAGCTTCCCTCCCCCCCTCCCACCCAACACAAACTCCCCATGGACAGATCCCAGCCCCTTCCCCCACACCAATCCCAGCTCTGACCAACCCCCCCCCAGCTCCTCCTCCCTCCAATCCCCCTCCCCACAACTGATGCGAGCTTCACCGCCCCCCCCCCAACAAATCCTGGCTCCCCCCCAATCCATACTCCTCTCTGACCAATCCCTCCCGATCCCCCCCCAGATCAATCCAGCCCCCCCCTTCCCCCCCACACACACAGTTAGAAAACAATCCAGAGCCTGGCAACCCCCAACCCCCCACCCCAATCCTCCCTGCTGAGCCCTGCCTCCAGATGCCCCATTCCTCCCCTCCAGCCCCACAGTGCCCCCATTAACCCTTTGGATGCTGCCCCCTCTCACCAGCTTGGGGCTGGTTCTCCAGCAGGGCCTCAGGCTGCTCCGCCCACAGCTTGTACGCAGGGTTGCTTGGGAAGCGCTTAGTCTGGCCGCAGCAGAGACACCGTACGACTGACCAGCGCCGGCCGCGGCACCCTGGGGAGAGGGGGAGGGAGAGGAGCAGGGAATCAGGGACCTGGCACAGACAGGCATGGGGAGAGGCTTTGTCACCTGACTCCACTGCCCTCTCAGGGTCCTGACTGCCAGCCCCCCTGCTCTAACCACTAGACCCCACTCCCCTCCCAGAGCTGGGGATAGAACCCAGGAATCTAGGCTCCCAGCCACCCAGAGCAGGACTGAGGGGGCAGCACTCACGTCTCTGGCGCATCGTGGAGCTGATGCCAGGGACCAGGAGGGAGGAGCAGGATTTGCAGATGGTTCTCTTCACTGACGGGTCCCTGGGGGGGAAACACAGACAGGGGCTGGGCCTGAGGAGATGGGCCTCTAGAGGGGAAAGGCCACATGGCCCAGTCCCTGTCCCCATCTCCTGGGACCAGATGGGGCCTTTCCCGTCTAGGGGGTGCTGGCTCCCATGTCCCGACACTCACTGTCTCAGGACGAGCCTGCGGCTGATGCTGCGCTGCGTGTGGCAGTAGAATCGCACCAGCTCCTGGTTCTCGGGGTTCTGGGCAAGGACACAGTGAGCTGCCTGCGGGGTGGGCAGGGGGAAAAGAGATGCAGAGTGAGGGGAACAGCCCCACATCGCCCCCTGCTCCATGTCACCCCCAATCCCTCCTTCCCTGAGCCCCATGTCGCTCTCCCCTCCCCTCTGATCTCCCCCCAGTCCCACATCATCCTACTGATCCCCCCTCCCCCAGCCCCACGTCGCTACCCCCAGCCCCACTGATCTCTCCTCCCCCAGTCTCACTATTCCCTCACCCCCATCTCCCACCACCAATCCTCCCTTCCCCAGCCCCATCTCCATCCAACCTCCCGTCCCCCAGTCCCATATCACTCCCCTCATCTCCCACAGCTCCACATGACCCCCTTGCCCTACCAATCCCCCCTCCCTCCCAGGTGCCCCAATCCCATCTTTCTCCAATCCCCCCCCCCCACACACACAGACACCCTAACCCTCTTTGCCCATGCTCTGTTCAGGAATCCTGAGGGAAGCCCCAGAAATCCCCCCTCCCCAGGCCCCACAGAGACCCCCAGCCCTGGGGCTAGAGGGAATTGCTCCCAGGGTCTCTCTCAGGCAGTGGATCTCAAACTTTTGTACTGGTGACCCCTTTCCCATAACAAGCCTCCGAATGTGATTCCCCTTATAAGTTAAAAACACTTTTAAATGTATTTAACACCATTAGAGATGCTGGATGCAAAGCGGGATTTGGGGTGGAGGCTAACAGCTCATGACGCCCTATGTAATAACCTTGTGACCCCGAGGGGTCCTAACCCCCAATTTGAGTACCCCTGCACTTCAGGGTGTAACCCCCATTCCTGCTGGGATCCCAGCACTAGGGGGCCCCACCCTCACCTGGTAGAGGAAGCTGAGCCTTTGGAAAGCCTCTTTATCCTTCACCTGGGCCGACATCGCTGTGAGGGGCGGGTCTGGAATGGGGGAAATACTTGAGTGGGGGGCAGCCAGTCCCCTAAGGGGCTGTTAGCTGCCCCTCCCCCAGTAGGCTCCATGCTGCCTCCTGCAATTACCCCAGGGTGGGGGCGTTTTCACAATCCATCCCCCTCCCCATTTCTAATGGCTCCCCACCACACACACAGAGCTGGGATCTGTCCCCAAGAAACAGGGGGCGCCCAGGCTTTGTTATTCTTCCAGGAGGGGCAACAGCCCCCCCTACCAGAATGGGGCCCTGCTGCCCCCTTGCCCCCCACTCTTGTAGGGTTACACCTGCTCCCCCCAGATCACCCCCAATAGACCATCCCCCACCTCCTCGTTAAACCCCCACCCCCTCCAAAATCCTCCGTCTCCAGCCCTTATGTACCCCTCCCAGCCCCTGCCCCAGACCCTTATTGCTTCCCCTGCCAGCCCCTTTTATTCCGCCCCCCCGCCCCCGTTTGCCCCGGACCTCAGTCACATGGAGACACCAGCAGCTGCAGCCTGTTCCTGCTCAGCCCAGTCCCCCGACGTATCTGCAGCAGCAAAGGCCTCTGGGAAATGTAGTTCTCCAGCCTGCCTGGCTCTGCCGCACATCATGTGGGGGGAACAGCCGTTCCTCCTGCACCTGCCCCTGCCCCCTCGGGTCCCCCAAGGCAAGACTCAGCACAGCCCTGGCCCTCTGCTGGCCATTCCCCCTCCCTCCAGCAGGGGGCGCCCTGCGCTGGCAGCCAGTGCTGACCCCAAGGGGGCGCTGTGTTGCAGGGAGTGGGGTGAGGGCTCAATAGGGGGCGCTTTTACTCTGCCTAATTTCAGATAATACTGTATGGGGCTGGTTCCTTTTTTTGCGAGGTTGGATTAACTGCATTGCATTGGCTCGCTCCCAGCTGAGGCAGACATGTATTGCCATCCCTGGAATTCATCTTGGGGGTGTCGTTGGATTTAAGAGGCTTCCCCCGTCCCTTCTGGTCCTAAATTGTCATGGTTCAGTGTTTAGTGGTAGTTAAACAGCTGCTGCCTTCCACCCCAGAGGTGGCTGCATCTCAGTGCTGGATGCAGCATCTCATCATGCAACTGTTTCCCCAGCTGCCCCACCCCAGAGGTGGCTGCATCTCAGAACTGGCGGGGAAGGTACAAAGATCCCAGGCATCTGCCTTGACTTGCTGATTTAAAAAAAAAATGATGGAAATGTATGAACGCTTTGGATGCGGCCGTTGGGCCAGGGGCGACAGAAGGTCCCTAAAAGTGGGGCAGCCATGGGCACCGAACCATGGCCCCACCCTGATGCTCACCCCGCCAGTCACTCGCACTTAGGGCCAGTAATTCCGGTGCCCCTGCTTTGGGCTGCTGCCAGGGCAGCCATGTGCCCAAAGCTCGGCACTCCCAATGGAGCATTTCGAACAAAACAAGGGGTCGGGGCGGGGGTGGTCAATCCCAGGTGACCAGTTTGCCTGAGGGGAAAGGGGATGTGATGCTGCCCAAGCAGAGCCCCAGCGATCGGTCCTTGCTTCCACCTCTGGAGCAGATACTTCAGCAAAGCCAGCCCTGATCTCAGCTGGGGCAGGGACTGTCCCTCACTGTGTGTCTGTGCAGCACCCAGCACAACGGGGCCCTGATCTCAGCTGGGGCAGGGACTGTCTCTCGCTGTGTGTCTGTGCAGCACCTGGCACAACGGGGCCCTGATCTCAGCTGGGGCAGGGACTGTCTCTCGCTGTGTGTCTGGGCAGCGCCCGGCACAACGGGGTCCTGATCTCAGCTGTGGCCTCTACGTGTTGCCCTACTACATCTAATCCTAAACCCTTGTGATGATTTGCTGGATGTGTCAAAGCCGCATAATAAACACGACAATCAGGCTGAAGTTCAACAGTTGCCCCAGGGCAGGCTGGGAGGATGCCCTGAGGCGATCGGAAGAAACTCCTGGAGAAAGAAACAGCTGAAGGGATCCAAGGCATGGGCTGTAATACTGAGTTAGCCTTTGCTCTCTAATTCCATGAGCAGTATGGGCGAGAATATTGTGGCAGGGAGTTCTGCAGGAAAATGGGGAGCAGGATGCTTCTGCAGCCAACCAAAGTTTGAAGACTAAAAGGACCAAGCCTTTCTGACAGATAGATATGATCCAAAATGAACAGGCCCGAGCAGAGACCACTGCTCTGAGCCAGGGCAGCAAAGACCAGGCTGGGATATTCAGCTGCGTGGACCCATGGATCTGATCAGGGAAGGCGGGATACCAGGCTAGGTGGGCCCATGGGTCTTATCTGAGGAGGCAGGAGACTAGGCTAGATGAGCCCATTGGTGTCATGCAGCAGGGAGGTGGAGATCCAAGGATAGATGGACCAATGGCTGGGGAGGGAGACCAGTGTCCCAGGCAATGACGGAGGCGGGGTCTGGAAATAAACATCACCTTTATTCATATACAGAGGCTATAGAGCATTGGAATGAACATGGAGAATGGGGGCGGAGCTCAGCCAGAGCAGGGGGCGGAGCCTGTAGCCAGGCCCTCCTCCGCCCCCCTTTTCTCAATCTGTCCAGCAGGGGGAGCCACTAACATTCGTCCTCCCCCAGCAAAGCAAACAAGTTCCGGCTTGAGAGTTTCCCCTTCAGCACCCTCCTGGGTGGGGCCTGGGCTGGGGTGCTGCTCCCTCCCGCACTGGAGGCAGCTGGCTCTTCCTCCTCCTCCTCTTCCTCATCGGCATCACGGTCCTTCTCCTCATCCTCCTCCTCCCCAGAGCTGGAGATCTCCTCTTCCTCCTCCTCCTCTTCCTCTGAGCTGCGCCGGCTGTGCTTGCGGTGAGCCTCCTGCAGGGCGGCGATCTCTGCTGTCTCGGGATGGTGCTCCCACATGGCTGCAGGGACAGACGGACAGTCAGGGGTGAGCTGTAAAGGGACACCACCACGCTCTAACCACTAGACCCCACTCCTCTCCCAGAGCCAGGACTAGAACGCAGGGGTCCTGACTCCCAGCCCCCCCTGCTCTAACCCTTGAGACCCCCAACTCCCCTCCCATAGAACCCAGGTGTCCTGGCACCCAGACCCTCCACTGTAACCACTAGACCCCACAACCATCTGCAAAAAATTTTTGGATTTTTCAACCTGATTCAATAGAATGAAAAAAAAAAAGGCAAAATAGAATTTCCTGCATAATGGTAATTCTGATTTTCACTCATCGCTTAGATTTTCTGTATGTGCACACACACACACTGACCGTTAACACGCGAGTACCTGAACTGTAACATATTTATACAGCACACTTCTGTGGCGAGAACGAAGAAAGCAGTCACTGTTAACTACTGATTATCATCCGTAAACTTATTTTGAATTCAACGGAGCAGAGACTCGTTAGCAATGAGTAACTATTGATGTGACTATTGATGGCCCATCAGCGAGTTTATGAACTGATCCTAAAATACTCCTTGGGGAAAATCATTGCTCGCTAACTTCATTAATGGATTCTCAGGCCAACATCCTCTCGCCTGACCTCCTGCATAACACAGGCCCTGGTTTAAGCCGTGTGAACCAGAGCAGCCCTTTTAAAACATCCAAGGTTGATTTAAAAGCTGCCCGTGACCCACCACAGCTCTTGGTAAATTGCCCCACTGCCCCTCGCTGTTCAAAAAGTACGTCGTTCCACCCTGAATCTGTCTGGCGTCAACTTCCAGCCGTTGGATCTTGCTCTAAAATAGCCACAGCATCAATAATCGCCGCAGTGGAGAAAGAAGGATTTTAGAATTATGAATAGGTCGGATATCGGGATAAACGAGCCTTAAAAACTCATCAGCCTTTCGCTCAGGGGCTGAGATTAAAATTCTGTCAGAGGATGGTGCTGAGTCACTGGGGTGAATTCCCAGCCATTCCTGCCTTTCCCTGAGGGGGGCAAGCGGGGTAGAAAAATCACTAGCCCAACACGACTTGCCACTGGCTACTCCCCCTCCCGTAGCCATTACAGGCAACCTTCCATTTGGATCGCCCAGACTCCCAGAGGGATGCTGGGTAAATACCCACAATGCCCTGGGAGGGCAGTCCCCTCCCCAGCCCAGTACCTTTCTGAGTGGAATAGCTGGAAGGCCGCAGACAGAGGCAGAGGCGCCCGTCCACCGCCAGCCGCAGGATGCTGTTGGCAGCTCGGTACACGTCGTTACGAGCCGCTTTGGCCGTCTTGTAACCGCGCTTCTCGGCCCAGGCTGGGGAAAGAGGGCGAGATGGGGTCAGCACGGACCACAGCACCCCCTAGTGCTGCACTGGGGCCAGCACGGACTGCCAGGGGAGAACGCCCCCTACTAAGCCCCTGCCCGGCTCCCTGCAGCACAGCACCCCCCAGTGCCGCACGGGGGCCAGCACGGACTGCCAGGGGAGAACACCCCCCTACTGAGCTCCCTGTCCCACTCCCTGCAGCATGGCGCCCCCTAGCGCTCAGACCCCATTCACCTTCACAGATGTCCCAGGCGCACCACCTGGTCTCGGGCTTGCCCTCCTCGGCATTGGGGTGGCGCAACTTGAGCAGAGCTTGGATGGGGATGCGGCTGGCCAGGTATCCCACGGCGTTGTAGGGCTCCTGGATCTGGGAGATGGGGTAGATGCCAGACAGGATCTGCAAGGAGAGACAGGAAGCAGCGCTCAGCTAGGGCAGGGAGACTAGGTGTAATGCCAGCACCCGCCAGCAGGGGGAAGGTGTCTCACTGCCGCCATGACCAGGGATTTGGCGTAAGTTATCCCAATATTACATGGGGGGGGGGGAATTTATGTACGGGGAGGAGGAAGAGAACGGAACCCAGGAGTCCTGGCTCCCAGCCCCTCTCCTCTAACCACGAGATCCCACTCCCCTCCCAGAGCTGGGGATAGAGTCCTGACTCCCAGCCCCCACCCCTGCTCCACCCACTAGACTCCCCCCCCACCCAAGCTGGCTGTGGGGCGGTACCTGTAGCTCCCTGTGCACCAGGGAGGGGAAGATGAGGCCGGGGCAGTCGCACAGGCGCACGGTGGGGGTCAGGAAGTAGGTCTGGAAGTACTTGGTGTGGCCGGGCGTCCGGGACACGCTCACCACCTTGTGCCCCACCAACCCGTTCATCAGCGACGATTTGCCCACGTTGGGGAACCCTAGGGGAGGGGGCGGGGTCACAATGTGGACGGAGCCCCCCAAGTCCGCCCCCCCAAGGTCCTCCCCAATTCCGATCCAGCCCCCAACCCCACTTTCGTCCCCAAACCACCAGCCACCCCCACTCATAGACTCATAGACTTTAAGGTCAGAAGGGACCATTATGATCATCTAGTCTGACCTCCTGCACAATGCAGGCCACAGAATCTCACCCATCCACTTCTACAACGAACCCCTAGCCTATGTCTGACCTCAAGCTGCAGAGAATCCTCCAGAAAGTGCCCCGTGCCCCACTGCATGCCCCCTTCTCCCCACCCGCCCGCAAGACATCCTGTGTCTCCCCTTCATGCACTGCCCCCCAACCAAGCGCCCCCCTCCACATCCTGCACCACCCCTTCCCTCCAACAACCCTTCCACAGGAGCCACCCCCCACCTTTTCCCACCTGCCCCGACACTGTCCCCCTCAGACGCCCCCTTAAAACCCCATGGAGATCCCTCGTCCTCCACCCAGACACCCCTGCACCCATTATTCCAAACCCCTCCAGCTACTGCCCCCCCCGATCCTCAGCAGCCTCAAGCCACAGATCAGGAGTCCGACGCCCTCCCCCTTCCAGTGGGGGCGCTCTCACCCACACAGCCCACGGTCAGAACGCCGTCCTTGTAGAGCTCCTGGGAAGGAACCCCGACATCCATGGCCACGTCAGTCTGGTGTTCCACCAGCACAGCCGCCCCTTCGTCGTCCTCCTCCTCCTCGTCCGAGTCCTCGGCGGGCAGGTGGGCGCTGGCCGCGTCCCGCTCAATCTTCTCCTTCCAGCTGCTCAGGTCCACTGGGGAGGGCAGAAGGGTCAAAGAGAGGCCAACCAATGACTCCGTAGCAGGGCTGGGCAAGTGTGAGGGAAACTAAGCAGGGTCTGCTCTGCTCTGCTCAATGCGTGGATGGGAGACGGCTCCAGGGGTGCCGTACTGCAGGGGGCAGGCTCTCCCCTAGCAGTCATTGGTGACCCCCATGTGGCACCAGCAGAAGCTATGGAGCAGGGGAGGGGATAAGACAGTTCTGACCCTAAGGGGATGTTAGAAATGGTCCAACCAATTCCAGGACTCATGGAGAGAACCCTGGTGCGCTGGCCAAATTCCAAGTCAACCCCTTCCTTTTCTGCCTGCCTAAAATACCCGATGCGTTTCCCCTCGCACAGGGGGGTTGCCATCCCTTCCCAAGCTCCAGTGCTGTGCGGCTGTTCTCCAGCTGCCCCACCCCAGAGGTGGCTGCATCTCAGCGCCGGGCGAGCGATCCCTATGCAGTGCTGCTATGCGGCTGTTCCCCAGCGGCCCCACCCCAGAGGTGGCTGCATCTCAGCGCCGGGCGAGCGATCCTTACAACCCAGAAAGAGCTTCGGGACCCCGCGGGGGCGAACGGCACCCTGTATAAGAGCAATGGATTGGGGATACCCCCCACCCCGGCTGAATGGGAAGCTGTGGAGTCCTCACCTTTCCCTGCAGTGATGGTCTCGCAAGCGTGGAGCAGCTGCTCTGGTCCCATGGCTGTGCTCCTGCCCTTCCTCCGCTTCCGCCGCTTCTTAAACACTGACGCACGAACAGGGAGAAGCCAGAGGTTAGACTAGGGGCCAGGACTCCTGGGTTCTATCCCTGGCTGGGGGAGGGGAGTGGGGTTCTAGTGGTTAGAGCAGGGGGCTGGGAGGCAGGACTCCTGGGTTCTATCCCTGGCTGGGGGAGGGGAGTGGGGTTCTAGTGGTTAGAGCAGGGGGCTGGGAGGCAGGACTCCTGGGTTCTATATCCAGCTCTACGAGGGGAGTGGGGTTTAGTGGGGTAGAGAAATGGGGGGTGGAAGCCAGAACTCCTGGGTTCTATCCCCCATTCCCAGCTCAGTACTAAAGTTTTCCAATGTCACATCCCAATATCCAGGCACTAATTCATCTGTAGGCAGATCAGAGCCGCGTCCCCTACAGGGGGAAGGCCCAGAGTCCCATTCCCCAAACCCTGAGCCAGCCAGCCAGACCCCCCGCCCTGTGGCTGGATCAGACCTGGCGCCCCTTAGTGGGGAAAGGCCCCGGGTCCCATCCCCTGAGCCATCCAGTCCCACACCCTGGGGCTGGATCAGACCTGGCACCCCCAGGTGGGGAAAGGCCCCGGGTCCCATCCCCTGAGGCAGCCACTCCCCCGCCCTGGGGCCGGATCGGAGCCGGCGCCCCTGAGCAGAGGCGTTACCTGTGCTGGGATCCTGGCTTTGCTGGGGGTAGGAGGTGAAGCAGACGACGTGCACCTGGGGGAAGCGGGTCTGGAAGTAATGCTTCCAGGCCACCACCAGCGCCGGCGGCGCCAGGTCAATCTTGTTCAGCACCAGGATCAGGTTCTTCCTCATCTCTTTGGTCACAAAGTCGTACAGCGCAGGGGAGAAGTTAATGACCTGGGGGAGGGGGAGACGGGGACGGCTGAGCCAAGGGAGTCGGCTCCAGTGGGTTAGAGAGGCGGGGCTGGGAGTCAGGACTCCTGGGTTCTATCCCCAGCTCTGGGAGGGGAGTGAGGTCTAGTGGTTGGGGGGGGTCGGGGGAGCCAGGACTCCTGAGTTTTGTCCCCTGCTCTGGGGCGGGGGGGGGAGGGGGCAGGATGTCTGGATTCTGTCCCCAGCTCTGGAAGGGGAGTGGTGTGTAATGGGTTAGAGCGAGGGGGGGCGGGGGCAGCCAGGACTCCTGGGTTCTGTGCCCAGCTCTGGGAGGTTGTAGTGGTCATCAGTGGTCACCGCCCCAACCATGCTGTCCCCTTCAATCCGGTTAATTTCAGGAGCTGGGATGGCAGCAGCTTCAGGCCAGGACACTGGCAGTTGAGGGAGGCAAACAGAGACCATGCAGGGGCTTTACAGACGTGGGGAAGGGAGCGGTATCCTGGTTTGATACCCTGTAATGCTGGGACGCGGGAAGGGACCCAATGACCCACAGGGTCACGCCCAGCTGCCACAAGAGACGGGAGACCTCAGGGCTCCCCCCACAATTTGTAAGGGCCCCCCCAAGAGCCCCCGGGGCAATCGCTCCAATCTCCTGTGTCGGCCGCCTTGGGACAGGGCTCCTGAACCACTCCCACGGCAGGACCCCGGCGGCCGGGAGTGAGGCTCTCCAACCCCCCCCTCCCCCACAAGCTGTCCCTGCCCCTTTGCCCTGGGATCCCAGGCAGGGGAGGGGCCCTTACCGGATGACGGACATCTGTGATCAGCAGGATGATGTCTGACATCTCCAGCACCCGCCACAGCTGACGCCAGGTCTGCAAGGCAAGCGGAGACGGGAAAGCCCCTGAGCCAGCCAGTCCCCTTATCCTGGGGCTGGAGCAGAGCTGGGGGGGGGGAAAAGGCCCCGTGTCCCATTCCCCGCCTCCCTGAGCCAGCCAGTCCCCGGCCCTAGGGCTGGATCGGCGCCAGCATCCCCCAGAGGGGAAAGGCCCCGTGTCCCCTGCTCACCTCCAGGTTATGCTCGAAGTAGCTGAGCTGGCTGGGCTGGTAGGTGCTGTAGATTCCCTCCAGATAGTCCCGGAAACACTTCTCCTCCCGCACCAGCAGCTGCTCCTTGCTCATCTGGTAGCTCCAGGGGGGGCGCTTGGGGAAATCCAGCACTGGAGGGGGTGGGGGGGGGGAGAGCGGTTAGTACGGAGGGATCCCAATCTTGAGAAGCTGTGAAAGGGCCATCCAGCAACCCCAGCGGATGGGAGCCGTTCCCCGGGAACTGGGATTCCATCACCCACCCATGCATGGTCCTCAGCCAATGTTCCCCACCCCCGCCATGACCCGCTGTGCCCACACAGATCCAAGTTCCTCAGAAAGCAAGCGGGGGGGGGGGACAGCCTGGGGAACTCCCCGCCACAGGATGTTTGCACAGACGGAGCCAGGAGGGAGGGGAAAAATTCAGGAGGGTCCTGGCCCCTCCGGGTGACGTCCCCTCCCCACTGCAGCCCCTCGCTCACCAGAGCCGGATCTGTAGACATCCTGTATGTCCAGCTCCTTCTCGCTCTCCGGGACGGGCTCCAGGATCTTCTCCTGAGCCACCTTCTTGCGCCGCTCCAGCTCCTCCCGGCTCTCGCGCTCAAAGTGAAGCCGGTACCTGGCAGCCGGGGGGAAGTTACAGAGCATCAGGCCAGCTGGGAGACCCGGGGGCAGAGATCCTAGTTGTCCCGGTTCTCCTCCCCAACGGGGGCTCCCAGCGCTGCCAAGATGCCAATCCAGGTCTCCCACCCGCATCCGGACCCAAGCCAACGCTGCTTAGCTTCAGATCAGATGAGAGGTGTCTCAGCGGCTTGATCTAATGCCAGCCAGGGGAGAATGGCACATGGGGACCTTCCTATCTAGGAGGCGCCGGCTCCGATCTGATCATTCCTGTCTGGGTGCAATGCGTTGTGGGGTCTCAGCCCCCCGCAGTGCAGGCGCCCTGTCCCCACCCCACAGCCCAGCCCCTACACTGGCAGCCTCATCAGGGAAACTGAGAGCTGAACCGGCCACGGAGCCCCAGCTCCCCCCTGCCCCCTAGGGGCAGATCCCTGCAGGGGCAGGGCTGAGGCCTATGAGCCGGGGCGCTATGTGTGTTGGGGGGAGCTCTCCTCGACCCAGCAGGGAGACCCCCGACGCAGCCCCCTCTCCCTAGCTGATCTGCCATGGCTGGACTCGTTGCATAGGGCCCTCGGTGGGCCACGGAGGCTGAACCCCCTTTGGTACAGCGGGATCCGGGCCTTGAACACCAGGATAAGCAGAAAGGCCGAGGTAAATCGCTCTCCCCCTCCACTATAACCCCCCATCCAGCAGCAAGGCTAGACCTGCCCAGGACGGGGCAGACCTCAGAGCCAACCCCGGAGCACCAGGTTGGCCCAAATTCATCCCAATGCAGCTATCAACAGGGGGGTGGGGGGAAGCCAGGACTCCTGGGTTCTATTTCCAGCTCTGGAAGGGGAATGGGGTCTAAGGGAGCAGGATCTAGTGGTTAGAGCAAAGGAGCTGGGAATCAGGACCCTTGGGTTCCACACCTGATTCTGCCACATACACTCTGTGTGACCCAGCTCTGTGCCTCAGTTTCCCCCCGATCACCGCCCCTCATTACCTGTTGGGGTCATAGCTGCGGTCCCCCAGCCTGCGGACTGCTGGCTGCTGGTTGAGTTTCCGGACCTGCAGGGACAGGGACTCGCTGTCCGACGTGTCTGTGTGGTCCTCCCGCCGCTCATGGCTGCCACTCCGGCTGTTGGAGCTCGACCTCACGCCATCAGGCAGACCTGGGGCACGGAAAGGGCGGAGTCAGGGACCTTTCTCCACTAGGAGGCGCTGGCTGCGAGCCGGCCCAAGACAGCGTAATGCACCTCCACAGATCAAGGCCCCAAGGTCAGACCCAGGCTCTGCAATGCAGCCCTGCAGGGCCTGTGACGCTGCGTCAGGGCTGCTCAGAACCGGGGACGCTTGCAGCGTGTCGCGTGTCTGCGACAACAGAGGTGGGGGCTGGATCCAGTCTCCCTCCCACGAGAGACTCCATCCCCCTCAGAGTCTGCAGAGGGGATGGCATCATTCCTCATGAAATGGGAGGAGAGTCTAGTGGGTTAGAGCAGAGTGGGGGCTGGGAGCCCGGATTCCTGGGCTCTATCCTCAGCTCTGCCACAGCGTGACTCTGGGCAGGCGCTGGAGTTGAGCAAAGGATCGCCGCAGGCAGGAATTTCTGAGGCACCCCGAGCGGATGTCAGCAGCACAGCGAGGGTCACCCAGGGGCTGAACAAAGGTGGGGTGAGATTAGTGTGGCCAGGGTGGGGCCCCTTATCGGCCGCTCCCAATCTGTTTGCGAGGCAGGGCTGAGAGCTGAGGAACGCTGACTCGCAGCCTGCCTCAGCGGCAACAGTCAGGACTCCCTAGCGCAGGGCAACACCATCCACCAAGCGTCAGAGGCAAGCACAGGGCCTGGCACAGTGTGGGGGGCCCCCTGTACCACTCCCTGCAGCACAGCACCCCCTAGCACTGCACTGGACACTCAAGTGGCAACAGCAGCTGGCAATACCTTAAAATCATAGAATACCAGGGTTGGAAGGGACCTCAGGAGGTATCTAGTCCAAGCCCCTACTCAAAGCAGGCCCAATCCCCCAGGCAAATTCTTGCCCCAGATCCCTAAATGGTCCCCTCAAGGATTGAACTCACAACCCTGGGTTTAGCAGGCCAATGCTCAAACCACTGAGCTATCCCTCTCCCACCACAGCTGCCCTTCTGAACAGATGGCCTGGCCTGGCCGCACTGACCCATGGCCCCCCCTTGTGAAGACATTGGAGGGTGCCAGGGCTGGCGCTGCATGCCAGGGGCAAGCTCCTTGTCAAGGCACAGATGAGAGAGTCCTGCACATTGTGCTCTCGACTGGCTGCCAGCTGAATTCTGGGTAACAGGACTTTAACACAGCTCCTTTTTGCCTGGGAATTGCCTTGGTTTATTGTCTAGGTGCTCAAAGTCCAATGGTGCATCTCAGTTTGGGGATATAGGGATTTTCCCCTCTAGGGATGCCAGCTCTGATTCAGCCCCAGTTGATACCACTTTAACATAGCCTGTTCTCTATTTTATAGCTCTCACAGAGCTTTTTGCCTAGCAATTTCCCTTGTTTACTGCCTCCAGTGCTTTAAGAACAGGCACCAGGCTGCATGCGCTCTCTCTCCAGGGGGCTGAGCTTGGGAGGGGGCGGTGGGGGAGAACAGGGACATGCCCAGGGCAGGGCTTGCAGCTCCGGGACTGGCTACCCCCAGATGTCAAGCTGAACTAGGGGCTTGCTAGATTGGTGCCTAATTGCCACAGCGCAGCACTCGGGGAGAGCACCCAATTGTTTTGCTCAGAGAGAGGCCTTTGTGTCCAGGGAGGTTGTCCAAATTTCTACAGGGCACTGGGATACTCCAAGGCCTCTCACGTGCCTAAATCCCCCACCACCATCACCACCACCATGTTCCAGGGGCCCCAGGCAATTTCAAGTGCCAGGACTGGGTCAGCCCCCAGATGTTGGGGTGGGGAGAAGGATGCCCAGATGTTTTGGGATGAGAAGGGGGGTCCCCCAATACTGGGGTCAGGAGATGTACTTTTTTTGTAAGGAAAATGTTCACTCCCCAGCTGTTGGAAACGGGGGAGGGGGGGAAATGGGTCAGTCTCCAGATACTGGGAAGGGGTTTGGTGCCCAGATGTTAGTGGGGGCAGGGGAGGGGTTGGTGCCCAGATGTTAGTGGGGGCAGGGGGAGGGGATCGGTGCCCAGATGCTGGTAGAGGGAGGGAGAAGGTCAGTGCCCAGATATTGGTGTGGGGGGGGTGTCGGTGCCCAGATGTGGGGGGAGGGGTCGGTGCCCAGATGTTGGCGGGGGAAGGGGTCGGTGCCCAGATGTTGGTGGCCGTGGCCCCCTCCTCACCCCGTTTCCGCTCCCTCTTGTCCTGCAGCTGCTTCTTCTTCTGCTTGGCGCTAAACGGCCTCTTGCGGGGCATGTCCCGGCCCGGCCACCGTCCCGCAGCACCGGGAGGGAAGCGGGAAGAACCACTCTGCAGGCCCGAGGGGGAGGGGGCGGAGCAAACCACTGTGACTGGAAGAAACCACTGAGAACCCGGGCGGGAGAAATCTGGGAGAAACCATGGCGGAGGGAGGAATAAACCACTGAGACGGGGGGGGGGGGAGAGGAATCTTGGAGAAACCACTGAGGAAGGGGGGAATAAACCACTTGGAGCGTGGGACAGAATAAACCATTGAAAGCCGTGGGTGTGGGGGAATAACCCACTCGGCAACTGGGAGAAACCACTGAATGGGGGGGAGAAGAAACCATATAGATCCCAATAGAGCGGGGAGGTAGAATAAACCATTAAAAGATATGGGGAGGCAGAATGAGAAGGGAGAGGAACTATTAAGACCAGACTAGTCTGGGATAAACCATTTAGCTGGGGGGATATAAGAGTGGCAGGAGGCTGGGCTAAACCATTCAGATCTGGGGGCAGTGAGACTGGGTTGTACCGTCAGAGGAAAAACACTGGGCTCTACCATTTTTGTTAAAGGTGGGTGCAGTAGGCTGAATTATTTACAGGGCAGAGATGTGGCTGAACCATTCTGTTGCTGGGGGTGGGGTGCTAGGATTGGGTTGAACCATTTTGAAATGGGGGGGAGTTAACCCATCCCATCCCTTCCCGTTTAGGCTCAGGAGGAGGAAACATGGAGACAATGATAAATCTTTCAGTCTAGCTGTATGGGAGCAACTGGGCTGAACTACTCAAGCTAAGAGAACAGGAGGGAGAGTGGACTAGAGATGGAACCCAGAAATCCTGGCATCTGACTCCTAGTCTCCCTGCTCTAACACACTAAACTTCACTGCCCTCCCAGAACTGGGACAGAACCCAGGAGTCCTGATTCCCAGCCTCTCACCACCCACTCCGAACCCACTGGACATGTCAAACTTTACATTATGTATACGTTTTTCTCTTGCTAATTGATAAATGATAACTACAACCTAAGTAGATTTGTCTATCCTGATTTTGTAACAGCTGAACACCACATCATTTTCTTTGGGGCTCTGGGAATATTTAATGTCCAAATCAGACCATTTTTCCCCAACAGAAGTTGGGCCAATACTATATATTACTTTGTCTCATGTTTCAACTGGTTAGTTTTGTGAACAGAGAGTAGGATACTTCACATGTTTGACAAGGACTCCTGGATTCTATTCCCAGGACCATCCCAGCCCTGCCAGCATGATGGCACTTGCAAGGTCATGCCACACTGGGTGGGGGGACAGACCATTTTTAGGAGCATGCTGTCTCATTCCTGCTGGCATGACAGTGCCTGCGAGGTCACGCCACATGCAGGGAGGGTGGTGTGCTCTTTAAGAGCCAGAGGGGGTGGAATTGCATTCCCCCATCCAACACCAGAGAAAACCACATCTGGTTTTGTCCCCATACTGGATGAGGGACGAACTGCTCAAAAAAGAGGCCTGCCCAGGCATGTGGCCTCCCTGGGATAGAGTTCCTCTGGGCAGCGTCCAGGGGTGGCGGGTGTTGTTGGGGGTTCTCTGCTTGGCACCCCTCCTTTGGATCCCTGATGTTCAACCTTTGGCCCTCATTCCTGTTCCTGTTGCTCCCCTAGTGCTTGCTCCATGGCTGCGCTTTCGTGTTTCCTCCCCCTAAACCAATGGTTCTCAAACTATTGTACTGGTGACCCCTTTCACATAGCAAGCCTCTGAGTGCGAACACCCCCTAAATTAAAAACACTTTGTTTATATATTTAACACCATTATAAATGCTGGAAGCAAAGCGGGGTTGGGGGTGTAGGCTGACAGCTTGCGACCCCCCATGTAATAACCTTGCAATCCCCTGAGGGATCCTGACCCCCAGTTTGAAAACCCCTGCACAAAACCACCTGGCCCAGCCCAGCACCCACAGACAGCACAGCAAGGACCGAACCCAGGAGTCCTGGCTCCCAGTGTGGGGAACAGATGGAGGTAGCACAGCGGCATTTGCTTTGGTGGGACAGTTGTGTGATGGGGCCTTGGGGTGCTGTCTGCCCTATGAGCAGGAATTTGGGGGGACAGGAAGGGACCCCCCCAGGCTGGGCCTGGCTTGGAGAGGGGGACTCCCTGCCCCCAATCAGCAGCCCCCGCTTCCATGGAAGACTGAACCACATCATTGGGGTTAAGGGACTTGTCTAGCCACACAACAGTGCGTCTCTACTGCTCCGCGGCTCGCTGGGCGCTGCATGGTGCCGCGGGAGCCACTCTGGGCTGGGCGCTTCCGGCACTCGATGGTCAGGCCGGGCCGCCCCGCGCAGGCGCAGTGGTGAGGTTTCCCAGCTGCTGGCCGGGGCTGCATGTGAGCGCTGGGCGCGGTGACCGGCCATGCCGAAGGGGGGGAAGCAGCAGCCGCCGCGGCCGCCGCAGGAAGAGTGGATCGGGGATGGGGAGCAGAAGGTCGGGGAGGCCGCAGGTGAGCGGAGCGGACCGGACCGGGGAGAGACAGGGGGGATTGGGGCAGGGGGTGGCTGGACCGGGCCGGGGGGGGGCAGGGAATCGGGGGGGGCAGGGAATCGGGGGGGGGCAGGGGGGGGGGCTGGACCGGGCCGGGGGGGACAGAGAACGCGGGGGGTGGTGGTTGGACCGGAGGCGGGGGGCAACTGAGAACCGGAGGCGACTGGGGTGGGGGGACTGGGCCGGGGAGGGTACACGGGCCCCGGGTGGGATTGGGGCGGGGGGGTGGTTGTACCAGGCTGTGGGGAGGGGCACTGGGAGGTGGGGTGATGACAGAGAACCAGGGGGTGGGGGGAGGGATTGGGCTGGGGAGGGGACTGGGCCAGGGCAGGCAGACTGAGAACTGGGGGGTGATTGGGTCGGGGGAAGTGCCGGGGGCGGAAGTACTGGGTGGGACTGGGCTGGCTGCGGGGGAGGGGACTGTGGTGGTGGTGGGGTTAGAACCTGGCCAAGGAGTGGAATAAAAACTGAGGGACTGAATTGGGCCAAAGCAGGGGGAGAAGGGGCTGGACCCTAAACTGGCTAAAGTGAGGGATGTGGGGGAAGAACCCCTGGAGGAAAGTGGCGGGGAGTGGAAAGGAGGTTAATGGGGAAGAGACTGGCGGGAGGGGGAGTTCTGGGGTTGGGCTAGATGGGGAGGAGTGGAGCTGGAACGGAAGCTGGATTATTTGGTGGGAGGGGTTGGGTCAGAACCAGGTGAGACACTGGGGTGAACCAGGCTCAGAGGGAGGGAGCAATGGGATGAACCAGGCTCAGCCAGGGCTGATCTGGACTAAGGTGGGGGTGGAGGACAAGATGTGCCCACACATCCCCCCACGAGAACTGCCCAGGTGGGACCCAGCCGGGCCTGGGCAGTGGAGGGAGTGGCTGTGGATAGAGAGGTCTGGAAGCCAGGACTCCTGGGTTCTATTCCCTGCTCACGGATGGGAATGGAGTCTAATGGATTAGAGTGGAGGGGCTGGGAACCAGGACTCCTGGGTTCCCTCCCACCCACCTGGATTAATCTCGCCTGACTTGTTTTAGACAAAGTGGTGAAGAAAGGCAAGAAGGACAAAAAGACCAAGAAGTCGGTAAGAAGTGGGACTGAGCCGGGCCATGCTGGGGGGCGGGGGGTGAGCTCTGGTACAGGAGCCTAGTGGGCAGGGCATTGGCCTTTAACTCAGGAGACCTCGGTTCACTTCTCTCTGTGCCTTAATATCTCCTCCCACCGTATAGCTAGTTACATGGACTGTCTTTCATTGTGTCTCTGTGCAGCGCCTGCCACAACGGGGCCCTGATCTCAGCTGGGGCAGGGACTGTCTCTCCCTGTGTGTCTGGGCAGCATCCGGCCATGATCTCAGCCGGGGTTTGTCAGTACTAAAAATGGGGACAAGTAGCTGTGTCTCAGACCTCACTGCTAGGGGACAGGCAAGGGAAGGTGGCTGGATCTCCCATAGCACAGTGCAGTCTCCCATTGTGTGGGGGGGTGAAACAGGGAATGGTCACCAGCTGGAGTGCCCTTCCCTCACCACTGGGGCAGGGAGACTCCTGGAGGGTGGGGTGGGAAGCAGAGCTCTAATCTATCCCTGCTACCCTCCCCAGTTCTTTGAGGAGTTGGCCGTGGAAGAAAAACAAGTCAGCGAGCAGCAGGCTGTCATTAAAGAGAAGGAGCAGCAGCAGCAACAGGTGAGCAGCTAAAGCAGGGGGTTCTCAAACGGGGGGTCGGGACCCCTCAGGGGATCGCGAGGTTATTACGTGGAGAGTCGCTAGGTTATTACGTGGGGAGGTTGCGAGCTGTCTGCCTCCACCCCAAACCCCGCTTTGCATCCAGGATTTATAATGGTGTTAAATATGTTAAAAGGTGGTTTTAATTTGTAAGGTGGGGGGGGTTCACTCAGAGGCTTGCCGGTACAAAAGTTTGAGAACCACTGAGCTAAAGGAACTCCCTGGAAGGCTGCTGGATGTTATTTGTAGGACCTACAATAACTATGCTGCTAGAAAGGGATGCCTTACTTAACCAGGGCTACTCCGCACCCCAGCTTCTCATGGGCTGTGTGCATGGGGGAAATGACCCCCCCGACACGCCTCATCTCTGTCTCCTCCACCCCAGCTTCAACAACAGAAAAAAAAACGAGAGAAAAAGAAAGACAAGAAGAAGAAGGAGGCAGAGGAGGATGAGGAAGAGCAGCAGCTGATCGAGAAGCTGAAGAAGCTGTCGGCTCCGGGCAGCGATGAGGATGAGGAAGGTGAGACAGGATGAGGCTGGAGGCCAGGACTCCTGGGTTCCATTCCCAGGTCTGGTAAGGGAGTGAGGGCTAACTGTTAGGGCGGGGGTGGGATCTGGAGGTCAGGCCTCCTGGGTTCCATACCCCCAAGTCATTAATCTGGACAGGAGCTCAACTTGCCACAGTTCCACGCCCTGGAATATAGTGATCGTTTTTGGTGTGTGAGGGGTTAACGTGGTGGGTAACGCCTGGCGCAGCGGGGCAGGTAGACAACGGCTGTGGTGCCATCTCCGGGGTATAAAAAGCGACGCCATCCTGCCAGCAAGCCCGGGGAGGGGGCCTCTCCAATCCCTCCTGAGACCTGCCCCATGGGATGGGAAGCACGGGCCTCTCTTCTCCATGGCCTGCCTTTTCCTAGCCCCTGCCCCCGCGGCAGGAGAGCCCAGCCCCACGTGCGTCAGCAGGGAGCTAGAGGATGACAACCCACCAGGAAGCCCTCTCCCTCCCATCCCAGATCTCCCAAGGTGCTGGAGGACCAAGAGCTCTATGGGGCTAGCTCCCCATGGCGGGAGCGGTTGCGTCTCCATTCCATCGATCCCTAAAGTCCTTCTCTTGTTTCCTTTCCAGCGACCGTTCCCGTCACCAAAGGCGGGAAGAAGAAGAAGGTGAGATTCGAGGCTGGAAGAGCCGCAGGGCTCAGGAGAGCTCTCTAGGCTTGGGCTGCAAGGCGCCCTGCACAAGGGAATGGGCAGTAACGGGGGGTGGGCTGGAAGGAGCCCCAGGGGTTGGGGTTGTTGTCTACACACGGACTGTGCAGGGCCCTGCGCTGGGGAACGGGCTGTAGGGGACAGTCCTGCCCCGGTTGAGATGGGACCTGATGGGGCATCTACTTGAGGAATAGGTTGTAGGGGGGTGATCCTGCCCTGGGTTTCTCGGTGTGGGGGAGAGAGGAAGTGTCCACCCTTTGCTAACGACCTTGGCTTTACCTTCCCCCAGGGAGGGAATGTGTTTGCCGCCCTGAGCCAGGAGCAGAGTGAGGAAGAAGAGGAGGAGGAGGAAGAAGAGACGCCGAGACCTGCCAAACCCAATAAGAACAAGATCAACCAGGTTAGCTCGCTCGGATGAAATCCAGCACGGAGTGGGAGTGGGGACGTCTTCTAGTGGGTTAGAGCAGTGGGGCAGGGCAGGGGGTCAGGACTCCTGGGTTCTCTCCCCAGCTCTGAGGGGAGTGGGGTCTAGAGGTTAGAGCAGGGAGGGCTGGGAATCAGGACTTGCGGGTTCTATCTATCCCTAGCTCCGGCGGGGGGAGTGGGGCCTAGTGGTTTGAATAGGGAGGCTGGAAGGCAGAACTCCTGGATTCCCAGATCTATAGCAGGACAAGGAAATGGGGGAATAGCCCCTCCCAACAGCCTGGGGGATCCTCCCCCCCCAAGGGAGGGTCCAGGAGCCCCCTGTGCTGGAGCTGTTCCGTACCAGGCCTGGCCGGAGCCCAGGGGGATTAGACTGCGGGGGGTCGCTCCTCCCCTGGGGGTGAGGTAACTCTTCCAGTGCCAAGTTGTGGGGCTGACACGTTGCCCCTTGCAGGCCCCACCTGACGACAAAGAGGAGAAGCAGCCAGGGAAGAAGTTGACAAAGGACGACAAGCCAAAGGCAAAACAGGTCAGTCTCCCATTGCCCCCATGTTGCGTGATTCCCATTGGTCTTAGCCGGGACGGGCATGGCTAGGTCTGGCGTGGATTGGAGCCAAGACTCCTGGGTTCTATCCCAGCTCTGGGAGGGGAGTGGGGGCTGGGAGTCAGGACTCCTGGGTTCTATCCCCAGTTCTGAGAGTGGAGTGGGGGCTGGGAGTCAGGACTCCTGGGTTCTAGTCCAAGATCTGGGAGTAGAGTGGGGGCTGGGAGTCAGGACTCCTGGGTTCTATTTCCCAACTCTGGAAGGGGAGTGGGGAGCAGTGCGAGCTGGGAGCCAGGACTCCTGGGTTCTATCCCCAGCTCTTGAAGGGAATTGGGATCCAGTGGGTTAAAGCCGGGGGTGTGTGTCTGGGAGTCCCATTCGGCTTAGCCAACCAGCTGCATTATGAGCTTTGGCTCCGCTGGCCAGGGGTCTAATTGGGGCAGTGGGGCGGGGATGCTGGGCTGGGTCAGGTACAGTCAGAGACACCGCGTCTCACTGGGCCAGGATTTGCTCTGTGCTCTCAGCAGGACGAAGAGGACGATAAAAAGAGGAAGAGCAGGAAAAACGAGAAGAACAAAGGGAGGCAGCAGGTGCGAAGGTGGCATTTACAAGATTCAGCGGGATTGGCGTGTGGAAACCAGTGCCCCAGGGCTGCACTAGGGGGCGCTGTGCTGCAGGGAACAGGGTGCGGGCTCCGTAGGGGGCACTGTCCCCTCGCAGCCAGTGCTGCCCCAATGCCCCAGCGCCGCCCTAGGGGGCGTTGTGCTGCACAACATGTATCTGGTGTTAGGAACCGAGGTTATTGACTTAATCCGACCCTGCTGTCTATAAATGCTCTTGTTTCTCCCACGGCTCCCAGGGAGGGGGATCAGGCTTTGCTGTTCTGGCCCAGAGCGAGGAAGAGGAGGAGAGTGAAGAGGAACCCAAACCCAAAGGCAAAGCAAGCAAGGTGGGCAAGAGAAGTGCTGGGCGTGTGGCGTCTAGTGGGTTAGAGCAGGTGGGGCTGGGAGCCAGGACTCCTGGGTTCTATTCCCAGTGCTGGGAGGGGTGTCTAGTGGTTAGAGCGGGAGTAATACATTTTTATGTTTTTAGAAGGTCTCTTTCTATAAGTCTATAATATATAACTAAACTATTGTTGTATGTAAAGTAAATATGGTTTTTCAAATGATTAAGAAGATTCATTTAAAAGTAAATTAAAATGCAGAGCCTCCCGGACCGGTGGCCAGGACCTAGGTAGTGTAAGTGCCACTGAAAATCAGCTCACGCGTGCCATGGGTTGCCTACCCCTAGTCTAGTGGGTTAGAGCAAGGGGGGGACTGGGAATCAGGACTCCTGGGTTGTCTCCCCTTCAGGCAGAATGGCCCAGCTAGCTTTATGAGGGTTGGCTTCCCATGAATACTCCAGAATTGGCCTCATTGGTCTGATGTGGCACAGTGCAAAGGGAGGCCAGCGTACCAGGCTAGATGGGCCCTTTCGTCTGATCCAGACAGGGAGGTGTGAGACCGGGTTGGATGGGCCTATTGGAGTGATCTGGGGTCCCATGGAGGAAGGGGGGGGGCGGGATACTGGTTAGCTGAGTGTCCTGAACTCCTTCATACTCCTCCTTCCAGACTGTGAATAAACAGACGGAATCCAGTGAAGCTGGGAAAAAAACAAAAGGAAAAAAGAATCAACCAGCCCAAGTGAGTGTTCATGGGGGGCTCCCTACTACTGGTGGACACTAGGGGGCGTTGTACTGCAGGGACCAGGTGGAGGGCTCAGTAGGGAGCATTCTCCCCTCATAGTCAGTGCTGGCCCCAGTGTGGTGCTAGGGGGCGCTGTGCTGCACAAAGAGTCTCTGTGCAATATCGCTGTGTGGCCAGTACCCAGCTGCCCCACCCCAGAGCTGGCTGCAGTTTGGCTCTGGGAGAGCGGTCCCTGCTCACTGTGGTTGGATGAGCTGGCTTCTGTTCTGCTGCAGAATAAATTTGCTGCTCTGGAGTCCGAGGAGGAGGAGTTGGAGGAAGACGAGGAGGAGCCAGAGAAGAACAAGGAGAAGCCCAAGCGAGGCAGCGAGCCCGTAAGACAATCCTCTCGGCGGCGGGGGTGGGTTTGCTCTGTTCAAACCAAACCGCATTCATTGGGCTGGCTCAGGTGTCAGACAACTTGGTGGGTTCTCAGCTCATTTCCCAGCATCCAGCTGGCCCCCAGTCCCTCACAGGCAACCTCAGTAGAGAGGCCCAGGATGAACGGTCATGGAGCCAACCTCCCCTCTGCCCCCTGGAAGGGGATCACTGCAGAAGTAGGGCTGAGGCATATCAGAAGGGGATGAAGCTGTGGAACTGGTACCCAGGACTCCTGGGTACTATCCCTGGCTCTAGGAGGGGAGTGGGGTCTAGTGGTTGGGTGGATGCTGGGCGCCTGGACTTTTGGGTTCTATCCCCGGCTCTGGGCGGAAGGTGTTATTGGTAACCAGCCTCCTGTGGTCGGTACAGCAGTCGGAGGAGGATGAGGAGGACGAGGGGGAGAAGAAGGACGATGACCCCTATGCTCATCTCAGCAAGAAAGAGAGAAAGAAACTCAAGAAGCAGGTGAGCTCTGGGTGGGAGGATCCTTCTTGGAGGGGTCGGAGCTTCTGCCAAACAGGCTCCTCCAACCCCTTGTGTGTGGTGATCACCCCCCTCCAGTGGGGTGGCTCCCAGCTGTCTTTAGCCGCACTTCTTGTTCACATGCCAGTGTTCCCAGAATCCTTTGCAGCCATCCAGTTGGTACTGAAGCATCATAGGAATTGCTTGCGGTGGGGAGGAGAGGCTAACTCATGTGGATCCATTTTGTGGGGGTCCCCCTACCCCCAGAGCGAGTCCTGGCCCGATAGGCTCCTCACTGGGGCACCCACCTAGCTGGGCATGATGGCCCCCAGGCAGGCTGGGTACTGGCGGGGAGGGTCCCTTGGCTAGAGGGGAGGGGAAGAAAGAGTCCCTTGGTCAGGGCATCACCTCAGGCTTTCCCGCAGCTGGAGTTCGAGCGCCAGGTGGCAACGCTGAAGGCGGCCAATGCGGCGGAGAACGACTTCTCGGTGTCTCAGGCAGAGATGTCCTCGCGCCAGGCCATGCTGGAGAATGCCTCCGACATCAAGGTACCTCCCCCACCCCTGAGTTTATTTGGAATGTGCCCACCCCCCTGCCCCCCACTCTCCCAATATGGTCAGCAGTTGGTGTTTCCCGCTGTGATGCCTTCAGCAGCCATGTGGAAGGGGTTAATATCCCATAATTCCACCCCCTTCTTTTCCCTCCCCTTCTCCCCTCCTATGTTGATGGAGTTGGTATTTCCCACTACAAGGAGGACCAGCAGCAGCATGGAAGGGGTTAAGCCCCTCCCTTCCCTCCTTGGTGGGTCTGGGTTGTGCCATATTGCAGGGGTTGGATGGGAGACTGAGTTGAACCATGTGGTAAGAAGGGAATGGGAGTGGATCACACCACCTGATGGGGGTGTGAGGAGTGGACAGGGGGAGCAGGTTGTACCATAAGATGGCGGGGGCATTGGTGGTGGTGGTGGAGGACATAGTGGATTATGCCATCTGGCAAGGATATAGAGTGGGTGACACAGTTATATGGGGTCATATTATCTGGGGAGTGGGTTATGCCATCTGAAGGGGGGGTTGCACAAACGGGAGAGGAAATGGGTTGTACCAAGAGGTGGTCGTGGGGACCATTGGGTGGAGGGAGGGTCATACCATGAGATGGCAGGGTATTCTGGGGTGGGGGGGGTGACTCCCCCAATGATGGGTCATACCATTTCACACATCTGGCGGGGGGGGAGGGTCATACCATCTTGTCCTGATCTCTCTCCTGTGTGGTTGCAGCTGGAGAAATTCAGCATCTCAGCTCACGGCAAGGAGCTCTTCGTCAACGCGGACCTGTACATTGTGGCCGGGCGTCGGTACGGCCTGGTGGGACCCAACGGGTAGGTAGATGGATGGATCCCTCCCGGGGACGCTCTCCCCTCGCGGTCAGGGCTACCCCTGTGCGACGCTAGGGGGCACTGTGCTGTAGATTCCCCTTTGCTTCCTCTCTCCCTGCTTCACCCTTTCGTTCCCTCCCCCTTTGTAGGAAGGGCAAAACCACCTTGCTGAAGCACATCGCAAACCGGGCCCTGAGCATCCCTCCTAACATCGATGTGCTGCTGTGCGAGCAAGGTACGTGGGGGCTGGGGGGAGCCAGGACTCCTGGGTTCTTTCCCCGGTTCTGGGAGAGGAATGGGGCCTAGTGGTTAGAGCAGGGGAGGCTGGGAGCCAGGACTCCTGGGTTCTCTCCCTGCCTCCGGGAGGGAAGTGGGGGCTAGTGGTTAGAGCAGGGAACCTTGCACTCACTGAGTCCTCTTCCGCCCCTATCCCCCCACCCCCAGAGGTGATAGCGGATGAGACCCCTGCAGTCCAGGCGGTGCTCAAGGCTGACACCAAGCGGCTGAAGCTGCTGGAAGAGGAGAAGCGGCTGCAGGCTCTGCTGGAGAAAGGGGACGACAGCGTGGCTGAGCAGTTGGAAAAGGTACTGGGGGGTGTGGGGGAAGGGAGATAGCTGGGAGGGCGGGGGGCTTAGCCGCTGTGTACAGGTTTTTATACCATTGCAGCTGCTGGGGGGAGGGGAGCAGGGTGGGGGAGTGCAAAGCGGGGGGGGTGCAGGGGGATGAAGGAGGGTTGTTGTAGTGTGGGGGAGCAGAGAGTGGGCAAGGGGGTGAAGCATGGGGGCAGTTGAGGGGTCTGGGGAGGGGGGAAATGGAGGGATCTAGGGACTGTAGAGGAGGAGGCTCTAGCATCAGGAGGAAGCGAAGGCTTCCGGATTAATTAATTAATTATATTATAATATTAAATATAATATTAGAATATTAATTAATGAATCTGCCCGTCTCCCCCTCCGCAGGTGTATGAGGAGCTCCGGGCCACGGGGGCGGCCGCAGCGGAGGCCAAAGCCAGGCGCATCCTGGCCGGTCTGGGCTTCAACCCCGAGATGCAGAACCGGCAGACCAAGAAGTTCTCAGGCGGCTGGCGCATGAGAGTGTCTCTGGCCAGGTGAGGCTGGGGGGGGTGGGGGCAGCATAATGGGCCCGTGATCCCACATGTGCTGACCTGGGTGAGTCCATGCAGTAGATCAGCTGGTGGGGGCGTGTCACACACCACCCACCCACACACTGGGGCACCTGCCCTGCTGGGGGCTGGGCTGAGACCCGGTAGCTCGTTACACCCAGATGGGAACGATCCAGTCTGGAACCAGGGTCCCCTAGACGGGAAAGGCCCTTTGTCCCGTTCCCTGCTCCCCCTGATCTGGCCGGTCCCCTTGCCCTGGTGCAGTCCTGCAAGGAGCCACTAGGGGGCACCGCTCACCCACCCCGTCTCCTTCAGGGCCTTGTTCATGGAGCCGACCTTGCTGATGCTGGATGAACCCACCAACCACCTGGATCTCAACGCCGTCATCTGGCTCAACAAGTGAGTGCCCAGCCCTGGAGAAACCTTTCCCCTCAGTGCCGGGGCTCCCCGGCTCCGATCAGCAGCTGCCAGCTCTGCGGGGAGCCCGTTCAACGAGCAGCAACTGTATGGGGGTGGACCCCAGAAGTCCTACACAACTGGGACTCTGGGTGTGGGAATTGTGCTCAGCCCCTTGTGGGGCGAGGGGTCTCGCTGGCTGTCAGAGGTAGATGGGGGTGGGGGGCAGCAGTCGGGCGGGGTTATAAGCTGTGTTGGGGGGAGGGGTTTTCTATTGTGGCAGGCTTTGGGCTCTGGGGGTTTCCCCCAAGGGGCAGGGGTCTCAGCAGAGGGTCAGGATTTGGACTGGCTGGGATTCCCCCTGGTGGGGCGACAGGGAGGGTGCGTGGGGCCCAGTTTGTGGGGGGGGTTCAGAGGAGAGAGCCCCCATTTGTAGATTCCCCCCACTGCTGGGCTAACTGAGGCTGCCCTACATCCCACCGTGGGGTGTACATTGGGGGTTCTGGCTCTGTCCCCTCCCCCTTGGCCAGGGTGTCCCTCCTAGCCGCGGACCAGGGTCCGTCTGTCTGTCTGATTCTCCTCTGTCTGTCCCCGGTTCACCTGCCCAGCTACCTGCAGACGTGGAAAAAAACTCTCCTCATCGTCTCCCACGACCAAGGCTTCCTGGACGACGTCTGCACTGACATCATCCACCTGGACATGCAAAAACTCTTCTACTACCGGGGCAACTACAGTGAGTTGGGGGAGCAGCTGGGGCAACTACAGTGAGGGGGAGGTAGGGGAACTATATGAATGGGGACCGGGGAGCAGCTGGGGCAGTTTCAGAGACTGATCTGCTCGGGGTGGGGATTAAGAGGGGATTGAGTCACCCAGAGTTCTGAGCCCATCTGTAGGCTGGTTTGCCCCTAGATCTCCCTGCAGGGGTAGGGTTTGTGGGCTCTTGGTGCATCATGGGAGTTGTAGTTCAGTTGCCCCATGCCCCCATTCTTCCCTATGGACTGAGCTCCTTGGCCAAACTGTTTCCCATGATGCATCCCTCCCACTGAGCTGCCAGATTGCCTCATGGTAGCCCTGTGTCATAGTACCTCATGGGAGTTGTAGTCCAGCCAGGGAGCTCAGCCCAGAGCATACAATGAGAGCGTGAGGTGCCTGAACTACAAGTCCCATGAGGTGCCGCAGGGGCATGTGAGAACCCCAAGTTTTCCATTGGCTGAAAACCCCGCTTTCCCCCCTAAAAAGAGTTTTGATGGGAAATTTTTGACTCGCCTGAATGGTGAGCTTCCTCCACAGGCCTTGTCCTCTAGTCTTAGGAGTCGAGATCACTTTGTTTACATCCAGAGGGTCCCGGGTACAATCCCCCAGGGAGGAAGCGGGGCAGGGAGGGGAAGTGGCCGAGTGGGAAGTCGAACCCGGATTCCTGCCTGCCCCCCCAGTCCCAGAGCAGCGCCCTAACTACAACCCCTCACCCCCCATTCTGCCGCAGTGACCTTCAAGAAGATGTACCAGCAGAAGCAGAAAGAGCTGCTCAAACAGTACGAGAAACAGGAGAAGAAACTGAAAGACCTCAAGGCTGGTGGGAAGTCGACGAAACAAGCGGTGAGTCCTGAGATCCAGCCCCAGGGCAGGGGGGACCAGCTGGTTGGGGGTTGAGGAATAGGATATGGGGCCTTTCCCCTCTAGGAGGCCACTGGCTTCAATCCAGCGCTTTCCTACCTTGAATTTAGCCCCATCATGTTGACCCAGGGAACTCACTGCTGCAGGATTTTACTGAATTAAGAATCTCTTTCCCAACAACAATGGGGTTAACACTCACCCCTCACGCTGAGGGGTGGCAGCTGAGCCCCAGCTGGGTGTCACATGAAAATTATCCCTTTCTTGCCATGGGACTGTACTGCCCCCAGAGGTACAGTGTGGTGGATTGTACTTCCTTGGACTCTGGAGCTAGGGGTACCAAGCTAGATGGGCCTCCTGATCTGATGAGCTGGATTAGAAGGGCCCATGGGTCTGATTGAGGGGGCAGGGAAGGGGCACGATATGAGGCTAGATGGGCACATGGGCTTGATCCAGAGTGACAGGGAGGAGGTGGGATACCAGGCTAGATGGGCACATGGCTTTAATCTGGGGTGACGGAAGAGGCGGGATACCGGGCTAGATGGGCACATGGGTTTGATCTGGAGTGACAGGGAGGGAGGCGAGATACCGGGCTGGATGGGCTCATTGGTCTGTCGCTCTGTTCGTCTCCAGGAGAAGCAAACCAAGGAGGCCCTGACGCGAAAGCAGCAGAAATGCCGCAAGAAAAACCTGGATGAAGAGGCTAATGAGGCCCCCGAGCTGCTGAAGAGGCCCAGGGAATACACAGTGAAATTCACCTTTCCCAACCCGCCGTCGCTCAGCCCCCCGATTCTGGGCCTGCATGGTATGTCCCCACACAGCATAGGGGACCTTCACAGGGGCGCTCTCCCGTCACAGTCAGAGCTGACCCCAGTGCCCCAGTATGACACTAGGGGGCGCTGTGGCATTATTAGAACTCCCCTGGGATGTGAACCCTGCTGTTTTGGCCAAATCTAATCCCCCCTCCACACACACACACACACACACACACCACGTTCATTCTGTCTCCCAGATGTCTGCCACCCTGTGGCCACAAATGGACACCGGATTCCCCCTCACTTCCTGCCCCAAACTGTTGGGTGACATTGCCGTGCACCTGTTCTCCAGCCACCTCACCCCAGAGGTGGCTGCATTTCAGCACCCAGTGAGCACCCCCTTTTCATCCTCTGAGGATACAGGATGCCGAGGAGTTTTCTTTCCGACCCCGGTTTCCCAGGGGCCCCAGAGCTGAGTGGTGCATTATGGGCAGGTCCCCCTGGAGCACTGTCCAGCAGTTGTGCACCCGCACCCCTCACCCTCCTCCCTGTCCCTTCTCCGCAGGTGTCGTGTTTGGCTACGAGGGACAGCAGCTGCTGTTCAAGAGTCTGGATTTTGGGATCGACATGGAGTCTAGAAGTGAGTGACCGGCTGGTGTTTGAGAGACCCTACAATAACAAACTGACCTGCGCACAGCCCCAAAACTCCCTCTGCCTATAACCCCAGCGACGCTATGAACCAGGGTATACAGGCTGCACCTGTGGGCAAGACCCTGTAATAACCTCACCCAGTAACTCGATGATGATGATGAACTAGTTGGTGCAGGCACAGCGCTCCTGAGAGACCCTACAATAACAAACCTGCACACAGCCCCAACACCCCTACGACAATGAATTGGACTGTTCAGCCCCAGGAAAGACCCTACAGTAACAGCCTGCGCAACCCCCCTAGCACCCCGAGAGACCTTAAAATAACAAACCAGCCTGTGCAGCCCCCTAGCAACCCCAAGAAGACCCTACAATAACACACTAGCATGCCTGAGAGACCGTATATAACAAACCAGCGCATGCAGAGCCTGTAGCATTGTTCCAACTGGCCGTCACTGGCGGTAAGAAGGAACTGAGGAGCGGACGGGCCGGCTGGGGTATATATCCAGCGCCATAACGGCGCCACTCCAGGGGGCGCCCAGCTGGCCCGCCGGAGTTGCTAGGGTAAAAATGTTCCGGAGAGCCGTGCACGCGCGGCGCGCACACACACCTAAATGGAATGCATAGGAGCAATCACTCGAAGAAGAATCTGACGTTAACGAAGCGGCCCTCATAGCACCCTCGAGAGACCCCTCAATAACAAGCCCCCCCCCCCCCCAGTCATGGGGCGGGTAGTGGGGAGTCCGATGCTAATGAATCAGTCCCAGCCGAGCCCCCGTGCTAACCCACCGCCCTCCTGGCCTGGTTGAGTCACTGATGGCTGCTCTCTCTCCGCCTCTCAGTCTGCATCGTGGGGCCGAACGGCGTAGGGAAGAGCACACTGCTGCTGTTGCTGACGGGGAAGCTCACACCGGTAAGGGGCCCCTCCCGGAATCCCCGAATCCAGACTCAACCCAATTCTGTTCTCCCTCAGTGTGTCTTCAGTTGGGGACAGGATTCCCCTTCCCTCCTGTCCTAAACTGCTGTGCAGCTCTTCCCCCAGCTGCCCCACCCCAGAGGTGGCTGGGTTTCAGCACTGGGTGAGCAATCCCTATGCTGTGTCGCTGTGCGGCTCTTCCTCAGCTGCCCCACCCCAGAGGTGGCTGCGTTTCAGCACTGGGTGAGGGCTTGCTGTGTGCTGTTAACACACTAGAGGGCAGAGGAGAGTAGTATCCATTCACCCCTTTCTCTTCTCCTTTCAGACAAGAGGGGAGATGAGGAAAAACCACAGACTAGTAAGTAATAACGGGACCCAAATGCTGAGGTTTGTGGGGGTAGCGGAGCCCGATTGATTGGGGCACCTGCAGAGCTGGGGGGCAGCCCAGGGCTGGGATAGCAGGGGGGCTGCACATTGGGATTGGGGGCACTGGCAGAGCTGGGGGGAGCCCAGGGCTGGGATAGCACGGAGCTGGAGCTGCAGGTTGGGATTGGAGGCCAGGGCTGGGATAGCAGGGGGCTGTGTATTGTGGGGTACTGGCAGAGCTGGGTGGGGGGAGGCCAGGGCTGGGATAGCAGGGGGGCTGCAGGTTGGGATTGGAGGCACTGGCAGAGCTGGGGGGCGCCCAGGGCTGGGATAGCAGGGAGCTGCAGGTTGGGATTGGAGGCCAGGGCTGGGATAGCAGGGGGCTGCAGGTTGGGATTGGAGGCCAGGGCTGGGATAGCAGGGGGCTGTGCATTGGGGGGTATTGGCAGAGCTGGGCAGGGGGAGCCCAGGGCTGGGATAGCAGGGGGCTGCAGGATGCAATTGAGGGGCACCAGCAGAGCCAGGGTGCGACAGGGAGGGGAACCGGCAGCAAGGGGGCGGTGCTTTTGAGTGGTGACTCCGCCCCTTTCTCTCTCCCGGTAGAAAATCGGCTTCTTTAACCAGCAATACGCCGACCAGCTGAACATGCAGGAGACGGCGACCGAGTACCTGCAGCGCAACTTCAACCTGCCCTACCAGGACGCCCGCAAGTGCCTGGGGCGCTTTGGCCTCGAGAGCCACGCCCACACCATCCAGATCTGCAAGCTCTCCGGTACGGGGGCGGGGCCTCAGGGAGGGGGCGGGGCTGGGGGGGCCTTGGACAGGGCTCTAGGGAAGACTTGGGGTTCAGTATACAGAGTTAAGCGGCAGGGTCTGGAGAAGTGGGGGGGGGGCACCCAGGGCTGGTTGGGGTTGGGGGCGGGGCCGGGGTCTGGGTCTGGGCAACCAGGAGAGGTGGGGGGCACGGGATGGGGGAGGGCACCCAGCAGCTTAAGTTGGAGGTGGGAAGAGCTTGGCTGTCCGTGGTGGGGGATGATGCAGACAAGTGGGGAGGGGGCTCCCTGTCTCATCCCTCACCCCGCCCCACTCTCTCCCTTCCCCCCAGGCGGCCAGAAGGCTCGCGTGGTGTTTGCTGAGCTGGCCTGCAGAGAGCCCGATGTCCTCATTCTGGTGAGTGTCTCTGGGGTGAGAGGTGGGACAGGGCCCCGGAGAGCACCAGGCCCAGTGGGTTAGAGCGGGGGGTGGGGCTGAGAGCCAGGACTCCTGGGTTCTATCCCCGGCTCTGGGAGGGGAGTGGGATCCAGTGGGTTAGAGCGGGGGGTGGGGCTAGGAGCCAGGACTCCTGGGTTCTATCCCCGGCTCTGGAAGGGGAGTGGGATCCAGTGGGTTGGGGGGGGCTGGGAGTCAGGACTCCTGGGTTCTCTCTGGGATCTGCCCCTTTGCCATCTCAGCCCATTGTCTCTTCCCCAGGATGAACCTACCAATAACCTGGACATCGAGTCCATCGACGCCCTGGCTGACGCCATCAATGAGTATAAAGGGGGTGAGTGATGCCAGCGGGTGCTTGGACGGGGCTGGAAGGGCCCATTGGCCTGGTGGGGAGGGAATTCCAGGCTGGAACAGCCCATTAGTTTGGTCTGGGTCGGGTGTGGGGAGGGAATTCTGGGCCGGAAGAGCCCATTGGTGTTGGGGGGGGGGGGGGAATTCCAGGCTCGAACAGTCCATTGGTCTGGTCCAAGGGTGGGGAGAGGGAATTCTGGGCCAGAAGGGTCTGTTGGTCTGGTCTGGGGCTGGCACTGGGGTGGGAATTCCGGGCAGGATGGGTCCATTGGTCTGCTCCGGGGGGAAGGGAGGGAATATATGAGGCTGGATGGGCCCCATTGGTCTGTTCCGAGGGGAGAAGGTTGAAAACCCTTCCTATAATGCCCCTCACCAAGTGACACCACTCCACAAAAGGGCCTGCACAAACTACCCGGCATGTGTTTTCCTGGGCGATACCCTCAAACATATGCCCCTCCTCCCCCGTCTGAGATGGTATTTCCCACCTCTTGGAATGGGGGATCCCCCGGCTCCCCTAACCCCCCCACCCATTCCCCTTTCAGCCGTCATCATTGTGAGCCACGACGCCCGGCTGATCACGGAGACCAATTGCCAGCTGTGGGTGGTGGAGGAGCAGAGTGTGGAGCAGATTGACGGTGACTTTGACGACTACAAGCGCGAGGTGCTGGAGGCCCTGGGCGAGGTCATCATCAACCGGCCCCGCGAGTGAAGCAGGGGCGAGGCCTCCCAAAGCTCCTCCCCCCCATGATGGACTCTCCATTCACCCGCCTGCCCCTTTGCAGCAGGACTTTTGTGCAGCTGGATAGCGGAGGAGGCGTGGCTATAATGATGGGGTGGGGCTCGGCTTTGGGGGTGGGGCTAAACCTGTGAAAGGGGGTGGATTTTGCCACCCACTTCCTTTCTTGGAAGGGCCACCGGTTATTTATATGAAGGGCGGCGAGGTGGGGGGCTGGTTTGTATTGGAATGGTCTTTTCTGGACCAGGCGGGGAGGGGACTGTGCCCCATTGCTGGACTCTTCTCACCCCCCCAGCTGCTCCGAAGATGGTTCGAGCCTCTTTCTACTTTGTGACAGGATTCAATTAAAACAGGAAGGAAAAAAGTGGCTGGTGGTGGCTTTGATTGTGTGTGGGAGGGGATTCATCATGGCCGGTGAGGGTTGGGGGCGGAGGGTGTTTGTCCAGCCCACTCACTCCTTCAAGGGGGCAGAGGGGAGCTGGGGCCACTTCTGCCCACGTGGCTGAGGGGGAGGGGGCGTTGGGAGCAGGGTGCCTGCCCTGCTGGAGGCTGGGCTGAGCCCCCACAACTCGTGACGCACATGGGGCCAATGGTTGACTGGGATGGATCCATCTGTGTTACTGCCATAGAGAGGGAAAGGCTGAACCATGTAGAACGGGGTGCAGGGTCTGGCACTTGCACCTCTCTCTCCCTTGCAGCCTTGGGTACTGGAGCAGCATGAGCCCAGTGCGGGGCTGATCAGCAGCTCTGCCACCTGGCAAACTTGTGCCAGCAGTGGGCGGTTCAGGCCACCTCTCTGGTTGCAGGCTCACAGCTGTGTTGATGAGGAAGGAAAAAAGACAAGTCAGGGGTGGGGGATAAAATCATGCCCCATGTGGGGGCTGAGATTTCGCTACAGCAAGCAGAGGGGTCCTCTGGGTCCCTCTTCGACCCATTCTGCTCACGTAGGCCTGGGGTCCCAGAAGCCAGCAGGGGAGGCTGCTAGACAGTAGCCAATTTCACTCCAGTAGCCAATTTTTCTCCCTTGAGTCTCTTTAGAACCCTCAAAAGGAATGGGGGGGGCAGACTAGCCCCCTGCCCTCAGTTCATACCTCTCTTGGGCCTAGTTTCTGACACATTGGTATTGGGGTCATGGAGATCAGGGTTGACACTGTTGTTCTTAACCAGGCCTGACCTTAGCCCAGGCCTGCTCGAATTCCAGGCCTGTGTGTTTGGGCTAAGCCAGGAAGCTCTCCCCTTTCAGACCTTTTCCAGTCCACAAGGTTGCTATGGTGTCATCTGAGGAACTTACTATCTACAGGGGGCTCAATTAGGATAAAATCATAGGCCCAATTCTCAACTGGCTGGAGCAGAGCCCAGCCCCCCAGTGTGGAAAGGCCCCTGTGTCCTGCTCCCTAAATCAGGGGTTCTCCATTGTTCCAGGCTACTGTACCCCTTGCAGGAGGCTATTTTGTCATCTCACTCAAAAATGACTTGCTCACAAAATCAGATGCAAAACTTGCTTTCTCATTTTTACCATATAATTATAAAAATAAACTGATTGGAATATAAACATTGTTCTTACATCGCAGCATATAGAGCAGTATAAAGTCATTGTATGAAAGTTTAGTTTGTACGGATGTGCCTAGTGCTTTTTTATGGAGCCTGTTGTAAAACTAGGCAAATATCTAGAGGAGTTGACGTACCCCCATGGAAGACCTGGGTGCACCATGAAGGGTGTGTGTCCCCCTGCATGAGACCCACTGCCTTAAGTGAACCAGTCCCTGGGAGCTGAGCCCAGGCTGGGCAAGTGTAGACACCCCCTTGTCCCCCTGCCAGCACATTAGCCTGGTGCCCTCAGAGCCACAGACCCTGTGTTCAGCTCCGTCAGGCCTATTCAGCCCTCGGTGCATCCTGCTGTTACCCTGCCTCTGTTGGGAGTGTGTCTGTTCCTTCAGCTGCTCTCCTTTAGCACTTGATTCTAATACACCCCATTGAGCTGATGCTGCATGGGGGGTGGGCCTCAGCATTAGCTATTAAATGCTCCATGGATCAGCAAAAGCAGCAGGGGGAACTGAGCTGAAGGTGACTGCAGCAGGGCCTCTAGGTGCTAGATATGGCAAGGATGAGTTGAGGCTGGAAGTGACCTTGATTTTGGGTCTGTTTTCCCCCAGGTGGTTTCAGTGAACATGATTCACTGACAGTAGTTAAGGATGGTCAAGTCATCGCTGGTTGGCTTCAGACTCAGCACTCCCTGATGTGAGCAAGGTGAGGGGGCTGAGCTGTTCATCTCAGACCTCTTTATTACAAGTCCCTGCAGCCCATCAAATCCCATTTACCAGTTGCACTGTCAACAGCAGGTTTCAGAATTAACATCTGGCAAGTTGAATGGCCAGTATAGTAGATTGGCTTATTGAGCACTGTACAGCTGTCCTACTTGGACCACCTGTGAATGCCCAACCACCATCCGTAGGTTTCAGAGTTAACATATCACTGAGGTGATTGGAGAGAACGCCACAACATGGCCATTGTACAAGTTGTTGTGGCTCGAGGCACTTGTGGAAGCTTCTCTGCACCCATGAAAAGGCTGGCATAGGACAATCAGGTGCACTATTCCACCAGCGTGGTGTGTTGCTGGTTCTGATCACTCAGTACCAGCCCTTCTACCCTGGCCTCCAGCCTGCTGTGGGGAAGTAGCAACACACAATCCTGCTTCCCAGGAGGGAAGGGATTAAACCCCAGAGTCTGATACCCCATCTGCAATTTCTTAGAGCAACCCATGCAGCAGGAGGTGCTCACCATCCCTCCCCCCAGCAATGATGGCACAGGGCCCCTTTTTATAAAGCAAACTGTGGCATCATACTGACACCTAGCAAGGTTGGAGCCTTTAGGTCCACCACCCAGCCCTCTGCCACTTGAGCTACCAGTGTGACATACCAGTAGTAGGTTGTCATCCTCTCTATAGCCTAGCACCAGAGGGCTAGGAAATGCTCTGCAGGTGGGTTTCAGAGCTAGTTACTGATAGTATAGTGAGACTCTGGATCTTGGCTCCATACCAGGCCTAGAGGGGAGTGTGTTGTAGCAGGCACAGACTCCTCTGCATATTCTCACCTCCACCACACCCCTAGCATGACACCTTCTACCCCTTCTCCTTCTATTGTCCCTGTCTCCTTGCCTCAGCCTGGCCTCGTCAGCATCTCCACCCACATGCCTATCCCCATTGCCTGCCTGGCCCTTTCTCCCTCCCCACACCTAAGCACCCATTAGACCCATCTCCCCTCCTCCTTCAGACTGGTTCTCAGTCCCCATTTCCATCTGCAGGTCTGCCTCTTGTCCCCTCTGCATGTGAATTGGGCGAGTTTCTCTCCTCACTGCCTGAGCCCAGCAGAGGGGCACAGAGCACAGGAGCAAGACTGCCTGCTCCCCACTCCCAGGCCTGAGCCCAGCACAGTTGGCCTATAGCTGAAATCACAGGGAAAGCCGTGCTCAGCCCAAGGGTGGAGAGCACACACAGGCTCTTTGGAGAACTTAGCAGCTAAAATCTAAAGCATCTCTGGTGACCGTGCGCAAACCACAATTTTCCAAAGGCTTATGAGGTGGCCAAATTTAGGCAAAGTTTTCCCAGGGCTGGCTAAAAGCACATCAGCCTTGACACAGGCTACGCCCTTGCCCAGTTTTGAGTCCCTGCTCTGCAACATGGGAGACCAGAGCTTCTCAAAGAAAGGGTCACCAGAACACTTTAGCTTGAGCAAAATAAGGTGCTTTTCCTTAGTCTCATTTTTAGAAATGGCTGAACCGTTTTCACTGAAATTTCTCCCACATATTCAACCCGACGCAGACACGCAGTGTGGAAAGTTTCAGCCCAAATGGATGATGCGTGGCAAAGTTATAAGCAAATGAACACAAGAGCTTGTAAAGGGAAGTATTGGGCAACTTTACCAGTTCCGCTTGCATTGCGCACTGGGTGGGTATCCCAGCGTTCCAAGCGCTTTAACACATCAGGGTGGATTGAGGGATTCTAGCCCGTAGGAATCAGAGTCCAACTCCCAGGACCCTGCTGCGTCCCAGCCATCAGGACTGTAGGAACGAGGAAATGTCCCCTGTGCGTCCAACAGGGGTTTGGCTCATTCCTGTTTCAGTGGCGAAATGAAGCGATCAGAGAGAGAAGCCACAGCAGGGCGCCTATCTCTGTACTGCGGCAGTGCTCATGGGCTCCAGCCGTAGACTTTGACCCTGCCGCGCCAGGCGCTGTACAGACGCAGAGATGGTCCCTTCCCCACACAGCCAGCACAGACACCAAGGTTAAATTAGATGATCCATTTTTTTAATCACCATGTTTATTACTAATGTACAAAATATACAAAACAAAAGGGGGAGGCTGCACCAGTGGGGGGTGGGGGTGGGGATAGGACAGTCCATGTCTCAGGGAGAGACCGTAAAAAAATAAAACAATGGAAAGGAAACAAACCAAGCCCCCTGATGCCAACAGCAATAAAGTCAGTCCGTTTTCACAGAAAACAGCTTCACGCCCCCCCACCTCCCAACCAATGACTCGCTAGCACCAAGGGGAGTCACGTGTCTGCAGTCATCAACATGGTGGGGATGGGTATTTACAGCAAGGGGAGGAGCTCTGATCCCACTCGTTCTCACGCACATGGGGAGACAACCCCATGGAGGGGGTGGAGTTAACAAGCACCCCCTTTGCTCAGTGGGTGGGGGGCAGTGGTTAAGGGACCCCTCTCCTCCCCAACCGAAGGATCGGTATCCTGCTGCTGTCAGATGGAGGGAGAAGTCTCCTGACCACGTGCCCGGGAGAGCAGTATTTCTGGGGGAGCCGAGCAGTGTGGCTGCCTGCTCCTCAGGGCCAAGTCTCCCCAGGCAAAATATCTTCAGAGTAGGTCTGCAGCAGGCAAACCCACGGACAGATCACAGCCCGGAGCCGGGTGGGGAAGCCGGGCAACTCCCCCTTTACACCTTTGCTGGTTCCACAGAGATATACACAGTGGTAACAACCCGCTTTGCCCCCCCCTTGTCCCCAGGTCCCAGAGCAGGCGGCAGCTCTTGTGCTTCTAAAAAGTCACTTGGGGGGGCGCGGAGTCAGGTCCCATCAGCACCTCCATCAGGTTAAAACGACACAGGAGGGAGTGGAGTGGCGGGGGGAATTCCCCCCACAGTGGTTCCTCAGTAGCAGCAGCCGTCAGGGGGGGGTTGCTCCTTCCCTCCCCTGGGCATTACAAGGCCTCACAGAAGCCATAAGTGGTGGATGCAGCCCAAGTCCGACAGCGGGCACCCCAGAGTCCATGAAGCGGGGGCGGCTGTGTTGGGCGGTTTCACGGGGCGTCGGCGGGGTGGGGGGAGGGCCCCGGGCGCTACGGCAGGGGCGGCCCGTTCACTCCGGGATGGTAGAAGGCACAGTTGTTCTCGTACCTGCAGCTGCCTTTCAACATGAAGTGGCGACACACGGGGCGGCTCGACATGTCTGCGTGAGAGAAAACGGGGCGCAGGTCAGCCACGGCGGCGGGGCACGGCCAGAGGGATGGCAGAGCAGGGCAGGGAATGGGGGAGAGACTACAGCTCCCAGCATGCAACACTCCACCCTAACCCAGACTGCCAGGAGCATAGATTAAAGCTCCCAGCATGCAATGCTCCACTTGCGCCACCAGGAGCAGACTACAGCTCCCAGCATGCAATGCTGCAGCTGAAACTGTCTCCCTTGTTCTCACAGGCCCATAGGGGGTCTCTGCCAATCTGGGCCCCGCCCCCAAGGAGCGGGGCCTGCATGATCGAATGGGTGCAATGCATGCTGGGTCTCCCCCATCGGCCCTTGCCACCTGCTGGATAAAAACGGGGGAGGGGAGGGGGCACTCACAGGCCCCTCCCACATAGGGGCAGGGCCATTCCAAAGCCACGGCCCTCTGCTCCCCCTAGAGGGCAAGCCAAGCCCCCTGCAATTACCTCCTCCGTGGCCTCCACCATGACCCCGGCCATGATCCCCTGGGTGGCCTCTGCCGTGATCTCCTCCGTGGCCACCGCCATGACCGCCGCCTCCGTGGCCTCCACCATGGCCGCCGCCTCCGTGGCCCCCACCATGGCCGCCGTGACCCCTGCCGTGGCCTCCACCATGGCCTCCGTGACCTCCGCCGTGGCCGCCACCGTGGCCGCCTCCTCCACCCATGCCGTTGTTAGGAGGCCCGCCTCTGCCACTGGGGGGGCCGCCACTGCGCCCACCTCCTCCTCGCCCCCGGAAGGGGGGCTCCCCGCCTCGTCCCCGGTGGAAAGGGCCTGGTCCGGGCCCCGGGCCGGGGCCACCCCCTCGCATACCCCCATGGGGGTTTCCCCGCATGCCGCCGTCAGGGGGATCCCAGAACTCGCCTCGCTGGGGAGGGGGAGGGCCCATCATCCTGGGCCCGCCAGGCATGCCGGGACCTGGGGGCATGTTGGGACCCCCCGGGCCACCATGGGGACCTAGGGGAGAGAGAGAGAGAGGCACAAAGGTTAGAGACTCCTCTTCTGAGCACCCAGGGCAGAAAGACACCTGCTGCCAAACGCCCACCCTGCTCCATGCCACACAGTGCCCCTTACTGAGCCCCCCACTCCTTTCAGCACAGCACCCCCTAGCACCATACTGGGGCATTGGCGCCAGCACTGACTGCCAGGGCAGTGCCCCCTATCCTCTACCCCACTCCCCACAGCACAGCGCCTCCTAGCACAGCACTAGGGTCAGCAGGCCCTACTGACTCCAGCTGAAGGTCTGACAGTCCCGCCCCACCCCTAGAAGATGGTAGCTTCCTACTTACCAGGCATGGGTCCTGGCCCCCCGGGAGGGAAATGCTGCATGTTCTTTGGTCCAGGTGGGAATCCATTGGCGAGAGGCCCTTGGCCCAGCAGCCCGTGGGGCACTGGAAGACAAGAGAGCAGAGGGGTCAAATACAGCCAATAGGGTTACAATGGGGGGCGGGGGGGGAGAGGAGGAATACAGGGATATACTTCCCACCCCTTCACAGCAACCTCCAACCCTAACCCAGGACATGTTTACATGGCCACCTCTCCTGGAACCCCCAGAGCAGGAAATCACACAGACCTGCTGTGACGCAGTAGGGAGCGGGGTGGATTGACCTGGGAATGTCATTTAGTTTTACTGGGACTGTCTGCATGGGGAATGGGAGAGCAGGGGATGACTTTAGGTGAGGGACGGTACCTGAGCCAGGAAGGGGGGTGGGGAGAGTCGACACCTTTGCTGGGGAAATGGATAAAGGGAGAGGGGGAGAGAAGGAGGGGGAGAGAGCCTGCTGGAGGGGGTTTTGGTTTCAGTTTTGGACTGGCTGGGCAGAGGCAGGGAACCCCAAGTCTGGGGTCTAAGATCCTTGCCCCCCAGAGGGACCTGGCTGAGGGGTCCTGGTTGTACCGACAAGCCCTGCTTGGGTCTGTGTTCCTGTCGTCTAAGAAACCTTCTGTTTTACTGGCTGGCTGAGAGTCACCGTGAATCGCAGGAAGTAAGGGGCGCAGGGCCCTGACTCCCCCACAATCTGTGACACATGCACTGGCACCCCCATGATGTCATCAGGATGCTGGGTGCACCAGCTCTCCCCTGACCCCAGCCACTCGAACCGAGCAAGGTCACATCCTTCGGATTACCCGCCTGCCAGAGCCCCTAGAGCTGTAGGGTTACAAGTCCCAGGCGCCCCATCGAGACAGACAGAAGGCAAAGAAACAGAAGCCAGAAGGCGACTGACAGGACAGGATTTTCTCCTAGCACTGGGAGGTGAGAACAGGGTCAGTGCCCCCCACCCCGGTCTCTTACCTCCTGAGGGCCCCGGGGGCTGTGTCTGGAGGTTGCCAAGCAAGTGTTTGATCTTGTCTGAGTAATCCGGCTGCTTCATTAGCTCCTCCGTCTTGTGGTTGTTGGGCCCGCCCTGTGCAGGGAAGGGAGACAGGAGGGGCAGGGTTAGACAATGTCCCTCCTTTCCCACACACACACTACACCCCCTCAGCTGTCTCTGACCTCTAACTCCAGGGCGCTGTGCTAGTCCATTAACCCCTCTAGCTGGGGCCAGGGGCTGGCTTGACCCAACCGCTTTGGGAGAACGGGGTGATAGGAAAGAGTCCCACTGCCCCACGTATCCCCCGACCCCAACTATTGCTCAGCTGATGCATTGCCCAAGTTTCCCCTTCCTCCTAAATGCTGGACCTTCAACCAAGCTAGAGGCAGGGAGACCAGGCCAATGGTCCGCTCCAGCAGTGGTGGGGTGGCAGGGGGAAGCATTGGTCCGCTCTGGGGGAAGATGGGCCAGGGAGGCCCCATCCATAGAGCAGCACAGAGTTTACCCTTTTGGTGCCAGACCCTCCCACTACAGGGAGCCTATAGGCTCAGTCAGGCTACGCAGCAGCTCCAATTACCATGATGGAGGTGAGGATCTCCTGCACGTTCATGGAGGAGCTGGGGTTGGGGCCCTGAGGGCTCTTGCTGGCCCCCATGCTCCCCATCAGGTTGGCCAACACTGGGGGCAGCTTGGAGGCCCCGGCTCCGTCGGGAGACTGCGAGGCGGCGGCCGGGTCGAGTCCTTCCTGGTAGGCGGCCTCGTCCATGGTGCATTCCTGAGAGAGGGGACAGAGGAGACACTGGAGTCAGGATGGGCTGAGAGTGGGGAGGACACCCCAGCCTCAGGGGCTGGGGGTCATGGCTGGGCGCTTGGGTTCCTGGGCCTTTGCCCTTCTCTAGTCCCTCCCTGTTTATACAGGGGAGACAGAGACACAGAGTGAGGAAGGGCCCCCAGGGAGCTGGGAAATGAACCCCCTGCTCTAACCCCTAGACCCCTTCCACAGTGAGGAGCCAACCCAGGAGTCCTGACTACCAATCCCCCTGCTCTACCCCAACAGGCCCCCTCCTTCTGGCCCCCAAAGCAGGGCAGAGAACCCGGGGCCCTGGGCCAGACGTACCTCGTCGAGCGGGATGAGTTTGGGCGGCAGGGGTTCGTACGACTCCGGGTCGGGTTCGTGGGGACTGTCTGGAACGCTGCGGAGAGGAGAGATGCTGGTCAGAAATCAGCACTGAGACACGTGGTCGTAGCCCCCCCGTTGATGGGGCTCTCAGCACAGCCTGATGCCCGCCCCCACCCCTTCGCTCCAGGCACGGCCTCACAGGCCAGGTCCACACACCCACCCAGCATCCACCCGCCATGGGAAGCAAAGACAGCAGGGTCAGAGGGGGATCCTGGTGCCCAGCAACCTAGAGAGGCCCCTGGTGGGCTCATCTGCTGGGACCTCTGGAGCTGAAAACAGGGTCTGTGGTCCCCGAGTCAAACAACCAGGTCGACAGGCTCAGAGGCAGCAGCCGGCTCATATGCTGCTAGAGGGACAGAGCCATGCTGGATTCAGGAGGGTGGCCTTAAATTTGACACACTGGCTGTTGCACAGTGCGGCCATTAGAGGGGGACAAAAAGCCTACATTGCCCAACTGGGAAATGGCGCCCCAGCCTGAACCCCCAGTACCCTTCCAACCCCGCGCCCTGCCCGCCAGGGCCACACCCACCTCTCCTTGGAGAGGAAGATCTCCTGCAGGATGCCCTTCTCCCTCTCGGCCTGGGTGAACTTCTCGCGGCTGCCGCTGCCCGGCTGCACCAAGGGGTTAGGCAGGTCGATGAGCTTGGGGTAAACCCAGGGCACCTTCTCTTCCATGGCGTCGTGGCTGAGCCGGCGCGCCGTCTCGAAGGCGTGCCGGTCCTTCAGCATCTCCCGCTTGGCTGCCTCGCCAAAGTCCTTGATCTTGTTCACGTTGACTGCCGGGGGAGGAGAAGAAACGGGGAGAGGTTTAGTCAGTGGATAGACAGGCCACTGCCGTCCAGCCAATGGGAAGGGTGTGACACCCCCCACTCCACAACAGGAGTTCAAAGGCCTTGTATCCCTTTTCCCACCCGAGAAGCCAGGTAGTCCCCTGGTGCTGGAGCAGAGCTGGCCTCCCCTAGAGGGAAAGGCCCCATGTCCCATACCCCAAGTGCTGGATGGGAGCTGGTGTCCCCTAGAGGGAAAGGGCCCCACCCCAGTACTCACCCCGCTCAGTCTCATCCAGCTCGAAGTAGAAGTACTCCCGCAGCTTGCTCTCTTCAGGCCAAGTCACTGTCTTCTTCTTCTTGCCTTTCTTGGTAAGCCGCGTGGAGTCAGCGGTGCTCTCAGAGGGTTTGGCGTCTGAGTTCTGCTCGGATGAGGCTGTGGGGACGGGACACAGAGCGGCTCAGCGACCAGACACAAACACACACCCCAACGGAGCCTGGATCTAACAACCAGCGCCAAAGCCTCCTGAGCCCAATCCAGGACCCCCAGATGAAGACAGCTCTGCCAGCCCCACAGTTAAGCTAACACAGGGGCTGCGCCCCCGCCAAGGCAGCTGTATCCCAGCTGGCATGGCCCACCCGGCCACATGCATTATGGGGTTTTATGGTCTCCTGGGTGGCAACATCAGGTCTGATCCAATACTGCCAGGATGTTGGGCTGACCACCTACCCCCCGCCCAGGGTTAGCACAACAGAACCCGTTGGCTCCAACGCCTTCCCCATCCTTACCAGTCTCCATCAGCTCTGGGACCTCTACTGCCGGCACAGGAGTACCGGGCCGATCCACCTCCATTGGCTCGGATGCAGTAGCAGGTTCTGGAGAGGATGGCTTAGCAGTGCTCGCTTCTGGGGCTGGCTTCCCTTCAAACGGGCTCGCCTGGGACACAGAGAGAAATGTGGGATCAGTGTAATGGGAAGTGAACCAGTAACTCCCAGACCCCACTCCCCTCTCATTGCTGACATCAGAATCCAGGGGTCCTGCCGCCCACCCCCTGCTCTAACCCACCAGAACCCCCATCTCTCCTCCATCTGGGGACAGAACCAAGGGGTCCTGCATCTCAGCCTGCCACCCACCGCCCCGCTCTAACCCACCAGCCCCCATTCCCCACCTTGAGGTGTTTGTACCTTGGCTGCCGTAGGAGACAAGACTTTCTTTTTCTTTTTGATCTTGATCCCCGGGATAGGGGCAGAGTTCAGGGCATCCAGGAAGCCCAAGCCCTCCATTGCTGCAGAGAGAGGGGGAATGAAAGAGGTTACGCAAACTGAAAGCTCCAAGCACCTGCGACTTCACGTGTTATCCTACCCCTCCGCTATGCTATACCCCACTCCCATCCCAGAGACAGGGATAGAACCCAGGAGTCCTGACTCTTAGCCCCACCCCCGCAACTCTGCCACTCTCACCAACTAGACTCCACTCCCTGCCCAATTCTGAGGACCAAACCCAGGCATCCTGACTACCGGGCCCTCAATGTACTCACGTTGCGCGGGGATGATCTTGACTTTGATTTCCTTGGTGCTGTTGGGGGTGGTGTTCAGAGGCTTGTATTTCTTCTCTACTGGTGGGTTGTCTCCAGAGGGGGCGGACGTGCTGTGAGAGGGAAAAGCAGACATGGTACTGAGACGTTGAGGCCACAGCCCAGGAAAGGGATCAGACGCTGCCCTGAGCAAGGAGCAGGCAAGCCCAGATCACGTTGCGATCTGGCGTGAAGAGCACAGGAAGCACAGCACAGCCCTAGAGCTGCTTTGCAGGGGGCTGAAGGGGCAAGCAGGGGCGGCTTGGGGATGGTTACCAATGCTGGGCCTGTACCACACACAGGGCCTCAGGCAAATCCCCTCAGCACTCAGTCCTGTCTCCCAGCCCCCACCGCTCTAACCACTAGACCCTACTCCCCTCCCAAGAGCCAGGGATAGAACCCAGGAGTCCTGCCTCCCAGTTCCACACAGAGTGATTCTCAGGACTGAGGGACAGAGTGTAAAGGTGAGGCAGACAGAGGAAGCCACAGGCGCAAGGTCGGGACGCTTTCCCCAGAGCAGGGCAGGGGTGCTCAGACCCACCTCTGTCTCTTTATCGGCATCGGCTTCAGGTTGTATTTTTCAGACACCACTACAGCGTTGGGGTTCTTCTTTAGAGGAACCAGTGAGGGAGTCTCCAATTCCAACCCTACAGCAAAGCAGAGCTCAGGTTAGCAGAATACAGCAAGGGGCTAAACCACACACATTTCCATAGTACCTCGTCTGCAAGGATCCCGAAGGATTTTTATGCTGGGATCGGTCACCCAGTGGAGAAATACAGAAATGCCACCTGTGGGGTTGGGCTGCTGGGGAACAGCTGCACAGTGACCAGCCGTTGCCCTGAGACGCAGCCACCTCTGCGGTGCAACAACTGGGGAACAGCCATACAGAATCCCACCCAAGGCCGCTTATCCCCCCCCCCCCGAAAGTTGAGAGACGCCCCTCCCAGTACCCACCAGTGGAGCGGAATTTGGCGTGGCTGGGCGCCGTGGTGCGTAACGATTTTGGCTTCTCTCTCTTCTTCTCCGGCGTCTCCTCAGCCTTGGCTTCCGCCTTGGCCTCCTGAGGCTTCTCCTGGACAGGTGCTTTGCCCTTACTCTCTTCCTTCCGCTTTTTCTTGTCTCGCTCTGCAGGGAAGGGGAGAGTTAGGCTCCTGGGGGGGGTTCAAGTCCCAAAGGCAGATGCCACCATAACAGCTCCTCCACCCTCAGGCTCCAGGGACTAGCCTGCAGCCTGCCCACGTCTGGATGCGAGAAGTGTATTATGGGAGGAGCCACTGAGCAGTAGAGTGGCAGGGATCCCATGGCTAGAGAGTCCAGACCCAGGATGCTGCAGGGAGTGGGAGGGTGCCCATTAGTGGGTCGAGGGGCCTGGGCTAGGACAGCTGGGGCCCCATCATTTCAGTCAAGGTCTCCTAGGCGTGTTTCAGGGGTGTGACTCACCTGCAGGCTGCGCGCTGCTCTGGGAGCGGATGACGCCCATCCAGTCGCTGACAAGGATGGAGGCCAGTCTACGGAGCTCTGGAAGGGGAGAGAGGACAGAGGTTAGCGCAGGGCAGCTCGCACCGAGCTCCAGCAGACGGGAGGAGGCACGGCGCACATGCACACAACAGGGCGGTCTCTTACCTTCGTCCTCGCTCGACTTGCTAAGCTGCTTCACCAGTTTCGCCGTGTTGTTCTGGAAGAGATCAGACAGGGACAGAGGGTTAGGGTCAGCACTGACCGCAAGGGACAGGGTCTCCACCTTGTTCCCTGCAGCACAGAGCCCCCTAGCGCCGCACTGGGCCACCGGGTCAGCACTGACTGGGAAGGGAGAGTGCCAGCAGCTTTACTCACTTGCTTCAGGTGATCCACAGTGAGGGGCAGGTGCTGCAGCGTGAGTAGGATCTGCTGCAGCAGGGGCACGTTGCTGGATGCCTTGGAGCTGGTGAGCCAAGTGTTGAGAAGTTTGTAACCCCCAACCCGGATGAACCTGGGACGAGAGCAGAGCCAGGTCAGTGCTGGTGTCATACCTTCCCCCTGCCATGGGCTACAGCCAAACTTGGTACCGTCTCTGCCTACTCCTTACAGCCCAGGATTGATCTCCAATTACGTGCCAGAGATGGGTCACTAAAACCCCATAACCTCCCTGAGAACCACTTTGCACCTCAGCAGAAAAGACACCCAACCATGGTCAGACAGTGAGTGACAGAGCTGGGGGAAGAATCCAGGAGTCCTGACTCCCCCTTCTCTAACCCACTGGACCCCCACCCAGAGCTAGGGATAACCCGACTCCCAGGCCCCACTCCCTGTAAGGAACCCTCCACGACTCTTACTTTGCCAGGATGTCTTGCGCCCGGGTCTGCAGCAGGATGTTCAGGTAGATGCAGCGACTGACCATTTTCTGTGCGTCTTTCATTAAACTGCAAGCAGGAAGGGAGAGATGAAAGGAGAAGCTGAGCTGATGCAGTACAGAGAGATCAGAGCACATGGCAAATGAACTGCCACGAAATCAGACTCCGTAGGCTTGGGGGCCAAGAAGGACTAACAGGACTCATGTGGGAATAGCATATGGCTTCTTTCCCCACTGTGGTGCACTGGCTCCAATCCGGCCCCCCGTTGGTGGGGGACTGACTGGCTGAGAGGGGATGGGAATGAGGCTTTTCTTCTCCAGCAGGCACTAGCTCTAATCCAGCCCCAGCAAGGGGCAACGGCTGGCTCAGAGTGGCTGGGATTCTCATTAAATTCGGGAGCCTCACTAATTTACTCCATCTGAGGAGCTAGCCCAAGATTAAAACGTACTACCATCGTCACACATCTCCCTTTAATTGGAGAGGGTTTTTTGAGGAGGTGGGTTAAATATTTTATAGGGCAGTTATAGCTGCCCAATGCCTTGTCCACACCCTGAAGGACAAGGCAGTTGTGGGAGAGCTTTGGGAATACACTGAAATGCCTTCAAGCAACATGCAGAAGGGACTTCTACTGAGATCCAGGATCAAGTAACATTTAGGAAGAGGACTGGATGCATTTCTGAAACAAGGGGATGGAGTAACATCAAAGCAGCCTAGGGGATTTGGATGCGCATCTTCCATTGAAGATGCTGGTACCCAAGGCCAACTCCCCACCTGGTGCAAGTCAGCTGTGGTTCCACTGGAGTCAATGGGGCCAGATCCCCCAGGTGGTTTAAACCAGGGGAGCTCCATTGACTCCAATGGAGCTACTCTGATGCACAACAGCTGAGACTCTGGCCTCTGCATGACTAAAACCCCTAAACTGCCTTAAAAACCCCCAACAACTTTAATGCCAGCCATCATCAAGCAGATCAGCATTTAATAAAGATAAATAAAGACTAGGAGGGGAAAAGACTTACAACAATCAAACATCTTTGCTCTGATGGGCCATTTTCACACAGCACCAGCTGCTTACTTCTGCTCTGGGAAACTGAGGTTTTGCTACATTGTGTCCTGACATAGATTCAGACTAACACGGCTACCCCTCTGATACTTGACACATTTAAACTGGAGACTTACTTGAAAATCTTGGTGACCCCTTCTGTATTTTTGACTTCTCCATCTCTCCCCAGGAAGCAATCTAATCCTTTTAGGAGCTCATGAGGATCGATTGGTCCAGAGCCCATGATGGACAATTCTGAGGCAAGAAAGAAAGAAAAAAAAAGGGGTTACTCTCAGCAAAGAGCACAGAGATGATATTGCACTGATGAGTGGAATCCAAACTTGATCAGGAAGGGTACAGATCCTATACAAGTACAAAGTATTACCCTATTGTTGCCACCAGTGAAAAGAGAACCCACTCGGAAAAGACATCAGTTCCCAGCACTGGAAAACTAGAATTCTTTTGCTAACCACACACTCAGTTACATACGCACATATCTATCTAGGGCCTTAACCAGGATGGATCGGAACACCAGGTTTCTTTCTTTGCCAACCTGTCTCCTCTATGATCAAGTATCCCCCCAACCCTTTAGGAAATAAACAGGACAAAGGGACAGCCACTTGGGGAAAATCCAGAGCAGTTTGTATCTTCACTAAGGGCTTTCTAGTCATGTTCCCACTCAATCACCTTGAGACTAACAAGTTTATGGCACGATACCATTTATTGAACCACGAACACACGCACACACACAAGTGTATAAGTCAATATTCTCTTTTTAGACAAACCAGGGAGGAGAATGCTGATGTTTTTCCGAGACTAATTTTTAGTTTAGGAGTTACTACTGCACACTCAAGAATTTATACCCAGAGACCTTGATCAGAAGAGAGGTGTGGGTCTAAACCTTGTAATAGTCAGTGGTTTACAGAGCTAACCAAAGCTACTATTGACTTGAGATGCAATGTTGTTTATGAGAATGGGGCCTAAAATACATCAGCAGCTGTAAGTTTCAATCCATCAGTCTAAATTTGATTACCTACATACGAAAAGAAAAAGGTTCTACTTGAGTGAGGGCAGTGGGTTGTGCGGGAATCTCATTTGTTAGAAAGCCATTGCAGAAGTAAATTTTCTAAGCTGTGTTACTAAAGAAATTTTCTTTTTTAAATAGAAGGGCCTGGATTGGAAGAAAAAAAACCCCAGACATAAAAAATAATCAAACAGGACATATTTTGGGCTATGCTATTAAAAAAAGATTAACAGGTTGTGGGTTTTTTTTTATTAATTTTCCTCCATAACATTTCCAACATCCACAAGTTACAGATTGTAAATTACAAAGTTTATTTGGTTTTTAGGAAATGTAATGCACCAAGTTACAGGTACATGTTTAAACAGGAAAAATTCAACAGAGCCACACACACAAAAAAAAAATGCAGAGGACACAAAAGCAAAGCAATGGGAAACACTCTGCCAAGTTGTTCCTTCATGCAATTCTTCATAGCATCCCGAAATGGAAGGTACCCTGAAACAAGCGGATTAGTTTCAACAAGCATGCTAGGGGAAATCTAATCTGTTTGGCTTTATTGTTCAACTGGGTCTTAGCTTTGCCAGAGGAGGAAAAAAGTTTATATATAAAGGGGAAAAGGTTAGGTTGAGACAGAGCTCCCTTCTCGGTATGTTGCACCGGACCTTTCAGGGTGGACGCTGGGAAAACAATGTTCAAGGGGAACTGGCAAATGGCCGATACAAAGTTATGACTCTCTCCCAAAGTCAAAGTCAGTCATGCATGGATAAATTATCCTGTTTGCCAGGACTCTGAGCATGAATGTTGTACATCACCCCACCGTTTCCGTTAGGTCCTTGAGACCCCAATGAGACCAACGATGGTGTGAATCCCTGGCATGTAAAGGGGTTATGGTAGATATCCTAACAGCAAACAGTGTGAGTTGGTGCCGGCAAAAAATTCAGTTCTAACAATTAGTGAGAGATTCAGATAAGACTCTGAATGCAGCTAAAGGGTCATTGGCAAGGCTTTATCACCCCATTTTTTTTTTAAATTGTCCTGTTTTCATAAATCTTAATTTCATTTAAGAGACCTTTGTGTGTGGATACACAATCACAACTCTCCCAGGCATTGCATGCCCTGCCTAGAACTTAGAAATTTAACAGACTGTGAAAGTGACCAGGCTAGTTAAATGGTCTCACACCCGAGTGCAAGGTAGAAGCGTCAGTTTGGAGAGATTAACTGGAGAAATTAATTGTCTCGGCCATGGCCCTCTAAAGTGATTTGCAAGCAAAGCAGACATTCCTCCTACACCCAGGGCGAGGACCAGAGCCCAGGCTCACGCACGGTGGTATGTGTGTCACAGGCTCCTACACTACAGAAGAGTAAATGGGATTTGAGGACTGCAGAGAACAGGAATCAGTGGCTTAAAGTCAGGCTATTTTGTGTCAGTCAATGGCGGGGGGGGGGGGCCGCCTTGGCTAGTGCTGTCCCTCTTAATAGGTGCAGCATGCATAAACAACAAATGACTAATTGAGCAGTGACTTAGAGCACTGAGACTACTTTCCCTTAGTACAGGCTTCTTTGAGATCTGGTGCAGACAGGAATGGCAGAGTTTACAGATGACTAGGATAGAGCAGCCCAGTTTAAGCAGATCAGCCTTCCTTAATGGTGGCAACAGCCTCCCATTAACTCTCACCCCAGGGAACACAAGAGGGGTTCCCACTAGGAGACACTGCAACCACCCCCCCCCCCCCCCGGAATGAAAATCGCTTGCAGTATAGAGGAGTGGATAGGTTAATGCGCCCTCACACTACTACCTAGCTGGGAAGCGTGTAACACAATCCAGGTTAAACTACAACAGAAGTGGACAAGCAGGACCAGGGCTGGGACATTGCTTAGAGACGCAGTGGCTGGGTCTGCTTCAGCAACACACAACAGATCTGCCTTTGTATGTTACCCTTATTCAGAGGGGGGGTGCGAAAGTGTAGTGTAGCCGCCTAGGCGCACAGTCCCCGTGTTGTACAGCGAGGAAGGATTGGTGTCAATGGTAACTAGTGACACTAAGGCAACATGCTCCCCGTTGGTAAGTTACATATATGTTGCATGAGGCATAGACACCGAGACACAGCACTGAAACAAGTGGGGCTGTGTGTAAGGCTGCCAATGCAGCTTTGCTTGGGGGAGCGGAGGGGTTGGCGCGAGGAGGGAGAATTTACACACACACACAGATGGGCAGCATGGCTGAGTTCCAGAACTTTGTTGGCTGTGGCAGGCTGATCGAGGCTGGATTCAACATGGAAGGAAGAGATCCCCTCGTCGCTGCCTTTTCAGCAAAGTCCTTTCTCCGAGCAGGAGGGGAAAAATATCCAACCACAGCCAGCTCTTCCAAGGTCTGGTGTGAACTCCTCCCCAATAAAGTCTCTCTCCAAGTTAACTGCAGAGATCCACCATCACTTACTGGGCAGAGTTTAGTGGGAGCAAAACTAGACAGTAGGGAGTGATGGAAAGTTGTTACCAGCTGACGGTCGTTCGGTAGCTTGGGGGGAATCAGTTTGGGGGGTACGGGGTGTCAGTCCAGTTGCAAGGCATCCATGCTGAAAAGTCTCTGTGCCTGCAGCCCTCGGCGGAGAGGCAGAGAGCGGGACAGGCCATGGAGACTGAATTCCCCTCTCACCCCCCAGAGGTGGCCTCCTCCACACGCAAGGTGAATGCGCTTCGGCAGGGGAAAAAAAGCTCGCAGTGCCGCTGCCAGACTCGGACGTGCTTTGCTGGTGAAGAGAGGACTTCAGTCTCCAGGGCTGCCAATCCGACACCTGTCACCATCCACACAAGAGATTAAACACAGAGTTATGTACACAGGAGAACTTAGCCATGGCAATTCATTCCAGTAGGGAAATCCCACCAGATGCCCTGATCATACTCCATGCTGGAAGACCAGGTACCATGATTACGAGAGAGTAGGAGATGTAAGACAGTTATAAGTCTAGACAGATCTATAAATAAGAGATCCCTTTGCTTCGTAGGCAGGATAAGGACGAATATACAGAATTGACCAAGGTAACAAATAAGGATTCCACTTTGTTGCCTTGAGGCTGCAGGAAGGTCTTTGAGCATGTGAATTCCCCCAGGCACTACTGGGCATAGTAAAGAAGAGTGGGAGCTTCCATTGCTCAGGGTTCCCAGCAAAGATTAAGTTCTATTAATAAAGATACACATGCATCAGATTTATATGCAGATGACAGGCTGCAACAGCTGTGTATTAGCATATGCAACTATTCTGATAAGTGCAATACTGGACTAAAGGACACCAGAGGAAAGACTAAGACAGCCATATCCTTGGCAACTGTGAGCAAATATTAGTTTCTAGACAATTTAAAAGAAATTTCCTGTGTTACCAACCCCTTCCCTGTCTGAACAAGACTAAAATCAGAAGTTAAAAAAATTCTAGCTTTTTCTTTTCTTTACTGTTTATGCTGTATACTTTCAGTATTTCTCAGCTCAAGAAGTAAGACGTGTTTCTATTCAATTTCACTTTTTGGCACACTGCTAAAGCTTGACACATTTGGAGTTGCTTATGGTACAGATAGAGATGCTTGTGCTTACTGGAATTTGTAGCACTCATGGAAACTTACTAAAAGCTTTTTCAAAAAAGATTAATTGCAAGTTTAGCTCAAGTCTCTGCAAAGATAACTTGAACATCTGTTTAAAAGGCAAACTGCAAAGGTTTTGTTAAGAGTTAACTGGCTTGGTAAGAACTTAAACATAAATCTCATACTTTGACAAGATACCCCCCTCTCTAAGCGCCAGAGAAATCCAAACTCCAGATTTCTTGGCATTCCACCTAGAGAGGGGTGCACAACAAGCAAGTGGAGTGAAGCCAGTGATTAGAAATATGAAGTCAGATGGCACGCTCCTACTTCAGGATTGGTCCCTACAGCTTACATTTGAATTAATGTTCAGCATGCACTCCTACCACAGTGATAGTCTGAACCTGTTTATAGTCGCTAAGTCCCTTCATTCAGGAGAGAAGCCTGGAGTTTCTGGCATTTTAAGAACTAGATACTTAAAGTGGGAGAGAAAAGTATCTTTAGGGAACCAAATTAATATTCCCATTTTATAGGCAAAAATATAAAGATCTATCTATCTGATCTACCCAAGGTCACACAGGAAGTCTGTAGTCAAGCCAGGAATAGAACCCAGGAGTCCTGACTCCCAGCTCAAGAGACGAAACTAGAACCGAGGAGCCCTGTGCCTCAAACCAGAGGGCATCTTTAATCCTAAAACTGACCCCCTATCCTAAACTCAAGGCTTCATTAGCAGTGGTTCTCAAACTTTTGTACTGGTGACCCCTTTCACACAGCAGGCCTGAGTGTGACCCCACTTTTGAATTAAAAACACTTTTTACATTTAACACTATTATAAATGCTGGAGGTGAAGCAGGAGGTGGAGGCTGACAGCTCACAACCTGCACATAACCTTCTGAGGGGTCACCACCCCCAGTTTGAGAACCCCCAGCAAGACCTTTGAGTTCACCTCTGAAAACATCGAAAAGCAGAGTTAAGGTTTCAGTTACACATTTAAGCCTAATTTAGAGTGAAGTCCACTCTTAGCCAACTATGTGTCCAGTTTGATCCCACTCTCTGGGCCAAAGCTGGACCCCCAGTCAACTGGAAGGGGCTTGAAGTGTCAAAGTTACAAACTCTGAACATGGATTATTGCAGTGTCAACCAGCTCAGGTATGTAGAAAGGAAATAGCATTCTACTCTGAAAAGCTGCTATGAAATGGTATGTGTGTCCATGATCCCAAATCAAGCATGTCAGGATATATGTAGGTTTTTGCTACCTGGCTCCTTACAAACCCAAGCCAGGATCGGATAAGCAACTTTTTTTTTTTATTGCTTGTGCATCTCCCATTAGAGAGATTCTGCTGGTCTGATTCTGTCCTCAGTCTCAAGAGCTCAGCAAATCTGGTTCTGCAATCAGACATCTTAATATGGGAGCATGGGTGCAGTGTTAGAGCACTATAACCTAAGGTTCCCAATTCTGTGCAATTCCCCACTCCACTAGATTTCCTGTGTGACCTTAGCCTCACGCTCCCCATATGTAAAACAGGGATAACAGCACTGCTCTATCTGACAGAAGCGTAGAGAGACTATGAATGTTGTGAAGCACTTTGAGATCTACTGATGAAAAGCGCTAGATGAGAAAGGCATTATCTGTGATTTGACAAGATGCCATTTTAGAAATATGTTTCAGAAGAGAAACACACTTTAAAGAACAGTTTCAAGTTGCTTTTATAGGAAAACAGTTTTTCTATTGTTAACTTGAAGAAACTGCAGTCTTAGCAGAAACTCCTGGCAAAGCTTTAGAAAAAACAGATAAAATGTTCATGACTTTGCCCAGAGTTTATCTGTTTTGCATGCACCCTAGAAGTTCACATCACAAGCAGCATCTCTCTGTCCATTCCTCCCCAACAGGGGCATTTGATTTGAAAGCAGTGTCAATGGTGGAAGAGAAACCAAAACTTGTGTGGTCAACATACCCCTGCTTCATGGAGAACAAATGCCTCATATGAAATTTACATAATGGAAAACGGTTGCCTATTTACCATTTTCATCCTAGCTCCCCAAACAGATTCTATGGTATTAGTCACACTCTGGCATTAGGGTCTTATTTTTAAAGTAACACAAATCACTGCATTTGAATGCTCAGATCTACACATGTTCTGGGCACTGAGCAATAGATGAGGCTTTCTGCAATTAAAGAATTTTTGATTGGAAGATTTGGCCTGCTGTTGGCCATGGAAATAACCAAGCTTGACTTTAGACTCCACTGCCAGACACTGGAAGGAGCAGGCTTAAGACAAATATTGCTCTCAGACAGCAGGCGACCCAGAAAAACAAGCTACAGCTCGGTCACTTCACTCCGGCTCCTGAAATGCAGTCGCCTCTGGGGTGGAGCACTGTAGCCATTTATGGCACACAATGCTAATCAAAGGTAAGCACAATATAACTGAACAGATAAGAATTTGGCTATGTCATCTGTTAGGTGTTCACCTCCACTGAATGGGTGATCTAGTCTAAAACCCTTTGAGGCATGGCTCTACTCTTTAAAGTGACTAAAGGCATCTTCTCTGGTTCCTGCATGTATTAGTCAGATCTGCTAACTTTAACAATAACACATTTGATCCCTGTTAGCCCCACAGAACCAAAGAGGCTTTAAGAGAGTGTGCCACATTCTATTTTAGGCTCACCCATGAGCTGCAGTGTAACTGCAGTCACATCTGGGTAAGCTTACTGAAATCAGGTTAAATGAAGGCAGAACTTAATCTATTCCTGATGAAAACAAGCCTGAACCTAGCTTGACAGCTGAATCCCAGCCTGAATTTGCAAGGCTGGCAGAAAGCCCTTTTTATTTGCCAGTTGACTAAACAAGATCTAGAGTTCAGGGACAAAAAGCCACACAATGCCTTTTACAGAGTTGCTTCTCTGAGTAGAGCTGTACTTTGAATTTAATCAAAAAAGCAGTGATTCAACTGCGAGTGGCTTAAGTCTTCCAAGCATTAATTCTAGTCCTGGTTAAACAATAAAGCATCGACAACATTTGCTGAACTAGTCCTGAAGCAGGGCAGAAACCAATTTGTGGTATTTGCAGAACAGAGAGCGTGATAAATATCAGCTTCCATCTCCAAATCCTAATATGGATGTTCAGAAATCCTGACCGTCTAGACTGAAGTCAGTAAGTCTGAACATCAGGCCTACAGTTTATACGGTGCAAGAAATGCTTCCAGTGATGTGAACTTTTAAGCAATAGTCTTACATATTTCTACCCAACATTAAAGGCAGTTTCTGTAAATACACAAATAACATGATCATTTACAAGGTACAGTCAATGTCTGAGTGTCAACAGATTACTTCCCTCTGAGAAAAATCAGAACAGGTCAAGCTGGTAAGGGGAAGAGCAGCATTAGGTACACACTTTAGCCAAAAAAAGGTTATCTTAGAACATGAATCATTGAACTGGTTCACTATCACTTAAAAGGATACAAGAACAAAGACATTTTTTAAGCAGACTAAAATTTACAAGATCTAACAAGTTCAACAAAATTCAACCACCACCAATTTGCAACCCAAACATCGCAGCTTTAAGGGCAGAGAACCAGAAGTGAAATTGAATAGAAACAAAATACGAACTAGCGTGCTCCTTTGTGAGAAATAGAGGAAGTAACCAAACTTTTCCGATGACAGATTTCAAAATATCCTTTGGGTTTGAGCTGAAGTTAAACACAGATAAAGGCATTTTTTAGCTGTTACGATTTCAGCCTTGTATTTTAAACTCCATCTTTTGGGAGCCTAGAGTGAAAAAGATGGAAAAGTTTTTAGTCCAGTTAGATTTGAATTTGTGGTTCACCCCTTTTGTAAGGGATCTAGTTAATTTCTCCCAGTGCTAATGAGAGCGCCTATGGGCAGTAAGAAGCCAAGGACACGGGGAGCTGATTTTAAGCAGTGGGTCATACAACAGGGACTCTCTTCAGAGCAACTTATATTTATCCACTGCCAAGATCTAGCCAGTCAGTATTGACGTAAAGAGCATCAAAACTACACAGCTGTGCCAATTTAAGAGAAAGACAGCTGTGTGCTCCTGCCCCCAAAGACACAGGAATCCTGCACAGACTGGGTCAATTTCTGAATGCTATGGGAGATGGGATTTACTGAGGTAAGCATATCCAGAGGGGCTACAAGCAGCTATGGACATGGCGCAAATAGAGAGCCTTGAGGGTCTGGATGGGATAGAAAGATACAGAGGACAGATGACATACCACAAGCAAAGCACAGCTACTGATCTATTAGGATTTAAACCCCTCCACAAGTAGTGTTCCAGTACAGCTGAGAAGTTAGATCCCATATGACTGGAGACCACAGGGAGAGTTGTTTTGTACTTACAGTTTAGAGATAGAAATCAGGATTTTATTCCAATGAAGACAGACATCTTCATATCCTATAATCCTATTAATATATCACAAAGGATTTTTAAGACTTGGTATTCTAATCCCTAACACTGGGGAGTGACTGAGGACTGCCAGTTACTGTAACATTACAAAAACAGCTGTTTGTTAAATCATGATTAAAACCATCCTGATGGAATAACCCTTCCGTAACACCTTCTAGCTGAGGATCTCAAAGCACTCTAGTAACAACAAAGCCTCACAGTGTCTTCCCACTTCAGTCCCCAGTAAGGATGGGGAAAATGAGCTAGTGGCTTTTTCTTTATCTGCTTATGTCTCCATTTCAGTGCCAGAGGGTTAGAATCCAGGAGTCCGGACTCCCACCCTTTTTCCTAACTACCGCACTCCCATCAAAAAACACATGACCCATGAGCCCCAAGCACCAAATCCTCTGGCACTATCTACACTCTTTCCCAAATCCAGGCACAGACCAGGAGTCCCGACTCCCAGCATTGTGCTCTAAAAGGATAATCCTCCCCTTCCACCTATGGCAAGAAAACTAGGATTAGTTTGTTTCTAAAAAACACAAGTACTCCCCTTCCCTTTGAAAGGACAAAAGCCACTTCAGTGACTACAGCAGAGTTTAAAAAAAAGACTAAATTCAGCCAGATCTTTACATTTAAAGATCTGGACCCCACCCCCCCCATGTATTCAGAGACCTATTGATTTCCTCACACCTGAATTATTTTCCCTGGAGCTCTAAACACTAAACTGAGCTTCACCAAGAGGCCAAGCTACCTCAAATCAGAAGTGATCTTTACAATACGTTGTCCACAAATGGTCTCAGCGTAACTGAGACTTCAAATGTGACAGAGAAGCTGCCAGTGACTGTCAAGGTTACTAGGCTACAGCAAAGAGTTCAGCTTCTGGCACAGTATCTTTGCCCCTTTAGCATCTGTGTCTTACTTCTCCAACCCCATCTCGTATCTTCACCCACACGAGTGAGACCATGAGATTATAACTTCAGGAAGGTGAGGGAAGAAAGACAGCTGGAGCAGATGACTTCTAGAACAAAAGCCTGTTAACAGAATTGATAAACAGAAGCTGCATTCCTTATGCAGTAAACTTCAGGTGCTCTTAACACCAGTCAGGAACTACTGAGGTACCAAAACTTCTGTATTGGGATTTTTTTTTTTTAAAGTGTGGTATTAAAATACTTTTAAAAGCCATCTTTAGCCAAACCCCTATTGAGCTCTCTTTAGATATACTGGCTGCACAGAACAAACATCTAGTTCAGCAATCATTTAGGCTTCTGGCAAGAGGAAATTTTAGCAGTACCCACTGTGTGTTCACCCACATTTACCCTTAGTTCATTTTTAACCCCATCTTCAAATCTCCCAAATTGAGGATCACATTTTCTTAAAAAATTGTTTTAAGAAAAAGCCTTTACAGACAGATCCCAGTTTCAAACGTTTGCCTGACACTCAGCTTATCAAGTGTGTTGTCTATTTAAATGTCTGAATGGATTCTGGTCTATTTCCTAGTGTTTGGTTTAAAAAAAGTTTTCCTCTCATTGAATGCTTTTCCTCAAAAAATTAAATAGATTTTTTATTCTTATTAAGAGGCTGCAAGAGCCATTGCTGCTTTCATCAACCTCTCTGGCTGGATCTTTTGTTATTTTCCTTATTTAGCATATTTCACCTCCATTAGTCTTCTGTGTGCTTGGAAATTTAGAAGTGCACACAACTGCAACACAGCGAACGGTCCCAGTGTGCCAGCCTTAAGTGGACCCACCGATTTGCACAATCTCTACAAGGCCTTTGCTAAATTTGCTGCTTGCATATAACTTACCTCGTCCTACCTGCACTATACATACAGTGGCTAAGGCCCAACCCCGAGAGAAACTCAGCACCCAGAACAACTCTTAATGACTTCAAAAGGATTGCAGCTCAATGCTTCAAGATCAGGCCATTACAGGCTGTATATTGTTCAGTCTCTCCATGAGACTAAAATGCTGAATTGCTTTACATTGCATGAAATGCTACCACTGGACACTGCAGCAGGTATTTAACCTGCTGGGTTTGAAAAATCTGCCTTGTGAAGTCCCATTTCATGTTAGAAACAGTCCAGAAAAAAAAATCCAGCAGTTTAAAAAAAAAATAGATCTCAGTCACAAAAGCAGCCTCTCCTTGGTTAAAAGCTATCGGACGCTCATGCAGATCCAATGGGTTGGCTCTGGTAAAAGATACCAGATTTCTCTAATGCAAAGTCTGAAAAAATTAAATTTGTAGTTGTCTTAACAGATTGGCAAGCTCTTAAAATCAAGACTCAAAATATCCTTACAGCCTCTGCATGCATCAGTCGCTGTCACTGCACGGAGTTGACAATGGAAGAATCAAAAAGAAATAAGCAAAGTGGTCTGGAACAGAAATGAAGGTTGTGAAATGTAATTAATACCAGAAAGGTTTGCTTACCCGTGAATTGTGGCTGTTCCCCTCCCTTTGATGAGGGCTTCCCTTTTTTTCCTAATGATCACTTCTTTTCCTAGTACATTGTACAGGAACTATGGCACTGTGGAATGTGGCAAATTAATTGAATACAAGACTTTTTACCTTTCCCCTGCCCAAGACGACACTTGGGGTGTGTGTGGCTGGAGAAAATGCACGCACCCCTCCCACCCCCAGAACATCCTTGACAACAGATTTGTGGGTTATGTACAGCACCTTTGGAGTCCAGTGATAGCATTTCACATCTGTTATAACAAATCAGATTACATTAACTGATCAAGAGGAATGCTCCCCCACTTCCCTTCAGAAAGTCTAAGAGAGGGAGACAAAGCAGACCGTCTGCTTTACTGAGCATGGAAGCTGGATAGAAACCATTGTAAGTTACAAATACAGCCAGATAAGACAGACAAGAGAGCGGAGGTCCAAACTCGGGGGTTATGTTGAAACCTATAAAAAGAAAGAAATCTGGCGGACTTAGGATCATACTTTGTACTCGTATATTAACTTGTACCTAGAGAATTCCTGTAGATGAAACAGCCAGGAGTGGAATTTGGTTAGAACAGTTTAGAAAGGGGAAGGGGGGGGACCACGCGCACCGGGTGCATTCCCCTCCTCCTTCCCCCCCTTCCCCCCCCCCGCATCTCATTCCCTCCATCCCATGCCTCCAAACGCGAGCCACTCGGTGGGAGGAGTTTGCTCAGAGCTGGTTACATCACCTCCCTGCCCATGGGTTCTTGCTTTTGTACAGGAAGAGACAAAATGAGGCAGACGCCATTTTAGAAGCACAAGGGAGAGGGGAGGGGAAAAAAACCACAAACAAAAAGGCTTCAGTATCTATTAAGAAGGAATTCATATAACAATACAGCCCCCACCATAGATATATATATATATACACATACACACACACACCCCTCTTTGTATCCTATAATCTCAATCCTACAAAGCTACACCTATTAAAAATACAAGAGGGGAAGCCAATTCTTGTTAGCATGAGCTGAAGATTCACTACAGAATCTCCCCATCACCCGGGGGGGGGGGGAGCTAATTTGTCCCCCTCCAAAGTATGGGAGGGGCAAAAAAGGGGGGGGGTAAAAATGGGATCAATCTGAAAAAAAAAATGCTGCTTGCCAGAACAAAGACAAGGAGACAAAACAGCTTCGCCATCTTTAGTAGGGAGGGGAAAATAGAAAGCGAGAATCACATTTTTTAAAGCACATTAGATTTTGTTATAATTGGAGTCTAAATGTTATCAAATTTCATGCTGCTCTTTTAAAAAATTAAATTACTGAATTTTAACAAGATTTGAAAGTTTTAAAAACCAACTCTTGCAATCTTTATTTCTAGATTGCCACCCAATTCTTAAAGATTGCCCTTTCTCCCCAACTACTACATATATATGCAAATACATTATTAAAGTGGTAGCCCAGGTTCTAAAAAAATAAATTCACACCAAAAACCCTAGCATTTACATTGAATTTAAAAATATAAGAAATGGATTTGACATATCACCATAAGGTTATTTTTTAAACCAACCCATCGTCTAATGCCATTGATCTTTCTTGCTTCCCTTGCCACTTATAGCCTTACCCTGCAATCTTTATGTACAGATTGCTCATTTTCCTTGTCTCCCACACAAAAAAAGCGATACTTTATGGCTCAGTCACCGCCATCTTTTGTGTGGGAGCTCATTAACCCTTCATATTCGTGGAGACGATGGATTTGTCTAAGAGACCGTCGTACTCCTTATAAATATGCATTCATATTTTGCAAAATGCCTGACTTTTAAGGGTTAACCATCTTGAAACAAAGCCTACTTTCCTCTCAATTATATACACATTTTTGGTTTCTTCCTGGCGTTAATTCTTTTTGATAGAGGAGGAATTTTTTTTTTTTGGTCAGTTGGTTGAAAATTCGACACTTACTATCCAATAATTTTTCTCGTCGACAGCGCTTCAAGGTTTGTTATTTTTTTGTTTGATTAAAGTGGTGTATTTTAAAGAAAAAAAATAATTGATTTGTTTTTGGTCATGGCTTTAAAAAAATACAGCAACTTTTTGGGGATTATTGGTGGTTTGTCGAGATCAAGAGATGCAAAAAGTTGCTAGATTTAAAAAAAGGATCAGGACAGGTTGTTGCTAATTATTTTTTGTTTGGTCTTTTGGTATGTTTAAGTGGCAGTTTCCTTCAGGTCACAAAGAATTTGAACGGCTTCCCAAGGACGGTCGAAAATATGGTGGCTGCTTTTTTGTGTCTTCCAAGGACCAAGTGGGGGGGGATTTTTCTCTTTCTCGTAGCAAATTCGACGCCAGTCTCAAGACCAAACCAACCTAGAACAGAAGAGAAGGGAAAAAAACACTGCAATGAGCATTTTTAGACACAAAAGGTAACCCCCTCCCCAAGATTTTTAACCACAAAAATATAAAATTTGGCAAAAACGTTAATTTTTAGGGTTTTTTTTTTAAATCACTGGGATCTGGGCTGCGGTAAATTTTTGCAAATCTGTGGATTGGGTGGGTCTGGGAACAAAAATGAGGATTTATGGGGAAGCAACCGGGGGGGGGGTTTCAAATGAAACCCAGTTTCAATTAAAAGCCCCGTTCCCTGCCTCAGACCCAGGGGGTTAATTAGCAGCAGAAATTATTAATAATCAAGGTCATTCAGAAGGGCTAACAGCAGCCCCCAAAACCACCCCTCCCCCGCCTCCACCCTGTCCCCCCGCCTCGCGCTCCTCAGTACTCACCTCTAACCAGACCCCAGAATGGGCGAACCCCGCGCGAGTGGCGCTTTTTATATGCGGCCCCGCCCTCCTCCGGCCCCGCCCCCCTGCGGCTCGTGCTGCGGCGCGAGAACAAAGCTTCCGTCCTCTCCGCTCCCCCTCCTTCCTCGTACCCAACGGCCGGTTACTCGAGAACCGATTCAAAACCGCTAGCGAAACACGCCACCGGGGTCCCCTCTCGATGTGCGAGCGGGATCTAAGCTCGAAAATCAATTTTAAAATCGGCGACGGTTGTGACGCAGTTAGAAAGGGGCCCCAGCGCGCGTGCGCGAAGGGGAAAGGCGGGGTGACCGGGTTAGGCTGGCGGGCAACGCCCTTGCGGAAGTGTCACGAGACTCTCTATATCGCGCATGCGCGGGGGTGGGGCCGGCTGATTCTCCTTAGCTGTCGTCCTGAAGGTTGTGCGCATGCGCAGCCAACGCCCGGTATTGTCCAGCTTGTGGCGCAGTTTTTATTCCTCGCCGAGCTGTGCGCAGGCGCGCCAACAAATGGGTCGGCGCGTGCGCATTGATCATCCCGCACTTTTCAAACTAAACCTATTAATCCTTGCAACAGTTCTTTCTAACCTACGAGCCCACGCGGGAGCGAGTTGTCGAGTCAGACGTGACGTTAAAAAAATAAACTAACAGGCGAAGGCGTGACCGCACCAACGCGGTGGTCACGTGGAAGAAGATGGCTGCTGCCAAGGCGGCTTTGATTTGCGTTAGTCACCACGCATGCGCACAGATCACCGTACCGCAAGATGGCGGCTTCTAGGGGCACCATGTTACTGCGAAGGGCCGCGAGCAGCCTGCCTGGGCTGGCTTTGCTCCCGAGGCTCTTCTGGGCCCAGGTGAGGAGCAGGGCTAAGGGGGCCGGCCGGGGCCATGTGCTGTGATGTCATTGCATGTATCACTGTGGGGATGACGTCATTTGCTGTACCGGCAATGTTCACTGTGATGTCATTGTGCCAGGGTGGGTGGAGTGTGATGTAAGAGCTGCTGCCCTGCACCAAAATCGCTTGCTATGATGTCATCATGCCATGAGGGGGCAGCGTGGCATCATGATTGCAGTGCCATGAGGTCATCACACTCTAAGAGTGGGAGCAGTGTGACATCATGGCTGCTGTGCTATGAGGTCATTATGCCAGTAACAAGGCAGTGTGACATCATGGCTGCCGTGCTGTCAGGTTATCGTGCCATGCGGTGGCGACGTGACATCATGGCTGCCATGCTGTGAGATCATGCTAAGGGGTGGCAGTGTGACATTGTGGGTATCATGCTGTCATGGTGCTGTGTGGCATTGGGCAACACGCTGTGACTTGGCATTGCCCTGCTACTCCACAAGGGTGGGTCAGGGAGCGACGTGACATTATTGCTCTTCCCATAGTCTCCCTGCCATGACATTGTCCTGCAGTGCTGTGGTTATGCACTTCAACATAACACAAGGTTATCCGGGGCTGAGCCAGCCTGCCAACTTAATTGCTGGGCCACACCAAATCGGGATTGCAGCAGGATATGACGTTCCCCTGGCGTGGTGTTACTCCATTGTGCGGCATCGCTGTGTCATGTGGGATCTCAGCGCCCTGTTGTGGGAGCCTGCAGGCTATTTCGGCTTTGAGGCACGAGCCCACTGGGCCACCCACCTTAGACACAGCTTCCTGCTGTTGTTTCCATGTGATGTCCAGCAACTCTGGACAGGGCGGCTGCAGACAGCAGATCCATTTGTCCTTACTCTGTGTTTGTTTGCTTTTTCCTTAAAAGTAGCTGGGAAATTAAATGCAAAAATATCATTAAAGTTGCTTGCTAAAAAGATCATGGTAGCATCTTCCAACCCCAAGGATAAACTCTTTCACATGCACTGGCCCTGCTGTTTCATCACAGAATGGTACTGGGGTCCGCTGAAATGCAGCCTCCCCTTGGTGAAGCTCAGCAATGAACCGCCGCAGAGCAGAGGGAAGGGTTCAGGCAAGAGCACTGGGGCAAACCATTGTGCCTGCAAAGCCCAATCAGTGCAGTTTTCAGTGATGGGTGAGTGATTCTCCCCTCTCCTATGTGGTGTTGCTGTGTGGCTGTTTCCTAGCTGCCCCACCCCAGAGGTGGCTGCATTTCTGTGATGGGTGAATTAACCCCCTCTTCCCCCGTGCCATGTTACTGTGCTGCTGCTGCTGTTCCCTAGCTGCCCCACCCCAGAGGTGACTGCATTTCATTGATCCTTATCTAATATCCTAGACGCGGTAGGGACAGCCACTTATTGGGGTGGTCTGATCCTTTCTCTCCTTTCCTGACTTGGCCTTTCTTAGGCTGCTCCTGCTGCCTCGCTCCTGCGGCTCCAGCGCCCGCTGCTCCGGGTGTTCAGCACGGAGACGGACCCAGCCGCATCAGCAGAGCCAGTCGCCTTTGACACCGAATCACGCTTTAAGGAGAAACCCTGGGAATATCTAGAGACGGAAGGTATCTGGCCAGGAGCTGCGAAGAGGTTGGAGCTAGGCCTTGGATCTGCTGCTTCACAGGCTGGCACCACCGAGGGCAACCTTGTGAGGGGCTCAGGATTCCTGGCAGTGGTCTAGGGGCTAGAGTGGGGTGGGAAGCGGACCTGAGATCCAGATTCTTGGGTTCTATGCCCTGCCCTGGGAGGGGAGGAGAGTCTAGTGGATTAGAGCGGGGCGGGGAGGGGCTGGGAGTCAGGACACCTGGGTTTCCATCTCTGGACCAGACTCTCAGTATGATCATTGGCCAGCCTCCTGCCAGTGTGACTCAGTTTCCCCATCTGTACAGGGGGTCTGATTCAACAGAGGCTGCACTCCCTCATGTTCTCTAGGATCCTCGGTGTGAATCTCACCGGGACTGGCTAACTCTCCCCTCCCCCCTTGCAGAGTACATCGAGAGATACGGCAACAAGCCCGTCTGGTTCGGCTATCGGCGTAACCACAAGGGACCCATCCCCCCTCAGAAGACCCGCAAGACCTGTATTGTGAGTGCAGCCCCACCCCTTGCCCTGCCCCTCAGCATGGGCAGGGCTTGGGGCCAATGACTAGCATGCCGGTCAGCTGCCCAGGCTCCAGGAAACATGGGGGAGCCAGTGGACACCCAGAGTCCTCCCTATGGCATGAGCTGTCCTCAGCAAGGCCGGTTGGAGAGATGCCACCAAAGAAAGAGCTTCTCAGTCTAGTGGTTAGAGCAGGGGGGCTGGGAGCCAGGACTCCTGAGTTCTGTACCCTGCTCTGGGAGGGGAGTGGGGTCTAATGATTAGAGCAAGGGGGGCTGGGAGTCAACTCCTGGGTTTTGTCTGCGATCCAGGAAGAAAGTGTGGATCTAGTGCAGTGATCCTCAGAATGTGGGGTGCACCCCCCTGGGGGGCACAGAGGAACCTTCAGGGGGGTGGGGAGCGGCAAGGTCAGCCCCCACAGTGGAGGGAAGGGCGAAGAGAGAGCACCATCCAGCCCCTCTCTGCCCCCAGCTCTGCTCCAGCCCCGCCCCTAGCTGCAGCTTGGGCTCCACTCTCAGCCACAGCCCCACAATTCCCTTGCGGACAGGTGGCTGAAAAGTTCCATTACAGGTAAGGCAGGAGGTGACAGAAAAAGTTGGGGACCACTGATCTAGTGGTTAGAGCAGAGGGCCCAGGAGTCAGGACTCCTGGGTTTTGGGCAGGGAGTAGGATCTGTAGTGGTTAGAGCAGCGGGCGGGGGTATAGAAGTGGGAGGAGAGTGAAAAGACCAATGGTCTGGCTAGCCTTGGTGAGATCCATAGCACATCAGAAAGGGGTGGTTTGATGAGAGGCATGGGAAAGTAAATGGCAGGTGACACCAAACAAGGAGGAGTTTGATGGTCAGCAGGACCCAGAGAACTTAGATCCCATTAGCAGCTGGTTCACGAGGGTCGGAATCATCCCCAGTGAGTGTCGGAAAGGGACCAGGACAGGGGAGGCTGGAGAAGAGTCTAGTGAGATTTGAGAGCACAGCTGGTGAGGATACCTGGCCCCTGGAGAGGGGCTGCTGTGCCTGCCTCTGCTGGGTGACCATGGACAAGTCGCTGCCCTTTTCTGCCTCAGTTTCCCCATGTATAAAATGGGGCTAAAGACAGCAAAGCGCTTCGCCATCTCCAGATGTAAAGCCCTTGGGAACAGTTTGAGATAATTATAATAGCAGGGGACAGATGCTTCAGGGCATGAGGAAGGTCAGGATGGCCAGTCTATGGAGACGGGCTATTCCATATCTGACCACTAGGGGTTGCTTGCACCTTCACCTTGTGCTAACAACTGCCAGAGACGGGATACCAGGCTAGATGGGCCCATGGGTCAGGCCCACCATTGGCCCTGCTTTGTGGCTGGGGTATGAGCAGGGTGGAGAGGCGGCTCAGCTCTAACAGTCTCATTTGGTTCCCCAGAGAGGAAAGAAGATTGCGGGGAACCCCTGCCCCATCTGCCGAGACCAGAAACTCCACGTGGACTACAGGGTAAGGGGCTGAGCCCAACTCAGGCCCTTCTGGCCATTCCTCACCCCCTGGCCGGGCCTGTGACCCCCACCCCTTGACCTGGAGAGAAAACATACGCGTGGTCTGGGCTCCCTGGGCACAGCTGTATGACCCCTGCTCTGTAACCCTCTTCATAAGGCCTGCCCTGGCTGTATGATCCCCTCTTTCCCCTCTGCCCCAACTCTATGATCCCCACTTCTTCCCTCAAGTTGGCCCTGTTTGTATGGCGCCCCCTCCCCCCCCCCTGCTCTTTGGGGAACCTAGTGTCCCCAAGCAGCCAGATGGCCTCTCTGCGGTGCCAGCCCCTTTCCTGTCTGTCCCTGTGCCTGCTGCTCACGGCTCCATCTTTGCTTCTCTCCTCCTGCAGAACGTGAAGCTCCTGGAGCAGTTCATCTGCTCCCACACGGGTGTCACCTTCCATCCCACACGCACAGGTACATTCCCTCCCCCCCCCCCCGCCCAGGGGGGCTTGGAGTCTGCCACAGGGAACCATTTTCCCAGTTAGACCAAAGGGGTGGGCGGGGAGCCATCTGCCTGGTTCTGGGCGGGGGCCCCAAGGGAGAGGAAGCAGAGGCAGTGGGAAGGCTGGGGTAGTGCAGAGGTGAGGGAGAATAGCCCAAGAGGCCAGGGGATAGTCTGTGGGGGGGGATGCCGGGAGGGGAATTGTTGCGGGTAGGGGGAGAGAAGGATGAAACTGACCAAGGAGGTGACATTTCCCATCTGGTCCCATCCCCCCATGGGGTAGCACTGCCCCGTGCAGCCTGTTTCCCAGGGAGATGGAGACTCCCCATTCAGCCCAGCCCCAACCTGGGAAACCCTCTTTGTCCCCTGGGGCCCTGCCTGTCCCTTTTAGAAATGGAAAAGGAGCCTCTGGATCAGTCTGCCCCAGAATCAGCTCCCCAAACCCCACAGTTTCTTCATCCTCTGAGACACGCTACCCTCTCCTTCCACTGCAGGTGTCTGCATGAAGCAGCATAAACGCTTGACCCAGGCGATTGACCAAGCTCGTGACCATGGTGAGTAGGGAGCTGGATATGACTGAGTGGGAATAGCAGGGGGCTGCCGGTTGGGATTGAGGGGCATCGGCAGAGCTGGGCTGTGGGGAGCGGGGCTGTGGATGGGGATTGACCCCAGTCTTGCTCACTAGCTGCCTTTCCTCCATCCCCCGCCACCCGCAGGACTCGTGAGCTTCCACATCCCCTTGGTGACGCTGCAGGGCAAGGACTACACCAACCAGCACCAGGCTGTGACCAAGACGCCCCCCGCCCCCTCCCTGCAGAGCCAGGCACCTTGGTACCCCTGGTACGAGTGGCAGCAGCCGCCCGAAAAGGACATTGCCAGGATCCGCAGGATATACAAGGACTATCTGAAGGAGGAGACCGGCCCGGCATGAGGGCCCAGGGCAGGACTGGATGGAGTGTCCTGGGGCATGGGGGACGGGCAGCTCCTGGCGGAGCTCAGGCCTTCGGCCTCACCTGATGAGCTGGCCCTAGTCCCAATCCCTGCAGGGATAGCGCTGAAGCTGCCCAGCTCCCGGCCATGACTTGTCCAAACCTTCCGTGGGGAATAAACTGGAAGATGCTGGCAGTGACTCCCTGTGGTCATTCACCCTGCGCTGGGAATGCTGAGCTGGACTGGGAATGGGACACGGGGCCTTTCACCTTCTGTAGGCACAAGCTCCCATTCACCCCCAGAGTAGAGGAACTGGCTGGCTATGGGCATGGGGAATGGGACGCTGGGCCTTTCATCTCTAGGGGGTGCCAGCTCCAATCTGGCCCTAGCTTAAACCTATTTTCACATATCTCTGGGATGTATGGTCAGGCTCTTCCAGGAGAGCCAGCTGGGGCCCGTGCTGGCCAGGGGACTCTCTGATCCTGTGTTCTCACCATCTCTTCCCCAGATGCCCCATGGTAGCAGCAGGAAGCTGGATCAGGTCTGGCAGATGAAGGCCTGTGGGGGGAAGGGGAGCAGAGCAGTGACAGGCAGTAGCAGAAACCTCAGCTTAGCTGGTGATATAGCAGATAGCATGTCTACTCCCTGACCAACCTACAATGCAGCCCACCCAGTCCCAGGCACACACCAGAACAGCCACACTTCGACAATTGCAGCCATGCAACTCGATCAGATGCGCAATGCACCCGCCTGCCTGTTCACAGACACATAGCCTGCCTACAAGGCACCTATCCACAGCTGCCCCAACTGAGATCAGGGGCCCATTGGGCCAGGCGCTGCACAGACATGCAGCGAGAGACAGTCCCTGCCTGAAAGCTCTTGCAAGCTGAACAGAAGAGGTCGAGGAAGGCTCACCCCCATTTTACAGATAGGGAACCTGAGGCTTATAGAGGTACAGGGGCTTGCCCAGGGAGTCTGTGTCAGAGTTGGGAATTGAACCCCAATATCAGGTCCCTAGCCTGCAGACCCCCTCAGTGGGCTAGGGAACCCCTTCTCTCAGGGTTCCCCCTTTCTATGCCAGATGCCCCATAAACCCCTGGCAGCTGGGCTCCCAGATACCACAGTGATGGCCGTAATATAAAAAGGAGTGGGTCAGACAAGCCTTTTTTGGTAGGGGAGGGGCCTATAGAGGCTCTCATTCTGTGGTACTGAGCTCCCTCTTGCAGCCTGATGTGGGGGGTTGCTCTCTTTAGGAATGGGGGCTGTGGTTTTGCCATGATACTCCCCCTGGCAGCCTAGACTGAAGTGGGAGAATCCATCTATGGGAGGGAGGGGAGGTCCCCACAATTGCCTCTTCCCTTTCCTCAACCACCCTGGTTGACAGGAGGTGTCCCTGTCTTTAATTGTGGGGGGTGGAATATTCCTCCCTCATCCTGGTGATGGGACAAGCCCGGAGGTGGAAGTGTCCCCTAGTATTGGATGGGTCTCCTCTATAATACACCTTTGGATGAAACAGACCAGGGTGTGGGAGTGGGGGGTCTGTTACTGAGGGACCAGTCTTATTATGGGGGAAACGGAGGGGGCCCTTCCACTGGGAGATCCAGACTAAGGGTGTCATCATTTGAGGGGATGTCAGGCTGTTACAAGTGGCTCTCCAATATTGGGGGACTGGAGTGTAAGGGGGTCCTTATGGGGAGGTGCTTATGGTAGAGGATAATCCTTTGGGTTCCCTATAATGGGAGAACCATTGTCTTGGGGGGTGTTGTATAATAAGGGGGACCAGATTGGGGGGTTATGGAGTGAGGGGGAAGGCAGACTGAGGAGGACAGTCCTGGGGGTCCCTATTGTAGGTTAGGCAGCTTCAGGGAGCAGAAGGACTTGTTTATTGGGAGGATCCCTATGATGGAGACCAGATTGGGGCGTCCTGTCCATTGGAAGAGGCAGAGATAGTTCCTTATTTGAGCCAGATTAAATGGGTCCTCTAATTAAGAGGGTGAGGCTGGGGTGGGGGAAGTCCCCTATATTGCTGATCATAAATTGGTGGATCCCTCTATTTGGAGGGCAGCCCATGGGAAGCCCCCCTATAATGGGAGGCAGATTAGGTGGATCCCCTAGTTTGAGGGTGATGAGGCTTTGGGTGCTCCCCAGTATTGGGCAGACCTGGATTTGGGGGATAGCTACTCTACTGGGATCTTATCACCCATGATGCCCTGGAGCAGAAATGATGAGCACCCCTTACCCAGCATAGTCTGGGGCAGGGGTGAGGGGTACTCGTTACCCATCATGCTCTAGGACAAGGAGCAGCCATTTACCCACCATGCTCTGGGGCAGGGCTGGTGGGCACTCATTACTCATGATGCTCTAGGACAGGGAGCGGGAGGGGTCAGAGGCGCCCATGGCCCATTTTGCGGGGGAGGGAGCAGAGTGAGGGGGGCGGGGCAAGCTTAAGGCCGTGGTTGCTAGGGAGGCCCGGTTGCTACGGGCGGGACCAGGCGCGAGACGGTTGCCACGGAAGCGAGGTGTCGCTAGGGGGCGGTGCGCGCGTGGCTAGACGGAAGCCGCGCGCCGGAGGGCGGGGCAGGGGGCGAGCAGCAGGACCCGGATGCCGGCGGGCTATGGAGTTCCCCTTCGATGTGGACGCGCTGCTCGGGGAGCGGGTCACGGCGGTGGACCAACACCTCCAGCCGCCGGGCCGCCGGGGGCCTGGCTACACCGCGACCCACAGGTAACCATGGCAACGGCCTGGCCGCCCCGCGCGGGGCCGCCCAGGGGTGATGGCAACTGGCATAGGGGGGCCCTAGGGCACGATGGGTAATGGATGCCCATCACCCCGCCCTACGGCACCTTGGGTAAAGGGCGACCCTGCCCCAGGTCACCATGGGTAACGGGTGCCCATCACCCCTGCCCTAGGGCACCTTGGGTAAGGGAGGGACCCTGCCCCAGGGCACCATGGGTAACATGTGTCCATCACTCCTGCTCTAGGAAACCTTGGGTAAGGGGGGACCCTGCCCCAGGGCACCATGGGTAACGTGTCCATCACTCCTGCTCTAGGGCGCCTTGGGTAAGGAGGGGGGACCCTGCCCCAGGGCACCATGGGTAACATGTGTCCATCACTCCTGCTCTAGGAAACCTTGGGTAAGGGGGGGACCCTGCCCCAGGGCACCATGGGTAACGTGCCCATCATCCCTGCCCAAGGGCACCTTGGGTAAGGGGGGGACCCTGCCCCAGGGCACCATGGGTAACATGTGTCCATCACTCCTGCTCTAGGGCGCCTTGGGTAAGGAGGGGGGACCCTGCCCCAGGGCACCATGGGTAACATGTGTCCATCACTCCTGCTCTAGGAAACCTTGGGTAAGGGGGGGACCCTGCCCCAGGGCACCATGGGTAACGTGTCCATCACTCCTGCCCTAGGGCACCGTGGGTAAGGGAGGGACCCAGCCCCAGGGGGCCATGGGTAATGTGCCTATCATCCCTGCCACAGGGCATGATGGGTATTGGGGGGATGTCTCCTGCCTCAGGGCATGATCAGTATCGGGAGGATCCCATAGGTAATGGGTGCCTATCACCCCTGCCCTAGGGTATGATAGGTGCTCCTTCCCTATGGTCAACCTGTTTCCAGGCTTTGCCAGGGTGGCTTTTGCTGGATTTAGAGCACCCCAGAGCATCCAGTTGAGGGCGGCGCCGGGAAGGAGTTGTTTTGGATAGCCTGGGTCCTTTAGGATCATTGGCATGTCCCCTCATTTGCTTACTCTGGAGCCTTCCACAGTGGTGTTTTGGGGATATAGGAGGCAAAGTTATTTCTGGATATCACCCAGACTCCAGGGATGATGGGTAATAGCTATTCTCTGCCCTGAGGCGTGATGGGTAATAGCTACCCCTCATCGTTGCCCCCAGATATGATGTGTATTAGGCACCCTTGTCCTGGGGAATGATGTGTAATAGCTGCTCATGTGATTGGATCTTGGTGCAGCTGGGTAAAAGGGGCATGCTGGGTAAATTCCACCACCTGTGCTGGGAATAATCTGCCACCCCTTGCCTGTGGAGCATGCTGGGGAATTGCCACCACTTCCTCACAAAGTCACTTGTTTAAATGGCCTCTGGAGTTTTTTGCTGACTTCTGAGCTATGGGGCGGAGGTACGGGAAGGGTCAGAACCCCACATATTGTAACCTACAACCCACAGTTCCACCAGGGAGCCATGGGCCTTGCATCTTCCAGATGGCCACGTATCTGCACAGCAGTTCCATGTATCCATGCCACAGCGTCCCTGGAGTGATGTAGCCCTGGCTACGGAAGAGCCTGACCCCTCCCAGTGAAGGACTGAGAAACATAGGCTGGGGATTGGGGTGTGTGGGGCACTCCTGGGTTCCATTCCCAGCTCAAGAAGGGGAGTGGGGTCTAGTGGGTTAGAGCGAGGGGTGGGGCTGGGAGTCAGGACTCCTAGGTTCTAGCTCTAGCTCGGGGCGGGGGGGAGTGGGGTCTAGTGGTTAGAGCGGGGGGGGACTGGGGATTAGGACTGCTGGGTTTTATCACCAGCTCTGGGTGGGGAGTGAAGTCTAGTGGTTGGGGGGGGACTGGAGGTCAGGATTCCTGGGTTCTATCCCTGGCTCTGGGAGGGGAGTGGGGTCTAGTGGTCTAGAACAGATCTTGGTGTTTAGTTGTAAACGCCGGGGGAAGGAGTAACAGAATTCAGAAGAAGGCAAAACTTTATTGGATCCCAGCAGCTCCAGCCCCAGACAGGGGCCGGGCAGCGTTGATCCCTACATCCTATTCCCCAGGCCTTTGTCCAGACAGAGGTCAAAATTTCTCCAGTGCTCAGACTCCGCCCTCCTCCCTTGGAGAGAGACTTGCATAGGCTCAAAGATTTGCCCAGACAGCGCTAGCCCTGACACCCAGCTGGAGAGCTCCCCCACCAATTCCTCCTAGCTCGACATCCCCTAAAGAATCCTCCTCCCTTCAGACACTGGTAGACAGTTTTTACAGTGGTGAGGCTGGGAGCTGGGAGGCTGTCACCAAAATACAGCCGATTAAATCTTTCCGCTCTGCTGCTGCTGCTTCATGGCTGCGCTGCCTAATGGATTGTGCCAGAGTACTGTACAATGGGTTGTGAGAGTCCCTCATGATCCCCCGAGGCCTTTCCATTGTGGCTTACATGAGGATTTTATGTTAAAGGACTGAGGGGGTGGGCTGGTGGATAGAGCAGGTGGCCAGGGCATTACGGCCCCCTGAGTTCTACCCCCAGGTCAGGGAGGGGGGTGGGGTCCAGTGGGTTCATGGGGGTCTGGGAGCCAGGGCTCCTGGTTTCTATTCCAGCTCTGGGAGGGGAGTGGGGGGAGTGGTTAAGCAGAGGGGACTGGTAGATGGAGAACAATAGGGTATTGTCCTGCTGTTTTTCCATGTGAATGCGTCTCAGACACAGCCTGACCTCCTGCGGTCCCCTCCCCCTTGGCATTTGGGGCCTCAGACCCCTTTCCCTCAGCAAATTTGGGCTCAACCCCTCCTTCTGTGGGTGGCTCGGACTCCAGCGAGTCCTAACCCCTTTGCTCTCTGGCCTCCTCTGCTCAGGGTGGATCTGCAGCAGCAGCTCATGACCATCATAGACGAGATGGGCAAGGCCTCGGCCAAGGTAAGGCAGGGTTTGGAAACCAAGGAGTTAATGGGAGGTGAGATGGGATCAGACTCGGGGGTGGGGGGAAATAGGGGTACCAGGATCAGCCAGACGTGAGCTCCCCCACCCTTGTTTACCCCGCCCCTCGTTTATGCCCCTCCTGTTGTTTGAAGATGAAGGCTCATCAGCGAGCTAGAAAACGGGTGAGCTCAGGAGGGTGGGGAATGGGACAGGTGGGGGCTTTATCCTCTAGGGGGCGCTGACTCCGACATGGCCCCAGGGCAGGGTACAGGCTGGCTTAGGGGGCCAAGAGGCACTGGCTCTGATCCAGGGCTGAGCTGTGGTAGTTCTCCTCCCCAGCACAGCTTTGCCCTCTGCCCCAGCCCCCCCCCCAAATCTGTTTCTAGGCCCAGAACCTGCCGGCCCCAATCACCAGCGCCTCGCGGATGCAGACAAACCACCACGTTCTCTACATCCTGAAGGACAATGAAGTGAAGAGGTGAGTCCCCCTGCGACCCGGGTTTGGTTCCCGAGCCGTCCCTGTGGAGAAGGGCACGTCATTCTGCATCAGACCAGGGGGCCATTCTGGCTTATTAGCTGGCCTCCCCAGATCAGACCCATGGGCCCATCTAGCCCAGTATCCTGCCTCCCCAGATCAGACCCATGGGCCCATCTAGCCCAGTATCCCACCTCCCTGCATCAGACCCATGGGCCCATCTAGCCCAGTATCCTGCCTCCCCGGATCAGATCCATGGGCCCATCTAGCCCAGTATCCTGATTAGCACAGTGAACCCTTTGGTTCTGCCCCCGCACAGTAACCAGTGCTGGGTACTTCTGAGAAAGTTATGAACTTCCCCCAACTCACGCCACTGGGCAATACTCTCAGATGATGAGAGATTCCTTCTTGACACCCACCCCCTTCCTCAGGTGGGCATCAACTCCTGTCCTGAAGCCTGAGAATTGGATGTGTCTACACCAGTGTCTGCTCTCCTGCATGCCTCATTCAGCTCTTTGATAGGGTAATGTCCTGCAGCAGCGAGTTTCACAGGTCCTCCTTCCCTCCCCCTCTACATTCACCATACCATAGATATTGGAGGAGTTGGTGGGACCCTAGCTCACCTGTCCCTGGCTCCTCTGTCCCTATGCAGCTGGTACCATAGAGAGTAGAGGAACTTCATGCACAGACAGGACAATCTCGGCATCCCATCAGTGTGTGTCTCTTCTCTCCCAGCTTGGTGCCGTTGCTAATGTCCCCTCTTTTCCTCCCCCATTGCAGAGCGGGGAAAGGGGCCATAATCGGCTTCCTCAAGGTTGGCTACAAGAAGCTCTTCCTGCTGGTGAGTTGCTGTAATGGAGCTCTGAACTAGAGACCCAATAGGGGGCGCTCTCCCCTCAGTCAGTGCTGACCCAATGCTCCAGTGCGACACTAGGGGGCGCTGTGCTGCAGGGAGCAGGGTGGATGGCTCAGTAGGGGGGCGCTGTCCCCTTACAGTCCGTGCTGGCCACAGTGCTGTGCTGTCTAACTGGCCTTTTGTGTTCCACCGCGATCCTTGTTCCTTGGATCTATTTCAGTATCAGGGGAAAAACCTCTGTTGGAAAAGGTTCACCCAGCTTTAATCAGGACTCCTGGGTTCTATCCCTGGCTCTGGGAGGGGAGCGGGGTCTGGTGGGTTAGAACCAGGGTGGGGTGGGAGCTCAGAGTCAGGACTCCTGGGTTCTATCCCTGGCTCTGGGAGGGGAGTGGGTTCTAGTGGGTTGGGGGTGTCTGGGAGTCAGGACTCCTGGGTTCTCTGACTTTTCAGGGAAGGACACCTATTCTGGCCCCCCCGGTTATTCAGCAGTGCCTGCATATTCTCTCTCCTCTTCCCCCGACCCCCCCCCGCCCCCCCAGGATCGCCATGGGGCTCACAATGAGGCGGAGCCGCTGTGCGTGCTGGACTTCTATATCCACGAGTCGCTGCAGAGGCACGGCTACGGCAAGGAGCTCTTCCAGTGCATGCTGCAGGTGAGAGCCGGGGCCCAAGGGAATTGCTCTGTCTGGGAGGGTCCCTCTCATCCCTTTCCCGCCTCTCTGCCACACCAGGTGGGAGGGTTTGGGGATCACCCGGACCAGTAAGGGGGTCTGGCACCACCTGCCTTGTAAATTTGGGTGCTGTCGTGTCCTGTGCTATGGCTCAGAGCCCTAATTCCAGGCACAAAGGTCTCACTCTGGCTTCCACCTACCTAGTTACTCCTTGCAGGGTGACTCAAGTCCCCCCTCCCACACACACACCTGTCTCCCTGAATTCTGAATTACCCCATACTTGCACCTTTCCCCTCTGGTTTCCCCCCCGCCCGCCGAAGGGGTGAAATCTGCCCCGAGTTATCAGTTCCCTTTGTCACACAGGCTGCACCTTAGAGACCGGCTTAGGGGACAAATAAAGGGAAAAGTTGATTGAATAGAGAAATCGCAGACCCAAGGGGGAACTAGTGAGGGGAAGCCAGCGCAGATTGGGGGGGTCCAGTCACAAGGTTATTGTAGGGGGGGTTGCAGTACTGCTACCCTTACTTCTCCGCCTCTGCTGGCGGGAACACTGCCTTCGGAGCTGGGCAGCCGGAGAGCAGCAGCTGCTGGCCAGGAGCCCGGCTCTGAAGGCAGAGCCACCGCCAGCAGCAGCAGTACGGACGGCATGGTATGGTATTGCCACCCTGACTTCCGCACTGCTGCCTGCAGAGCTGGGCCCTCGGTCAGCAACTGCCACACTCTGCCATTCTCTGGCCGCCCGTTCTGAAGGCGGCGCAGAAGTAAGGGTGGCAATACCGTGACCCCCCCCTAAAATAATTTTGCAACCCCCCCTGCAATTCCCTTTTGGGTCAGGACCTGCAATTTGGGAAATGCTGGCCTCCCCCGTGAAATCTGTATGGTACAGGGTAAAAGCCTACAAAAGACCAGATTTCACGGGGGGAGACCAGATTCCACGGTCCGTGATGTGTTTTTCATGGCCGTGAATTTAGTAGGGCCCTACTCATGCCCCACCCCCTGAGCTAGTCAGGCCCTTAGCTGAAGATGTGGCTTGTGCCGTGGGTGTGTTTAATCTTGACCCTGTGGCCTTGACTAATCCCCGGCTGCATCTCCTCTCCGTCCGTCCGGCTGGCAGCGCGAGCGAGTGCAGCCCCACCAGCTGGCCGTGGACCGCCCCTCGGAGAAACTCCTCTGCTTCCTCCGCAAGCACTACAACCTGCAGGGGACCATCCCCCAGGTGAGTCGCGCCCTCTGGCTCCTCCCATCATCCTCTGGGGGGTGGGGGATGGACACACCCCATTGTGCCCAGGGGATGGCGGGAGGCATGTACTGAGTGATTTATTAGCTGCTTTCTCGGCTTCTAGCCATGCCGGGGAGCTGCAGAGGAGAAAGCTCTTGCCCCATGGGAGGGCCAGAGGGGCTGATTCTCAGGTCCCCCGCTCCTGGGCTTGGACGTGGCTTCAGGCCACCTTTGTCCTCCTGGAGCAGCAGGGGCCTGAGCATGACTGGGCAGGGCAAGGGGGAGGCTGGTGAAGGGCAGGTGTATGAGGGTATCCAGAGGGGAGGTGCTAGGGGAATGGGGGCAGGGGAGGCTGGCGCTGGGGAGGAAGGGGGCGGAGGAGAGAGGAGCAGGGACTGGTGCTGGGGCACAATGGGGTCAGCAGGGAGTTAGGGGTGGGGCGGGAGGCATCAGAGGCAGGAGTTTCTCACTGTCCATGGCCTTTGCTTCTCCCAGGTGAACAACTTCGTGATCTTCGAGGGCTTCTTTGCCGACCAGCATGGTGAGTGGCCTGGCCGTGGTTGGCCCTCCTTCTCCATCAGCAGGGAGCGCTTCCCTGCCATGCAGCCCGTACCGTGCACGGACCTGCGCCAGCTAGGGGCTGCCTTGATGGCAGCTGCAAAGCCCGGCCTGTCCCCTAGAGGTCAGCGTTGGTCCTGCTACCCCATTGCGTAGGCAGGGCTACCCCAGAGGTCTGGGGTTTAGACCAGGGGCTAAGCCCACAAATCTGGAGGGCAAGCGGCAGCACCTAGGGGGCAGCAAATCCCCCAATAGGAGCGATAACAGCACCACTCAGTCCTGCTTTCCTCCCGGTGGTCCTGTCTCTCCACTGCCCTGTGGGGTTTCAGGCCTGAGGAGGGAGGTGCTCTTCACCCCCTTCCTGGCCAGCTGGGCCAGCTAGCCTGGGTGACATCAAAAGGCAAACAAAAATTGTGGTGTGGCCCCTTTAAGGCCAGGTGCAATCTGGGAGTTATAGTCCCCCCAGAGGGAGCTAGGGCTAGGCTTGATGGGAAGGAACAGGACCTCGGCTGTATCCTGCTTCTCACCTGGACAAAGGGCAGAATGGGAGACTGAGGCACGGAGCAGTGAAGTGACTCACCCAGCAGGCCAGGTGGCAGTGCTGGAATAGAACCCAGGTGTCCTGTGTCACGGCCCACTGCGCTAACCCTTAGGCAACTCTGCCTGTTTGAATCCTGTTAAACTCCAGGCCTCAGCTCCCTCCCGTGTCCATGAGTTCCACAGGCTCATGCTGACTTCGTTCATATCACCCGGAGGCAGTGGGATTTAACCCTTTGTGCTGCCTTCGCCTGCTCCTCCCGCTGCTGATCATCCCAGAGCTGCGGTGGAGGGGCGGGGGGCAGCGTTACCGAATGCCTCTGGAACTTAACCTTGCTCTATTTCTCCCCCTGCTCGGGCCCGTCTCGCCTAGAGAGTTTGTGCATTCTTAGCACGCCGAGATCCTCCCTGCCTGAGGTTCCTGGCCCCCATGCTGCCAGGCCTCCCGTCGCCCTGGGGGTGGCGTTCTCTCTAAGCAGCCTCAATGCAGTACGGAACGCGTACCGCCCCCTGAGTGTCTCCTCCCCTGCATCTAGGCCTCAGCCCCACACAGACGCCCCTTCTCCTCCTCTGTCTTGCGATGACCCCCCAGACCTTGGCTGATCTAACCCCATCCTGCCAGCTTCCCTGCCACCGCTTTGGCATCTCCGTGTGCAGAGCAAGTGGCACGTTACAGCTCGTTGCTGTCTACGTAGCGCATTCACCTCTGTGCAGAATGACAGGCTGTTACCTAAGGCAAGCGTTATTACAACCACAGCTGTAATGCAGCCACCTCTGGGGTGGGCTGCGGCAGCGCCTTAACAACCAGGCAGCAAGATTTCACAGCCTAGTACTGAAATGCGGCCACTTCTGGGGTGGGGCAGCTGATTAACCGCCATGCCACAGTGCCACCCAGAGATGGCTTAACCAGCGCTGAAATGCCGCCACCTCTGGGGTGGGGCAATTGGATAACAGGCGTGCAGCGACACAGGGATCGGTCCCCTACCACTGACCTGCCTTGAGGGTGGGGCATAGCAGCTGTTTAATAGTCCTACCAGAGCCTAGGGCCAGATGTGATGAATACAGTGACTAGCAGCTGTTTGGGACAGGAAGCGAAGAAGAATTTTTCTTAAAAGTGTAGGGAAGCTAGTGGAAGTGGGACTAGGAGGAGGTGAATGAAGAGTGAGTACCTGCTTGAATGTGAGCGATCAGCACCTTGAAAGGACACTGCCCCCTATGGGTCAGCACTTACTGAGGAGAGAGTGCCCCCTACTGAGCCCCCACCCAACTCCCTGCAGCACAGTGCCCCCTATTGCCACAAGGGGGCATGGAGGTTGAGACTTCCACTATCCCATCATTCACCCAGTACCATGCTCTGAGTCCTAACCTATAGCAGCATCGGGAGCAGGCTGGCCAGTGCAGCAGCAGTCTGTCGCCCCCTTGAGGCAACTCAACCACACCACGCCCTGCCGCCCAAATCCATCCTGTGCCGGAGTTGAAAGCTGTCATTGAAAGGCAGCATGCGGGATCGAGCCCTGCAGTTCGCCCTGCTTTGCGGGGAGGGGACGCGACGTTCCGAGCCGGGGACTTGCAGAGACCGATTGAATCAGCGTTCGTATCTGGACGACTTTATCCGTGTCACGCGATTTCCATTCCCTTGTGTTTTCAAAACCCCGTCCCACTGGAACAAAGAGAGTCCTTTGTCTCCCGCCCGCACCAAACAGGGAGCTCGGGACAGCTGCCATCTCCCACCGGAAACACCCGCAGGCCACCATTTCAAATGGCCTCTGATTTCCAGCCCCTCGGGCGTGGGCTGCCTGACTCCAGACACCTCTGGCCTGGCTCTCAGAGGTGCTGATCACCCACAATGCCACTCGTAGACAGTGGGAAGTGTGGCTCCTCGGGCTAATCAGTTTAGCTGAGCACAGAGAAGGTGAAGGGGTGACTTGGTCCTAGGTTGACCAGATGGCAAGTGTGAAAAATCGGGACACTTGTTTTTTTCAGGGGCCGGCGGGGAGAGTTGCCTATTTAAGACAAAGCCCCTAATCTTGGGACATCTGGTCACCCTATTTAATCACTGTCTAGCAGTACCTGCAGGGGGAAGAGAAAACTGATAGTAGGGGGGGTTTCAGTCTAGCACAGGGGGTCTCAAACTCTTTTTGCTGGGCCCCCCATTGAAAATATTTCAGGCTGTGCCAACCCCCCTCACTCTTGGTACTAGACGTCGCTTTTGCAACATCAGTGCAAATCCCTACAGAGCTAAGTAACCGTACTAGGCCCCCCTTCTGTGCTGCTGCTGATGGCGGCGCTGCCTTCACAGCTGGGTGCCTGGCCAGCTGCAGTCACTTTCTGGCCACCCAGCTCTGAAGCCAGCACTGCCACCGTGTAGCAGCGCAGGGTGGCGTGGTATGGTAATGCCCCCCTTACTTCTGCGCTGCTGCTGATGGCAGCGCTGCCTTCATAACTGGGTGGCCGAGAGTGACAGCTGCTGGCTGGGCACCCAGCTCTGAAGACAAGGAAAAAGAACGAGCGAGAGAAAATTACGGACATTTGTTCGTATTTCAAAAATCCACCCAGACGGAGCTTGGAAGACCAAAAAGGAGGTCATATCTGGGAAAACCCAGATGTAGGGTAACCCTATAATTTGTGTGATCTCGTGACTGCCCTACAGTAGCCTTGAGACCCCCTTTTGGGTTGGTACCCCCAGTTTGAGAAACACTGATCTAGCAGGCAGAGGTCTAACAAGAGCCAATGGCTGGAAGATTGAGACTGGTACATTTTTACCAGCGAAGGGCATTAACTGCTGGCCCAGCTGTGCTGAACTGGACACTCCATCACCAGAGATTTTTAAAATCAAGAATGGGTCTTTTTTCCCCCCAGATCAGCTCTGGTTCAACCAGGGATCAATCCAAAGCCATTCTGTGGCCTGGCTTATCCAGGAGCCTCCATTTAACGGCAAACAGCAACAGCGCACGTTTTGGAAAGGAAAGGAAACCCACAGAGTGCGGTGCTTAGAGAGGCAGTACAATGCAATCAGCCATGGTGGGATTTGGCCAGGACCCCGGGGTGTGTGTGTTGCGGTAGCGCTTACTAGCCCAGGCATAGCCCAGGACCCCATTGTGCTTGGCGCTGTACAGACCCAACCAAAGCGACGGGCCCTGCCCCAAAGAGCTGGCAATCAAAGTTAGGCCAGGAGCGCTCACGGCCTGGGTTGGAGTGCTCCCCGGGAAAGCCAAGGCTGCCAGCAGAGGCCTCGGCTGGCCCGTGAGCCGTCTGGTGACCCCAGGACGGGTTTGAAACCTCCAGCTCTGGAACGTGGTAGTTACCCCTTCTGGCCTCCGCCTTTCTGGGACTGACCTTTCTCACCCTCTCCCTGCAGCTCCGGTGAGGAAGTTGCCTCCAAAGCGTGCTGAGGAGGAGATAAAACCCTACTCTCTAACAGACCGAGAGTGTAAGAGACCCGTTGCGCCGGCCCAGGGTGGGGGGCCGGGAACGGGACATGGGGCCTTTCCCCACTACGGGGTGCTGACTCTGATCCAGCCTGTGGATGGGGGACTGGCAGGCTCAGGGGGTGGGGAATGAGATACAGGATCTTTCCCTTCTAGGGGGCGCCGACTCAGATCCAGCCCCAGAGGGAGGGGCGGAGCAGTCTGGCAGGCTCAGGGGGTGGGGAATGGGATGCGGGGGTTGTGATCCAGCTTGTGGATGGGAGGGGGACTGGCTGGCTCAGGAGTGTCCCCCCCTAGGATGTGCCCCTCTGTTCCCAAACAATCCCAGGAGGTTTCGTGTGGCGCCCCTAGTGGCTGAGAAGAGGCAGCGCTTGGCTGTAATGAACATCAAAGGGGGGGTTGAGGCTGCTGGACCCTGTGGGCCCCTAGCCTGGCTAACCCAGCCCGCGCTGCCTAGTGTCACCACACAGGGTGCCTGGACTCAGCAGGGCCGCGACAGGGGGTCCCCCGAAATGAGGCTGCTGGTACGTGTGGTTTTCAGTATGTCTCTCCCTTCCCCTGTTTGCTTTGACTGGAATGGCGGGGGGAGGGGGAGGGCGAGAATGATTCCCCTTTCCCTTCTGCCCCCCAGCCCAGCTCCTGCACTGTCCCCTCCCCTTCTGCTTCCCCCTTTGCCTCCCTCACCCAGCGCATACCCTGGAGGGTTCTTTACTGCCATGCACAATGATCCCACTGCACCCACCAATCAGCTGTCAGCCACACTGCCCTCTCCAGGAGCCGCTCCCACAGCTGTTGGGGGGGGAACCCACCTCCCCTCTGATGAGGGAGGGCCGATCCCTGCCCCCCACTTTGCAGAGAGGACAGACTAGGAACCCCCCACACACACTGCTAGCTGGAGGGGTTCATCCCACAGCTACCACCACACGGCAGGGGCAGATGGACTGGGCTGTCTGTATTACGTTCTATCAATCTTATCTGGCCCCCATCACCACAGGATCTGAGCACCTCACAGTAGCGCTGGGAAGCAGGGCCCTGCTATTATCTGCCTTCTGCAAATGGGGAAACCGAGGCACAGGGAAGCTAAGTGACTTTCCCAAGGTCATTCAGGGAGCCTGGGGCAGAGCCAGGAATAGATCCCGGGTCTGCTGAGGCCCAGACAAGCACCCTCCCTGCTGGGCCATCCCTAGACAAGAGGGGCTGAGAGCTGGAGAACAACCTGGGCCCCTCTTTCTTAACATGCCCTTATGTCACATGTCCTGGGCCTCTCTAGCAACAGGAGGCCCCAGAACTCTATGACTCTGCAAGGTTCACCCGCTCCCACTTCGTCCATCCAGGATCCCGAGGGCCCCCAGGCCGTACCTGGGTTAGGAAGGGGGGGGGTGGATATGGAGCAGGGCCGGAAGGTCTGATCCTGGGCATCTCCCTTCAGTCCTGAAGGAGGAGGTGGAGCCACCCTGGCCCTTCAACCAGTCGCATTCGCTGACCCGCTCCAGCAGCCTGGGGAACTCGCCAGTTCGCACCTGCCTCAAGCCCTTCCTCAACGAGCAGGAGCTGCTGCGGAACCTGCGCCTCTGCCCCCCGCACGCGGCCGCCCACCACCTGCTCAACGGCGAGCAGGGCGGGCCGGCCGCCCAGAGGCGGAGAACCAGGTACGGGGCGGGGGATGTTGCTGCTCTAACCCTGACGGACTCAGCTGGCCTTGTACCTAGGAGCGTGGGTCCTTTTATGGAGGGCATCCTGCTTGGCAGTGCCCGGTCACAGGGATCTGGGCCGCTGGGCAGTGTTGGGTCATTCAGATCTGGGTGGCATCTGGTCGCAGGGAGAGGGGCGGCATCCAATTATGGGTGGCTTCCATTAGCGGGGCTCTTGGCTGCTTATCGTCGCCCGCTCCTGGGGATTTGGGATCTGAGCTGCCAGGCAGTGCCCGGTCCTGGAGATCTGGGTCGCTGGGCTTTTGGGTGGCATCCAATCCCAAGAGATCTTGAGAATCTAGAACACAGGCTGGCCTCTGGTCCTACAGATTTTGGATCTGGGCTGCTGGTTGACATCTTGTCCTGGCAATTTGGGGGATGTGGGTGCAGGGTGGTATCTTCTGACTCAGCCAAGAACCATGGGTGGGGGCGGTAAGGGAGACAGTGACCCTCCTCATTCTCCTGCCCTGTGTTTTGAACTGCGCTAACCCACAGCTGCTCAGCTCTGTCCCCTCCCCCAGTTATCCGGAGGGGGCATCTGCAGGCTGGATGTGAGGCCTCCCTGCTCTGGGCCAGACTCAGTGGGGCTGTGAATGTGGGGGAGTCGCTCAGCACCGGGGAGGTGGAAGCAGCAGTTGTGTCATTTGGCAAGCCCTGGCTGGACCACCCGCTTTGTACGCTTATCCTGATCCTGCACATCTTGCACGCCCTCCTCAAGTGCTGCCTTGGGGGGAGTCGGCCTTATTTTGCACACACTGCCAGCCCTTGCACGCCCATGGCAAACTTTTCCCCTTCTCTGGGCTGTACCCGCTCCCGCTGAGGCTCGGATCCCTACCCACTAGGGTCGCATGTTCGCTCTAATACCAAGTCAGTGCAGATTGCCCTCGATTTGCACTGGCCAGGTGTCGAACTGGTGCTGTTTACCCTGCTTTCGCACGTCCGCACCGAGTGCTAGATTGGTGCCAGCTGCACTGGCTTTCCCATTTACGGCGACTCCCAGATCAGTACCAGGTGCACTAGTTTTGCATGTTCCCACTGAGTCCCGGGTGGGTCTCTGTCACACTCGTTTTGTATGAGTGCCGGATCGGTGCAAGGAGACCTTCTTTCGCATGTTCACGCCGAGTGCTGCATCGGCACAAGTTATACTCGTGTTGCACGCTATGGGATCTGTGCAAGCCACACTGATTTTGCATGCCAGGTTGGATCCGTGTCAGCTGTGCTGATTTTGCACGCTCATGTTGCACACCACCATGTTGCATCCATGCCAAGTGCTCTGATTTTCCTCGCTCACCCTTTGCAGCTCAGATGTTAGATTTGTGTGAGCAGCTGTTTTTACACACTCGCTGTTTGCACACGTGTTGGATCTCTGCATACCTCACTGGTTTTGCATGCTCACCTGTTGCACATTCAGATGCTAAATGTGTGCGAGATGCATTGATTTTGCACACTCAGAATTTGGATTTGTGTGAGCCAGTCTGGGTTTGCACACTCAACCTTTGCGTGCTCACATGTTGGATCTGTGCAAGCCAACTAGTTTTGCACACTCACCCTTTGCACACCGGCATGTTGGACCAGTGTGAGCCACACCACTTTTCCACATTTGTGCTCTGCACGCCAGGTTGGATCCGAATCAGCTATGCTGCTTTTGCATGCTTGTGTTGGACACGATAATGTTGGGTCCATGCGAACTGCTCTGATTTTGCACACACTCACTTTGCCTGTTCAGCGTTTTGGATCCATGTGGGCTGCACTGATTTTGCGGGTTCCCCTTTTGCATGGCTGGGGCTGGCTCAGTGCAACCCCCCACTGGTTTTGTACGCTCAGGGTTTGCGCCCACGGCTGGATCCATGCAAGCTGCACTAACTTTTGCACACTCGTGCTTTGCATGCCCAGATCTGGATCAGCGCAAGCCGTGCTCTGAGCTGCTCTCACTTGACATCACTGCCAGCCAGTTTCAGCTCTGGGCTAGTCACCCAGCATTGCCCCCTGCCCCCTGCTTTCCAGCCGGTTGGGGGGATTATTCCCACTTTTTGCAGCGTGGTTGAATATGGCCCAGCAGAGCCAATGCCTGGCGCCTCTAGCCATTCCCACTGCACCTCCAGAACCGCACAATAGCTCAGCTCATCTGGCGATGCAGGCGGGATAAGAACCGGAAGTCACCAGCCATCTCTTTTTGGGTGGGGGGAAGGGATCTTGCTTAGGTCACATTCCCCCAGCCTGCCTGGGATCTAACCTGCCTTCTCTCTGTCTTTCTCTCTGCCCCATCCTCCCCATCCCAGCTCCCTCACCCGCTCGGAAAACACCAGCCATTGACATCGCCGCTGTGTCCCCCACCCTCGCCCCGGCTTGGTCGTCCATTTGTGTCTTGAGATCTTGGCGAGAGGCGGGGTTTCAGCCCCATCGCTCCTCTCCAGCCCTTTTTTATATGCTTGGGGGTGGGTGCTGGCGCAGACGCCGGGTTATTTCTGGGGCCCAGTGGGTGTTTTTCCTGGGCTGCTTGTTTTTCTATGGAATTATCCTAAAGCACCCTCCGAAGAGGGATCCGCTCCCGTTAGCACGGTAGCTCCCCCCTGCCCCCTTTTTAAAAAATATGCATATGTTGTACTTTGGATCCAGTGGGAAATCTGGTTCTGATCGTCCCGCCCGTGCCAGATCTCAAAACGGGATCCGCTGCTTGGTGACAGATCAGATCCTCCCTCCTTGTGTTTGTCTGTAGGTGGATTTAAAGAAAAGGATCCATTGCAAATTGGCAACTGCAGACTCAGAAATAGGACCCCCTTGTTTGTCTTGGGATCTAACTGGGATCCACTATAGATTGCCAGTGGACTCAAACTAGATCTCCTCAAGCCACTCTAGAATCAGGTCCCCTTGCAGGTCACCACTGGCTTACTTAAGGATAGAATCCATGTGTGTTCCTTAGTGGGTGGATCTAAAAGCGACCTACTAATTTGCTGACTTAAGGGGATCCCTTTATTTTTCTGAGTGGCTGGATCTAAAAGGGATCACCAAATGCTAACCTCATAATCAGAAATAGGATCCCCTTATGTTTCTCGATGGATCTAAGTGGGATCCAATGTGGGTGGAGTCTAGAGCAAGGTGCCCCTTGTGGTTCATGCTTACTGGATTTAAAGGGTCTACTGCTGATCACCAGTTACCGGTTTTGTTTCTTAATTGGTGGATCTAAAAGGGATCTGCTGCAGGTCACCAATTCCTGGTTTTAAAATGAGATCCCATGTGATTTGCTGTTGGTGGATTTAAAAAGATCCATGCTTGCCCACCAACAAGACTCTGAAATAAAGTCCCTTTGTCTTGTGTGGTTGCTGGATCTAAAAGGGATCTGCTGCCGATTACCAGTTGCTGGCTTCAAAATATGACTCCTTCCTTGTTTCCCAGTGGCTGGATCTAAAAGAGATCCAGTGCAGATCATCAGTAGCTGACTCCAGAATAAGATCTGCTTCTGTAGTTCTCTTGAGTGGGTTAGAAAGGGATGTGCTTCATGCTGCCAACTACTGAAACCAAACTAAGATTCTTTGGTGGATCTGAAACGGGGCCCACCTTAGCAACACCCAAGACCGACAGGCTCCGCCGGCCTCAAAGGCCGGCCTCCAAAGGCGATCCGCTACATGTTGCCAATTGCTAAATCCAACAAATAGAGCCTGCCCCCAGCTTCCTGATCGGCTGGGTTGCCACATGGCTCCATTACAAATGCCTCTTAAAAAGATTGTCTACAAATTGCCAGGGGCTAAAGCCTCGAGGGATCCACTGTCTGCTGCCAGATCCTTCTGAGGGGTCCCTTCAGCTGACAGATCCATGGTAGGGATCTACGGAGGATGCGGCCAGTAGCCAGATGCCCCCAAAGGGAACCGCTGTTAATGACTTCTCAGTTGCTTTTGCTCCAGTTCCCCTGAAGGCATCACAGCTGTTCGTAGGATTAGAGTAGGGAGGCTTGAGAGCCAGGACTCCTCAGTTCTATCCCCAGTTCTGGGAGCGGAGGAGGGGCCTAGTGTGTTACAACAGGGGAGCAAGGAGTAAGGGATCTTGGGTTCTAGCCCCAGCTCTGGGAGGGCAGTGGGGCCAAGTGGTTAAAGCAGGAAGGCTGGGAGTAGAGAGCCCTGAGTCCCTTCACAGACTCACAATGTGAAACTGGGCAAGTCCTTTCCCCTCTCTGTGCCTCAGTTTCCCCAACTGTAAATGGATAAAATTAGGGTCCCATCTCCCAGGGCTGTCATGAAGCTTAATGAAAGTGTTAATTAGTTAATAATTATTAACACTGGAAAACTTTGATTCTAAACTTTCCCTGACCTGAATCTGGTGCTCTTATTTTAAAATTATATTAGAACCTGGAGGGCCAGCTGAGATCAGGGCCCCGTTGTGCCAGGCGCTGCACAGACACACAGCGAGAGACAGTCCCTGCCCTAGCTGAGATCAGGGCTCTGCTGTGCCGGGTGCTGCACAGACACAGTGAGAGACAGTCTCTGACCCAGCTGAGATCAGGGCCCCGTTGCGCCCTGCCTCAAAGAACCGACAATCAGACCAGGCAGATAAGGGAAGGAGTGTTCTCCCCATTTTACAGATGGGGAAACAGGCCAGAGAAATTAATGCCTAGATCCTCAAAGGTATGTAGATACACCGCTACCTCGATATCACGCCACCTGATATAACACACATTTGGATATAACGCGGTAAAGCAGTGCTCCAGTGGCAGTGGGGCTGTGCACTCTGGTGGATCAAAGCAAGTTCAATATATCACGGTTTCACCTATAACGCAGTAAGATTTTTTTGGCTCCCAAGGACAGCGTTATATCGAGGTAGAGGTGTACCTGTGATGAAGTGGGAATGTTCTATAGTAGTTATATGAGGCATATGCCTCAGTTTCCCCATCCTCAGTGCTCCCCGTCAATACCGTGACAGCGGCAGCCTTTTCCAAACAAGGGAACCATTGGTTAGTCACCCGGCACATGGCAGCTGGAGGATCTTAGGTCAGCGTGGAGGAAAGCAGGTTCAAGCACAGTGAACTCCATGGTCAGGCTCTGTCTCTCTCAAGCCGACCTCCTTCCTCCGCTCCCAGCTTCCTCCAGAAGCCAGCACTCCTCCCCCACCTCTCCAGGGCCGTCCGGGCGGGTGGGGGGGTGTGAGTGGGGCAATTTGCCCCAGGCCCCGCAGGGGCCCCCATGAGAATATAGTATTCTATAATATTGCTAGTTTTTAATTTATGGAAAGGGCCCCCGAAATTGCTTTGCCCCAGGCCCCCTGAATCCTCTGGGCGGCCCTGCACCTCTCGCTCGTTTGTTCTGGGCTTTTTGCTCAGCTTCCTGGCAGGGAGGCGGGGAAATCCATGAAGCCCTGGAGCTCGGTTCTCTCTCGCTGCCCCCCTTGTTAATCTGGGTCAGTTTCCACCAGTTCCTTAAGGGCTCTTGGTTCCACCCAGGCAGGGAGGGGAGCCCCACCTATGTCTCTTAGCCTGCCCTGAGAGCAAACTTAAATCGGTGTTCCTCCACTGGGTACCAGTGCCACGTGCAGGGGAAACTGAGGCATGCAGGCCTCCATACAAATACTAGGGAAAGTCCCCACTCCGTCACAATGCCCATTGAACTCACTAGCTGTTATGCGCCTAGATGCCTGGGAGGATCTGCACCTCCAGGACTTGCCGAAGGTCACACCCCCTCAGTGGCAGAGCTGGGAACACCTGGTTCCCAGCCCAGGGCCTTGTCCACCAGCCTTCCAGCGCACCGCTAGCTTACTGGGTTGACAGTGTCTCGCTCTGATCTCTGTCCCCGTTTGTCCCCCCCCAGCTGCCCAGGGCTCTGAGCTGCCTTCGGTCGTTAGCGTTGAACGCGGGAACATGAGCTTTTGTTTACATTTCAATAAAGTTTGGAGTTTTTTTTATTATTATTCAAAACCTTCCTCGGACGCCTTTGTCGTTTATTGTTGCACCGCAGGGGCCGAGGGCAACTGCCCGTCTCGGCTCTGGAACCATCTTCTGGGGTTGTGCTGTCAGGAGGGGAGTGGGGTCTAGTGGTTAGTGTGTGTGTGGTTGGGCGGGGGGGGGGGGCTGGGAGCCAGGACACCTGGCTTCTATTCCCATCTCTGGGAGAGGAGTGGGGTCTAGTGGTTAGAACAGGGGGGGGGCTCAGAATTAGGACTTCTGGGTTCTATCCCTGGCTTTGGGAGACGAGTTGGGTCCAGTGGGTTAGAGCAGGGGGGCTGAGAGCCAGGACTCTCCTGGGTTCTATTCCCGGCTCTGGGAGGGGAGTGGGGTCAGTGGATTGACTCTCATCGATCCCTGCAGGTATGCAGCACATTGCTAGGGGTGGGGGCGGGTCTTTGCCCAGCCAGCCCCTTTCACCAGCTGCTGGGTGCCCTGAATAATAAGCTAAATGCAGCAGTTTGATTGAGGTCTGCACAGGACCAGCCAGGGGCCCTTGGTGCTGCCAAGGTCTGGAGTATAATCCTGGATGGCGCTGCCCTCGCTGCTTTGTGTCAGCCAGGATCCTCTCAGGCCAGTAGACTGACCTCCTAACATGGCTTCCATCGTCCACCTCCAAGGGTCCCAGAGTGATTTCCACCTCTGGGGTGGGGCAGCTGGGGACCAGCCCCACAGCGACGCTGCATGGGTGTCACTCACCCAGCGCTGAAATGCAGCCACCTCTGGAGTGGGGCAGCTGGGGAACAGCTGCACAGGGATTCGGTGCAGCCATTTAGGACAGGAAGTGAAGTGGGTCAGTGGCTCTTGTAGGGGGAAAGGCAGGGAGGTGAAATGCAGGTGTCGGAGTTGGGATTCGGACAGGGCCCTGTGCAAAGCAGATCTTTCAAGATCACGAGGGTTGTCAGGAACAAGGGTATCAGCGCTGAGTGCCAAGGGGGAGCGCCCCAGGCTGAGCTGCCACCCTGTTCCCTTCAGCATGGTGCGGTCCATGGGGTCAGTACCGCCTGTGAGGGGAGAGCGCCCCCTGCTGAGCCCCCCACCTTAATTCCATTCCATCACATTGTCTGTGCTCCCGTCCCATGAGACTCCATGCCATGTCTGTCATCCCCCCCTCCCAGCCTGGCATCCCCCTGTCCCTCATCTTCCACCTCCTCCTCATCACCCCCCCGTCTCCTCCCCTCTCTCCTCCAGGGGGAGCGCTGTGGGGCAGGACGGCCTGGTGGCTCAGCGGAGTTCCTACAGCCGCTACAGGAACCCCTTACCTAAGGGGGTGGCCAGCGGCGCTGAGAGGAGAGCGGGTGAGTGGGGCAGGTGCAGGACGCCACCCTGAGCCGGGCCGGGGTTTCCATCTCTCACTGTGGATGGGGTGTGTGTGTGTGTCTGGGCTGGGATCGGGCCTTGGCATCCTGGCAGGTGGGCATCTCGCTGCTCTGAGCCACCCACCTCGAAGCCCAGCACACAGGCTGCAGCTGCCCCCGGAGTCTGGCAGTTCAGGGGATCCTGTCGCAGCCCCCGAGAGCCAGCCGGCGTGCTGCCACATCTTCGCTGGTCTCTTACTGAGCCTCCACCCCACACCCTGCTGCACTGGGGTCAGCACTGACTGCCAGGGGTACTGAGCCCCCCACGTCCTCCCTGCTCCCTGCAGCACAGCGCCCCCTAACAGCACACTGGGGTCAGCACAGCACCCCCTACTGAGCCTGCTCCCTGCAGCACAGCACTCCCAGCGGCACATTGGGGTCAGCACAGCGCCCCCTACTGAGCCCGCTTCCTGATGCACAGCGCCTCCAGCGGCACATTGGGGTCAGCACAGCGCCCCCTACTGAGCCTGCGCCCTGCAGCACAGCGCCCCCTAGCAGCACATTGGGGTCAGCATAGCATCCCCTACTGAGCCCGCTGCCTGCAGCACAGCGCCCCCTAGCGGCACATTGGGGCCAGCACAGCACCTCCTACTGAGCCCACTCGCTGCAGCACAGCGCTTCCAGTGGCACATTGGGGTCAGCACAGCGCCCCCTACTGAGCCCGCTCCCTGCAGCACAGCGCCCCCTAGCGGCACATTGGGGCCAGCACAGCTACTGACCCCACTCCTTGCAGTCCCGAGGCGGCTAGGGTAGGAGGTGGGGGGATTGGGAACGACATCAGGGAAGTTAAAATAATTGCTGCTCACTCCCCATTTTGCTCGTTGACCCAGAGAGCAGCCGAGAGCCGCTAAGGAATCTCCAGGACTCAGAAGGCCGGTAAGATTCCTGCTTCCGCTGCCCGCCTCTGGGACCCCTCCAGGACACCCCCAACTCCACAGCCTGCTCTCCCCATGCTGTCCCCCTGCTTCTGGGACCCCTCCATGACCCGCCTCCAACCTGCGTTCCCCACACCACCTGCCTCCCCTCTGCTGGGATCCCTCCCTGTGCTCCCCATGCCACCAGCATGCCCAACTTCTGGGACTCCTCCGTGATCCCTCCTCCTCTGGCTTTTGTTCCTCACACGGCCTGCCTCCCTCGTTGCTGGGAGCCCTCCCCGCCCCCTGATCCACCGCCCTTGGCCTGTGCTCCCCACATCACTCCCCCCCCCCACCCACACTCTAGCAGTACTCGAGGGGACACCACCACCCCCGGCACTGACTGGTGCCTCCCTCTCTCTCTGTCAGGTTGGACAGCACAATGATCACCAGCCAGGACCCATCACATCCAGCCCTCCTACCCCAGCCAGGTGGGATGGTCCATCACTCTGCAGGCACCTCCCCTCCCACCAAGCCGGCCCTGATCGACAGGACTAAAGACCCAGGCATCCGAGCAGCCTTGGAGTCAAAGCCCTCGGGCCAAGGAGATCCTGTGGACTGCCTCCCTCCACAGCTCGACAGCAGGTGGTACGACCGAGCCGGAGTGCCATGGGGGAAGCAGCTATCTTGGACGGTAGCGGGAGTGTCACGGGACGCCCAATGGATCCGCTACAAGCAGGAATATCGCAACACCAGGCCTTGGTGAGCGGGGGGCAGCTAGCACAAAGCCAGTGTGGCTGCAGAGCCCCAAGCCTACGGGCCCATCTAGTTGGGTATCCTGGCTCCTCTCTACTGCACCAGACAGACCAATGGGCCCATCTAGCCTAGTATCCTGCCTCCTCCCTGCCAGGACCAATGAGCCCATGTCGCTTGGTATTCCAGTATAAGCTTGATCTACTGGCTGGAAGGATTCCCCTGAAATTCCCCCTGGTCCATCCCAGCCCCTGGTGGCTTTGGTCTGGAAAGTTTGGGAGGGGCTGTCACATGAGGTTTTGGGGAGAGAAAAGGAGGCCCCAAGACCAGGCACCAGCGTCCTCTCCACACCCATCCACCCACCCACACCCCACGGTTAGCACTGGGGATAGTTGGCAGGGAGAGAGGAGCCAGGGAAGAGTCACTGTGCGGAGGGCGCAGAGCTGGAGACATCAGGGAGCTGGGCAGTGGGAAAGGTTCTCTCTAAACCCATGTTTGGATGAATTTCCATTCCCTCCCCCACACCTCTAAAAAACGAAAATACTTCAATTCTGCAAGGCTGCCGCAGAGCCTCATGAGAGTTGTTCAGTTTACTCCTGTCCCCATTGTTGACTATGGGCCAGGCTCCCTGGCTGGACTATGTCTCCCATGATGCATCTGCCTCTCCTCATCAAGAGACTGGAGAATCATGGGAGATGTAGTCTCTCTAGGAAGCCCAGGCTAGGGAAGAATGTGGGGGCATGAGACACCTGAACTACGATTCCCATTATGCAGCATGACCAGTGGCTCCCACGATGCAATCGCCTCCCCTCTCGAAGAGCTCAGGGTTAAGGCTGCATGTCTGTCATGATCACGGAGGTCACAGATTTCTTTACTTTTGCAGGGGCCGGTGCAGCTGGCTCGGGGGCTCCCCGAAAGCGGCCAGCATGTCCCTGCAGCTCCTAGATGGAGGGGTGTTAGAGTTAACATCAATGGAGGGGGGTGGAGCCAGAGATGGAGGGGGTGGGGTCAATGGAAGGTATTCAAGATAGGGGCTGTGACCCATAGCAGGGAGCCACTGCTCCTTTCCATGGTGCTGGGGAGTCCAGGCAGAGAGGAGTGGGATCCCAGTATGGAAAAGGCCAAGCCCCAATCGATTGTTTGCATATCCTGGTAATTTGGTGCTACAGGGGTTTTACATTTCCCATCCCGCCGGTTCTGCCCTCTGCACTCGTACGATGGTTTTAACAGCGACAGGGGGTCAGGCCTTTTAAAGAGATTGAAATAAACCAACCAGCAAACAAATGGATCTGCAACTCCTCCATGATGACAGCGAGATCTTGTTATTAACCTTAAGCACAAGCATCCATTGACTTCATTAAGCATGTGCTCACTTGCTTGCAGCATCATAACGGTTTGCTTAAAGCAATTACGGGCAGGATCCTGAGAATGGGATCTGGCAAAAGTCCTGGCAGAGTCTTCAAGAGTGGCTTTGAACAGGCACTTGACACGATTTGAGTTAGAAGATGGCATCGATGGATTTCTTCAACACAGGGGTTGGGTGGCGTTCTGTGCCAAGGAGCACTTTTTTAGAGGATGGGGTTTGTGCATTTTTTAGGTTTCTCGGTAACTATTTTGGTCATTTTCAGATATTTGCTATTCTAATAGATATCTGTATTATCGGATGAAGCCATGATTTACGGGCAAGCGTGCCATTAAAAAAAAATTCAGATCAGAAATCAGCTCTTTTTAAAAAAAATTAAACATGTTGTCACGGACTCACAGGACTCGTGCTCTCTCTTGGCTGCGTATGGTCCCTGGGAGGAAGCCCCTACAGTGGGACAGTCCTTCTTGGGAATCCACTCTCTCTTGGGCGTTAAGCTGTAAGCCCCTCCACCGCCTGGAACCACATCTCTGTGAGCCTTCAGCACGCCTGTCTCTTGCCATGCACCCCCTCAGGGAGTCCACTTGCTCTGGACCCCTGGGGCCTCCACACCCAGAAGGAATAATGCAACCCCAATATCTAGTCTGCAGTGACCCTCAGCCAGCATAAACCAGAAGGGTTTATTGAGCATCTGAACACAGCACAGAAAACTCTCAGAGCGTCAGGCCTAACCTCCCTCAGCACAGTACCTCTAGGCCTCTCCTGCATCCAGGTGGCTCTGGCTGCTCTCTCTGCAGACCAGAAGCCTTCTCCTTTCAGCCAATCATCCTATATCATCTCCCCCAACAGCTCCTCCCATCCTTTGTCTTTGGTCCCAGGTAAACAGGTCGCCTGGGCCTCCTCTCTTGCATCCTTTGTTCCCCACTGGCTGGAACCAGTGGATCAGGCACCGGGATCCTCTCTCCTCAGCCCTTTGTCCGCCCACTGGCCAGAACTGGCTGACTGCCAAACTGGGGTGGGCCTCCTGGTCACCAGTCACTAGGGTCTCCCATCTCCAGGCAGTTGTCCAAGGTCTCGACTGCTAGGCGAGGTCACACCTGGTCCTCTGTAACAACAAACTCCCTCTCCCACCACCTCATTACACACACAGCACACAGGGAAACTGAGACCCACACAGTATTCATGCAAAACTCTTAAGAAAATCCCCCACTTTGTCACACATGTCATGTGGGGGGTGTGTGTCTGTCTCTGATGCTCCATGCTGGAGGGCCTGAAACCGTGTGTGTGTGTGTCTGCCAACTCCAGTCTTATTATTGTTTATTCATTGTATTGTGGTGTCTCCCCATTGGCCAGGTTGCAGAAGCACATGATGGAAAGATGGCCCCTGCCCCAAAGAGCTCACGACCCAAGTCTACGATGCAACAACCAGTTGGGGGGCAGGGACAGGGAGTGCAAGATGATAGTGAAATGATGGTGATCAGTCGGATATATGCAGCTGTCACAACACAGAAGGCGGAGGGATAGAAGCGTGAGCTGTGGTGCTGGAGCTTCTGTCTATGGTCTGCAGACAGAAAGAAGCAACTGTTAGGGCCACATTCTGCAATTATTTTAATCCTCCTCCTTGGTGGGGGTTTGAGGCCATGTATTTGTACAGCACCTGGCACAGGCAGGGCATGGGTTATGAATGGAAACCCAGGATGCCACCGCAATGTATGAAGACTACATTAATTATTATAATGATGAGTGGGAGTCTCATTGTCAGAGGGGGCCCCTCCTCAGGGAGGGAGGCAGCAGGGAGGGGGACCACACATGGATGGGATTCAAATCCCATGCCACCCACAGGGAGACCTGGAGGAAGGGTGGAATGAGATCTGCAGCAGCAGCCAATTGAGGCGCCTCCTTCTCCCTCCAATGAAGTCCCGCCCATCATGAGTTAAGCTCCTCCCCTGTATGGACTAAGCCCCTCCCCTCTGATTTGGCTCCTCCCCATGCGTGTTGAGTCCCTCCCCCTTTGGGAAGCAAGCCCACCCCCTCCAGTGTGGCCCCGCCCCTTGTTTTAAACCCCTCACTCCAATGACGCCCCACCCCAAGTGGATTAAGCCCGGCCCCAAATGAGCCCCTCCCTCCACTGTGGCCCCTCCCCCTGAGCGAGTTAAGACCCGCCCATCAATCCGTCCTCTCCCCTATTATGGCCAAACTTGGCCCCTGCGTAGATTAAGCCCCTCCTCCTAACACAGGCCCTGTGAACACTTTCTCTCATGCGCATGCGTACAAGCCCGCACTTTTGGACGCCCAGCTTCCTTAGTGCGCATGTGCTGATCTGCTCATGCGCAGGCGCCAGCGGGACAGACAGCGGCTTTTATTTTTTAAATCAGCCCCCCCTCCGAGTGCGCATGCGCTCTCTGGTTGCCGGACGGTCACCTTCCCGGCGCGAGGAAGAATCGCGCTCCTCCCACCGGCGCGTGCGTAGTGCCGAGAGCCCGCTGGGTGGGCGGGGCGGCGCGTGCGCATGGCGCCTTCCCGGACGCTTGGGCTTTTCAGTGCGCCTGCGCCGCCGCGCCCGTTGGTGGCGGCGGCGCGTGCGCTGTGGTCTCGCCGGCTGAGCGGAGCGAGCGAGCAGCCGGGGCGGCCCCGCGTGTCCGTCATGTACCAGCGGAGCCGGGCCGTGGCCGGGCGCCTGGGCCCCGCCGCCCGCTGCTGGGGGCCGCGCTGCCGCTGGGGCGAGTCCGCGCGCTGCTGCTACCGGGCGCGGCAGCAAGTGAGTGACGGGCGGGCGGGCCGAGGTCAGGGGCCGGGGCCAAAGGCAGAGGGGCGGGGCCAGGACCGAGGTGAGGGGGCGGGGCCGAGGTGAGAGGGGCGGGGCCATGGCGGAGGTCAGGGGGCGGGGCTGCGATGCTGGGGTGAGGAGGGGGCACAGGGCAGGACTGGGATGTCCTAGGCGGGCTCCTGGGGCAGGGTTTATGCAGGGTGCATGGGCTGGGCGCTGGGGGTGCGCTGGGGCTGGGGGGTGTGCATGGGCTGTGGGATAGAGGATGCATGCAGGGGACTGCGGAATGTGGAAAGTTGGGGGCTGGGGGGGTGCAGAGGCTGGGGCCTGGGGGTTTAGAGGGTGCTTGGTTTGGGGTTCTGTAGAGGACTGGGGGGTTGGATGGTCTTGAAGAGGTGCAGGGTCTGGGGTGTGTGCCTGGGCAGAGGGATGCAGAGATTGGGGATGTGCAGAAGCTGGGACCGGGGCAGGGTGCAGAGGCTGAGGTCAGGCGTCGCATGCGGTGAGGGATGCAGAATGCATGGTTGGGGCCTGGGGGTGCAGAGGACTGCAGACATTGGGGGATGCAGGGCTGGGTCCTGTGGCAGGTGCAGGGGCTGGGACTGTAGGGTGAATGAGGAGGGGCATAAGACCACAGGGGTGGAGGGGCAGTGGCAGTGACTTTGAGTGCAGGGTTGAGGGGTAAGGTCTATCTTTTGGCTGGGAATGTAGGGAGCAGGGCTGTGGAAATCCATGCCTATGTAGATTAGGATTAGCTCTCGCTAGAGCTAAAGGTGTAAATCTTTTCACTCTTTCCACCTGGTTATGTGTCAACCCCACCCCAGGATTTTGGGAAGGGTTCATCGGGGGGCATGTGAGATTGGTCTGTAGGGGATTGGTTATCTTAGGGGTGGGGAAATGGGATATGGAGCCTTTCCCCTCTAGGGGGTGCTGGCTCCAATCTGCCCGCGGGTTGTGGGGTGCTGGGAGATGGGGCCTTTCCCTTGTAAGGACCCCAACAGAATCTCTGAGTGGTGTCAGTCCCTCTAATTGCTTCTCCCTTCCAGGACCTGGTCTCCTGCTGGGAGAAGGCCCCCCAGGCACTGGGCCCACCCATGGCTCTGAAGTTCCACTTATCACTGGTAGAGCAGCAGGTGGAAGCTGCCAGGACCCTCCTGTTGCCCCCACCAGGGGCCAGCCTGGTGGGTGGTACCTTCCTGAGTTCATCAGAGCAGAAGCTGAGCCGGCACAAGCTGCTGCAGGGTCTGGAGCAGGGGTGCCCCCGCCAGCCCACTGCCCTCTTCCCTCTGGATGGCATGGAGGCCTCTGTCACCACAGTGGATGGGCAGCAGGAGGACGACATCACCGTGCGGGAGGGCACCGGCCTGGACAGTGCCTCCCTGGACTCTCTGTACAGCCTGTTTTACGGCAAGCCCTGCTGGATCCCCTTCCAGGCCACTGTTGGTACAGCCACCAGTGCCACCTCTGGCTCGCCCGGGAACCACGATCCTAGCATGGAGGAGCACCTGGCTGTCATGTACGAGAAGCTGCAGCATGAGGTACGCCATGGCTCGGATGCCTGGGTCCCCTGCCTTTCCCTTGGGTGGGTTGCCTGGATTCTTGACCCCTCGTTCCCCGTTCTCCCCTGCCTGCATGCCTGGCTTCTCCATCCTTCATTTCCCCATCCCGCTGCTCAGATTCTCTTCCCTGCCTGGATCCCATCTCTGCTGGACACTTTTCCTGCTAGCGTCTGCCAGCCCTAGGCCTGTAGGGTGGCTCGTATTTCTGTTTCTCCTTACACAGCCAAGCCTTCCTGCTCTCTGGGATCTCCATAGCCGCACCATGTGACCTACTGGCGGCTTTGAGGGGTTACACAGCTGCAAGGGGTGTCTGAACTCAGCCTGAATGAGGAACTGATGGAAGCCTTGTACTCCACCCTTCCCTCTTGGGGGTAAAGGGAATCCCTTGTTGGGGCAGAACGGGCAGTGGGGCGGGGCATACCCCCCCATGCGGCATCCCCTGCCAATCTGCTTCAGCCCTGCACTTCAACACACGCCCTGTAGGGGGCAGAGGAGAGCGCACACCAGTCCCTGGCCTGTCTGCTGAGGCTGCTAATGAGGGGGTCGGCTAGGACCAGTGGAGAGGGTGGTTTTCCTATACACAGGCCCCATGTGCCATTGGGGGATCTTAACTGTCAGTGCAGCCCCTGAACCAGCCAGCAGGGGGCATCTTGCTGAGTGAGGGGCTTCTGCCAGGGTGTGAGCATGGCATGATCACTTGTATTACAGTAACACCTAGAGGGCCCACCTGTGCAGTGCCCAGTGCGACGGTGTGCTGCACAGACACGCAGTGAGAGAGAGTCCCTGCCCCCGCTGAGATCAGGGCCCCGTTGTGCCAGGTGCTGCACAGACACGCAGTGAGAGACAGTCCCTGCCCCCGCTGAGATCAGGGCCCCGTTGTGCCAGGCGCTGCACAGACACGCAGTGAGAGACAGTCCCTGCCCCCGCTGAGATCAGGGCCCCGTTGTGCCTGGCACTGCACAGACACACAGAGAGAGACAGTCCCTGCCCCCGCTGAGATCAGGGCCCCGTTGTGCCAGGCGCTGCACAGAGGCACAGGGAGAGACAGTCCCTGCCCCCGCTGAGATCAGGGCCTGTTGTGCCGGATGCTGGGCAGAGGCACAGGGAGGGACAGGCCCTGCATTGAAGAGCTCACACTGTACATAGACAAAGGGAGAATTATTCTCCCCGTGTTCCGGGGAACTGATGCCCAGAGATTCATGTCTTGCTCAGCAGCACAATGAGTCAGTGGCTGAGCCGGAACTTGAACCCGGCTCTCCTGGCTCCCAGCCTGGTGCCTTCCCGTGGCCCCTCTTCCCTCGCTGAGCCTTCGCTCTCCCCTCGTCGTCCTGCAGTTGCCGAATTTCTTCCTGAAGATACCTGACTACGGGATCTACTCCCAGGATGTGGAGTTTGTCAGCGAGATTCTGCACCTGAGAACTCGGTCAGTGCCAAGCCAGGGAGGGAGGTGGGGGCAGTGGACCAAACCACTTGTCTTTTGGGGGGTGGCAGGTGGGATCAGCCCACCCTTCCCATGGTGGGGGTGGAGCTTAGGGGCTGTGCCACCGCTCTTGTCCTGGGGGAGTGGTGGGACTGGCCCACTTTCCCTTGGGAGGGAGGATTGACTCAATTCCTCCCATTGGCGAGGGTTGTTGGGGTGGGGGGAGATGACCATGCCCCTCTCAGAAGGGGTGGGCCTATCTCATTCTCATCCTGGGAGCAAGTGGGACAGGCCCATTACCCCCCACAGGGACTGGGAGGGTTTGGACCGGCCCATTCTTCACCTGGCCCGGGGTGGGTGCCACACGGGGACCCTCAATCTGGAGGACCCAGCGTTAGCCTGACGGCTCTCCCCTCCTCCCCCCGCCAGGGGCCGAGTCATGTACCAGCTGGTGCTGACCCTGTGCCGCATCGTGGCCTGGAACTACTTCGCCAACATGCGGCTGGAGGTGCTGAAGCTGACGCAGCACCCCGAGAACTGGAGCATCCAGGCCCGCTGGCGCATCACGGGGCTCCCCTTCCATGTCCTCATGCTGCGTTTCTACAAGAGGGACAAGAGAGAGCTGTACAGGTGAGAGCTCAGCCTGGCACCTTGCACCCAATCTCCCTCACCGGGTACAGATGCTCCCTGCTCTTGTCTTTGTTCTGAGCTGTGCAGCCACCCCTGGGAGTTGCCCTTTTTCCTTCCCTGCTGGGCTTTCCAGGGCTAGGGGCTGTTTAACCCCAGCACAAAGCAATGCCCCTGCTGACCTCAGAGATGGGGGAAACTTCCTAGCCCCTAGGATTGCTCCCCCCACAATGGGGTCTTCCCCAGCTGCTCCCAGTGTGCGGGGGTGTTCTCTCTGCCTCCCAGAGCCACTGCCTCTGAGCTGCTCGAAGCCCTAGGATTTGGTATTCCCCTGGAGTAAGTCCCAGCATCCTTCCCCCCCGCCCCCCCCATGGCTCTTAGTGCAGAGGTTCTCAAACGGGGACAGGCCCTTCTGGGGGGAGAAGCTGGGGGGGGAGCAGGGGGGGCCTTACTGCACATATTTTCCCCACAGCAGTGAATAACTAGCAAAGCTGATTCAGTGGTTCTCAGTTGTGGCCCCCGTGACATCCTCAGGGCCACACAGGTCGTATTGTTTGCGGCCCATAGTGGTGAGTAAGTTGAGAACCACTGCTCCAGCCAGATCAGGTCCTCAGCTGGCGCTGTGCATTCTGCCAGATTTCTGTTCACCTTGCAGAGCGTTCTACAAAGTCACTGCTGTTTGCATGTTTGTCAGCACAGGCCACAACTGCAGGTTTCCGCTTGCTCTTATTGCAACGGACTGTTGTGCAACAGCTACAAAACCCTCAAGTGACAAAGAAGCTGAAATCAATTCAAGTGAAGTGCCGCCATATGTATTTGTGTGGTGGGAGGGGGTCATGATCACACGTGTGTGAGAACAGCTGCCTTAAAGACGCCCTGCCTGGGGGGGCTAGCAGTGCCCCCCCCCCAACCTTTACACTAGATTTGATTGTCCTTTATTATACTCCCTTTCCAGGACCTATGATGCCTATTCCACTTTCTTCTTGGACTCCAGAGGACTGATCCGCTGTCACCGGATAGACAAGGTGAGTGCCGGGGCGGGGCGGCCCGTACCACTGCTGGGGCAGGTAGTTCTTCTGTCTCTGGGAGTGGAGCCAGGGCACTAGTGTGTGGGGTCCTGGCAGATGACCCACTGTTTAACGCCTGCCCCTCTCCCCTCCATGTAGCTGATGCCGTCCCAGCCGCCTGCGGTCAAGGTGAAGAAGCTGCTGGTGGCCGCTCTGGTTGGCCTGGGCCTGTCGGAGCACAGACCCTCTCTGCAGTTGCTCTTATCTGCCCTGGCTGGCAAACAGCAGGGGGTGCCAGTGGGCTACAGGGACAGCTGAGCCAGCCCTGGCCTGGATGTTGTGACTCTTGTGAGCTGATGTCGCCTCAACGCACAAAGCCCGGCCCGCCGGCTCCGCTGCATGGTCTGTGCCCTGCCCCCTCCCTGCCAAGCACTGTAAAAAACCACTGTAACTTAACTGTACATAATAAAGCCCTGTGGAGAGATGGCTGGGCTGGGGCCAGTGGCTCTGGGACGGCAGGGAGCTGGGGGGTGCCTAGGCCTGGAGAGACCAGCTGTGGTGGAAGCATAGGGAAGCTGTGGGACACCAGCATCTCCCTGGTGAACTGGAATTCAACATGTAGGGAGGGCTTATGGCAGAGGAAGCACCTGGGGTTCTCATGCCTCAGCCCTGGGGGTGAGGAGGAGGCAGCAGTAGGGCCTGTTTAATCCCAGCACAAAGCAATGCTCCCTGCTGGCCCCAGAGATGAGGCAACTTCCTAGCCCCTAGGACTGTTCCTCCCCTGGTGGGGTCTTCCCTGGCTGCTCCAGCTCAGTCCTCCCTTCCCAGCCATACATGGGTAGCAGAAAAGGGGAGACTGCTGAGAACACTTCCTCCTTCATGGCAACCCCCTGCCAGGTGCCTTTACAGCTGTGTTGGTGCTGCTCTAACTCCTAGACTCCACCCCCCTCAGCCCAGGAGTCCTGATTCCCACCCCCATGCTGAGCAATTACAGAGAAGCTCAAACCCCTGCAGAGAACCACCCCCAGCAGCGATGAAGCCACGGCCCAGGCAGCAACTGCCCTCTGGTGAATTCCAGGGCCACGGGGAGAGAGAACCCACCAGTGGGGCAATGAGGCAGCAGGAAACTCACGGGCAAGCACAGGGCTCGGCTGGCACTGGTGACAGGGCAGCCCAGGGAGGGTGTCCATTAGAAGCTGGAAGTCCCCTTGCCTTTGAACTTACACCCACACCCAGGAGCCAGATGGTCTCCCAAGGGTGGCCCCGTTCTGAGGCCGTGAGCCTGAGGAGGGGAGGAGACCAGGTCTGGCTTAATTTTAAAAAAATCGCTTTGTTTCTGCTGCCCTCCTCGGCCGGAAAGCGCTATACAGCTGTACAGAGTCCATAGAAAGGGGGTAGCCTCCCCTAATAACCCAGTCCTGAGGGGCCTCCAGGGCCTCTAGCCCAGCTCCTCCCGTGTCTTGCCCACTTTCTTGGGCAGCTTCTTAGCAGAGGCGTCCTCCAGCTCCTTCGCCTTGTAGTAATGAGGGGCCACCTCCAGCAGCCACGTGCTGTCGATCTCTATGACCTGCGGGAGGGAGACAAGGGGTCAGCAAGTGCCCCCTTTGGTGCAGCACCTCCTAGTGGACAAGGATACAACAAGAGGGAGCTGGGCAGCGGTCCAGAATGCCAGGACTGGCCCTTTAAATAAATCTGGGGCTAAAAGCTCCACCCCTTTTATGCTAATGAAGTCTATCTCCACTCCCAGCAGGAAGGGGAAGGGGCTAACAGGGATCAGAGGTTCCACAGCAGGAGCTACCCCTTCTCAGGGAGGACAGAACAGGAAGGGGGCCTTCTGGTGGCTGGAGGGTGCAGTGCAGCAATACTAAGTACAGGGCGGGCTGGCTGCCCCAGCCAGAGTAAGCTGTACCCAAGCGCTGCTGCCCATGGTCTCTCCTTGGCATCATTGTACCAGGGCTTTAAGCCCCTCCCCTCTAGGCTGTGTGTGAGGAAGCATCCCACAATGCTCTGGGCCCCAGCTCAAGGCTCCTGCCCCGGAGATGGGAGTCCCAGCATGTCCGGCTGCTGCGAGCGGGCGTACCTGTCTCATGAACTCTTTGGTGGTGAAGACCAACTCATGGTAGATGAGCCAGCGGGGCTGCTCCTCGAAGAGGCAGCTGTTGGGGTGGACGAAGACCGTCTGCTGGTGCTTGACCGTCTTGTAGCCGGTGCGGGTCAGGCGGGCCGTGTGGTAGAAGAAGCCAGCGGTGATGGCCTGGGAGGGAGAGCAGGGTCAGCGAGGGACGGGAAGGTGGTGGGGGAGTGGGACAGGGCAGTGGGGGCGGGGGTTACCTTGCGGATGGGAACGTAGTCTCCCTCGCTGGAGGTGAGGTCCACCTCGATGCGCTCCATCAGCCCCTCCAGCTGCTCCCGCACGTCCCGTGCCCGTCTCATGGAGCGGAACTGGATGAAGTTCTCGTAGCACCACTGCATGGAGAAAGCGCTCTCCACCCACTGGGGGTGGGGCAGGGGGCAGAGCCAGCTGTGAGCCTGGGCTCCCCACAGGGGTCGCTCGGAGACCCTGTACCATAACCCAGTCCCCAGGGCAGGGGCTGGATTGGAGCCAGTGCCCTCACAGGAGGAATAGGGGGCATATCACATTCCCCTCCGCCATGGGGCTGGATTGGAGCAAGCACACCCAGTGTGTCCCATTCCCTACCCCCTGTGCCAGCCAGTCCCCAGCACCCCATGGAGGGGGGGGACCCCATGTCCCATTCCCAGGCCAGCCAGTCTCCCACCCTGGGGCTGGATCAGAGTCGGTGCCACCTAGGGGGAAAGGGGCTGTGTCCCATCCCTGACCACCCAGTCCCCCCACCTTAGGCTGGATCAGAGGGGGCACTGCCCCCCACCCCTTTGAGGGGGAAAGGCCCCGTGTCCCTTCCCTGCCCCCTCACCTGGGTGTAGACGTTGAGCAAGACCAGGTGGTCCCCGCCAGGCAGGAAGAAGTTCATGCGGGCGTTGTCAGCGTGCACCACCTTGTCCTTGGGCCGGTAGAAGATGGAGTTGTTGACGGACAGCATGGCCGCGATGGAGAGGATCTGCTCTGAGCACTTGTACCTGCGGAGCCCCGGGGGGAGGCAGCGTTAGAGAGCGGGGCATCCTGCCCCCGGAGAGCTGACCAGAACGGGGCTTGGGAAACGTGACCCTTCAGGGGCTAAGGCGGCTGGTGAGCCCGGGGCAGGCTGCGGCCCAGCAGCTGAGCCTGGGTGGAGGTGAGAGAGGAGCCGGGGATCAGGGCACTAGAGCTTTTGAAGAGGAAAGGGGGGAACTCACTGCTCCGAGGCCAGGATCATCTTGGACAGCATGGGGTCCACGGGCAGCTCTGCCATCTTCCGGCCCAGCTGGGAGAGAGAGATGTCATTAGAGACTGGTTCCCCCACCTTCTGATCACCCCATGGGCCCATCTAGCCTGCTATCCTGTCTGCTGGCCACCCTGGATCAGACCTATAGGCCCATCCAGCTCTGCCCTTCTCTCCCCAAGACAGCAAAGCCCTCCCCATGCTACGACTCACTGGTCAGTGTTATCCCATGGAGCGATGGGGGTGTGAAGATTCCTTCCTGACCCCCAGGCATGAGGCTCAGATCCTGCCCTGGAGCATGGGGGTGTCCCAGCAGGGGAGTCCTGGGTCCCAACAAGCAGAGGTGCCCCTAGCAGCACAGAGACTCCCTACTTTTGCCATAGGAGGACCCCCCCCTTACCTTGGTGAGCTCCCCAAGGTGGTTGAGCGCGCCCAGGGCATACAGCTGCTCCAGGGCCAGCACCAGGGTCTCATGGGGGGGTGGGTCCATGAAGTCAAAGTGGATGAGGTCGTTGATGCCTGCGGGAGAGAGGGGGCCGGCAAGGTGGCCAGATTTAAATCAGTAAGCAGGAAACCTCGATTGAAATCACCACTCTGCCTCTTGTTTTGCATTGGTACTTTGTAGATATTTGCCTAAAGCCAGACTGATCCTCACTGGTTGAGAACTGTTAGAACATGCCAGTTTGCATCTCCAGCTAGCCTTCGCGGTAACTAGGCACTTCTTTTTGCTAGCCAGGACACACTAGATGGATACACCTTTATCTAAGCAATTAGAAGCTTCGCTTCCATTGGGATTCTTCATTTTTACATTGTTTATGATGTTAGAAAATGGCGAAGGATGCATCTCTGGTTGATGAACTGTTTACCCGTGATGGGTGTCAGGCAGCATTTTGGGATGGAAATTGGAACTGAATTTTGGCATAATAAACCAGCATTGTAAAGCTGACTGAAATGTGCTGGAGCTGTAAAAAATAAATGTTTATTTAAACATGATTTGCATTTAGAACTAACCAATTTGTTAACCAAAGGATGTATTGTCTGTACTTAGTGAATAGAACTGATTGTTTCCGGTGCCCGAGGGCTTAACGACTTTAGAACTAGTAGATCTCATCCTTGCCCACCTGGATTTTATCCATGGATTGGAAGAGGAAAACACCACCTGACCCAGAGGTCACCAAACTGTGGGGCATGCCCCGCTAGAGGGGCCTGAAGGAATGTCTGGGGGGCGGGGGTGCAGCAGGGCCCAGGCTGGCCTCCACAGGGGGTGGAGAGGGAGCACCACCCATCCCTTCCCCTCCCCCAGCTCAGCTGGGAGTGGGACCAGAGCAGTGTCCCTGGTGCCCCATTCCTAGTCTCAGTGCAGCTCCACTCCCAGCCCCTGGCCACAGTTCTGTCCCAGGATCATAGCCACACCTGGCCATGGGCCCGGCTGCCAGCCCCCACTGCAGCCTGGCTATGGCTCCACTCCTGCCCCCACCTTTAGGCTTGGCCCAGCTACAGCCCTGCCCCTGGCCACAGCCCCCTTCCCCATATCCGTGTCTCCCTTCGCTGAGCTGTGGCCCCACTCCTAGCTTTCGCAGGGGGGTGGACAGTGGTAAGAGGGGGAAAATGACCTAAATCGGTTTAACGTTGAATGGCCCAGTCATTGGACTGAATCCCATGAACAAAGTGAAATAATGACAATATTCTCTCTGCCCCTGCAGAAGAGGTTACAGCTGGCTTAGCACTTCAGCACACTCAGGGGCTTAGCCAGCGACTTGCCATGAATGCAGTGGCGTTCTTTAAAAATCCAACCAGTGTGTGCTGCTTGGCTAGTAACATAATATACATTCATCAAAGCAGCAGAGGAGATGACGCTGAGGCCTTAACCCAGGCTGGCAGCCCTGCACATTTAATGTTAAATAGGTGATTTTTGAAAATCAACCAGTAGTTCATTTAAATAAAACTGAGCTGATTAAAACAAATATGATTTTCATCCTCCTTGGAGTCAGGCAGTGAAGTTGGCTCCTCCCCCCTGGGACCTTCCCCCCCACCCCAGCCCCAGGGCAAGCTCCACCTCCCTCCCTCCCCCAGCAGGCCCCCTCCTCACCCAGACTCTTGAGCAGCAGCACCACGTTGCCCAGGTTGGTCCTCTGGATCTCAGGCACCGTGGTCTCCTCCATCTCGTTCTTGTAGGCCCAGGCAGTGTAGAGGCGGAAGCATTTCCCAGCAGCCACGCGCCCGGCGCGCCCAGCCCGCTGGTTGGCGGAGGCCTGGGGAGGGGGAGACGTGTGTGAGATGAGAGCACGTGCGGGGAGATACGGGACCCTCTGACCCCACGTGAAACCCCTGTAACCTGGGGCTCAGCCAGGCCCTATCGTCATGACATGGGAAATGGGGAGGAGAGGGGGGTGTCCTGTATCTAGAGCAGGTCTTGGGGCTGTGGAGAAGTTCCCATGCCCGGGAGCAGGGCATGACGATCAGGGACGCCAGGCCGGGACGGGGGCTGTACCCCGAGGTGGCGATTAGCGAGGCGGGGGGTCCCATGCCCGGGAGCAGGGCATGACGATCAGGGACGCCAGGCCGGGACGGGGGCTGTACCCCGAGGGGGCTGGTTGGGGAGCAGGGGGTCGGGGCAGGCACTGTACCCCGAGGTGGCGATTAGCAGGGCGGGGGGGTCCCGTACCCGGGAGCAGGGCGTGACGATGAGGGACTCCATGCCGGTGCGGGCGTTGTAGCTCTTTTGCTTGCAGAACCCCGGGTCGATGACGTAGATGATCCCATCAATAGTCAGCGAGGTCTCTGCGATGTTAGTCGCCACGACGACCTGCGAGGGGTGGGGAGACACCTCATCAGCTGGTGGAGGGGAAGGAGTCAGCCAGGCCTGGCCCACAGGAGACATCCTGGGGTCCCCCTGTGCAGTGGCCTGGGCTGGACAGGCTGGTCCCCTGGGCCTCAGTCAGTCACAGCTGCTGAGCAGGGACTGTGGGGGAGGAGCATATGCAGCTAAGCACCACCCCCTCCACAGCTCCTCCTCTTTATAGTCCCGCCCCTTCAAAAGCTCCTCCCTAAAGTACTAAGCTCCTCCCTTGCTACCCCAACTCCACATACAAACTTTTCATCCCCTCCCTTCCCCAGCCACCTACCCCTGAAGCCACACCTCTGCAGCTGTAAGCTCCGCCCACTCAGCCAGATACCCCATGTAGCCATGCCCACAAAGCACTAAGCCCCTCCCATCCTCTGAGCAATCTACTCACAAAACCACACCCCCAGACCTCTAAGCTCCTCCCACAAGCCCATCTACCCCCAAAGCCATGCTCCCAGATCACTAAATCAGCTACTCCTGACACCATGCCCCAGAGCTCACACCCCTTCCCCCACCTCAACCCCCTCCCCATAGGCCATGCCCAAGCCCATCTATCCCCCTGAAGCCCTGCCCCAGAGGTGTAAGCTCCTCCCCTGCATCCCTACACCCCCCAAGCCCCGCCCCACCCCCCCTCACCTTCCGGGCCCCGGGCGGGGTGGGCTCGAAGATCTTGGCCTGCATGTCGGAGGGCAGGTTGGCGTAGATGGGCAGCACCAGCAGCTCGGGGATCTTGGAGCCCAGGCGGCGGCAGCGTTCCTGCAGCATCTCGCAGCAGGCCTCGATCTCCTCCTGCAGGGGGCGGAGCCAAAGGTGGGGTGGGGGTCAGACACTGCAGGGGGTGGGGCCAGGCCCTGTAGGGGGCAGGGTCAGGTACTTACCTGGCCGGTGAGGAAGACCAGGATGTCCCCGGGCGCCTGGGTGACGTGGATCTGCAGCACCGACACCACGCAGGCCTCCAGGTAATCGGCCTCGGGGGCCTAGAGAGGGGTCAGACCGGGGTCAGAGCTCAGCTCCCACCACTCCCTGCCCCATGGCGTGACTGGAGCCTTCCTCCACCCTCAACATTCAGATGCTGCTCCCCAGGCCCCACCCTGTCCCCCCTCCAACCATCTCCTGGAGCCCTCCTCTCGGGCCTGCTCGGCCCCCTGGCTGCCTGCCTCATATACGCCCCACACCCTGCTCTCCCAGATCTCTCCATGCCGCCCCTGCTGGCCACGCCATGTTCCCGACCCACCTCCTCCTGGTCTTGCTGCCCCATCCTAGCCACACCTTCTCCCCCCCAACCCGAACCCCTTTAACAATCCCTCCATGCCTTGCCTTGGGTCATGCTTCCCCTCCTCCCCCCCAAAAAATACTCTCCCCACACCACCCATCCTCCTAGCCCTCCCGACCCCACACTGTCCCTTCCTGGCCACAATCTTCTCTATTTTTCCCCAGAACCCCTCCACCCACAATGATCCTGCCAAAACACCCCACCTCCCCGCGGCCAGCGATTGCGCCATGCTGCCCCCGATTCTGCCCTTGACCCCCCGCCCCCATCTTTCCCCCCTAGACCTTGGTGTAGAAGATGTCCACAGGGAAGCGGCGCCCGGGGATGCGGAAGATGGGCGCGTCGTCGAAGAAGGTGGAGAAGCGCTCGGTGTCCAGGGTGGCGCTGGCGATCAGCACCTTGAGTGCCGGGCGGAACCGAGCGATGTCCTTGATCAGGCCAAACAGGATGTCGGTGTGGAGGGTGCGCTCATGGGCCTCGTCTATGATGATCACACTGCGCCAGGGAAATGGGGGTGAGTGTGTGTCAGGAACGGCCCTGCTCCCTGCAGCACGGCGCCCCCTAGCGCTGCAATGGGGTATTGGTGCCAGTACTGAGTGCCGGGGGCGAGCGTCCCAGCCCTGTCCCTTCCCGCCCCCCAGCGAGGCTCACCTGTAGCTGGAGAGGTCGGGCTCGGTCAGGAACTCCCGCAGCAGCATGCCGTCCGTCATGTACTTGAGCAGCGTGCGCTCCGACGTGCAGTCCTCAAAGCGGATGCTGTAGCCCACCTGCCAGGCGGGAGGGATTAGCCCGAGCTACTACAAAACCACCGGCCAATACAAACGCAGCGTGGCTGGCACCTGTCGGCCAATGAGAGCGCTCCACGGTCCTGCTCAGGGCACTGTTTTACAGTGGACCCAGTTAATTGTAGTCGCAAGGAAAGAGACAAGGGCCTTTTCCCTCCACGGGACATCAGCTCCCAGCTGGTCCGAGGGCAGGAGGACTGGCTGGCTCAGGGGGGGTAAGGAATGGGACACGGAGCTTTCCCCTCTAGGGGGCACTGGCTCTGATTCAGCCCCAGGGCAAGGGGACTGGCTGGCCATGGGGCCTGTCCTCTCTAAGAGGGCCGCCTCTGGCTCAGGCAAGCGGGGAAGGGGATAATGAACCCTCCAGTCACATACCTCGTTACCAAGCTTAACTCCCATTTCCTGGGAGACTCTGGCTGCGACACTCATGGCCGCCACTCGTCTGGGTTGGGTGCAGCCGATCTTCATCCCCTTCTCCGTGTAGCCCTGACAAAGGAAAGGAGACGGTCCAGGGACCGGATGGAAATTTCCCAGGAGCAGCTGCCAGAGCAGAAATGCAGCTGGGGTGGGGCAGCCGGATAACAGCCTCACCGTCACGCTGCACAGGGATCATTCGCCCAGTGCAGAGAGGCAGCCACCTCTGGGGAGGGGTGCAACTGGGGTCAGCACTGACTGTGAGGGGAGAACACCCCCTGCTGAACCTCCCACCCCACTCCCTGTGGCACAGCGCCACCTAGTGCCACCCCACTGCATTGCGGTCAGCACTGATCATGGGGAAACTGCGCCCCCTACTGAGCCTCCCAGCCTGCTCCCTGCAGCACAGCGCCCCCTAGCACTGGGATCAGCACTAACTGGGAGAGGAGAGTCCCCCCTCCCCTCCCAGCCCCCATCCTGCCGCGTGGTTACCTCCTCGTACAGGTACTGGGGGATCTGCGTGGTCTTTCCGGAGCCCGTCTCCCCCTCGATGATGAGGATCTGGTGCTCGGCGATGGCCGCCAGCAGGTCCTGGCGGTAGGGGTAGACGGGCAGGCTGCGCCGCACCTCCTGCATGGACAGCTTCCGCCGCGCCGCCTCCGACAGCTCCGACTTCTCCTCCTGAGCAGGGGGACGGGATGCCATCAGCTCAGCCACTGCCCCTCCTCCCAGGCTGGGGGGACAGCTGCTGGATCTCCAGATGGGAGTCAAACCCATAGAGTTCTCGGTCCTCCCGGTGCCAGAGAGGACCAGGAGATGCAGGTTGGGGTGAGAGAGGGGGCTGGGAAGGCCATCGTTTCACTCAGTGGGGACTGTTCCCTTTCTGCTCACCCCATACAGAGTCCCCTGCTGGTGGGCCTCCTCAGTGCTGCCCCAGCAGGGATCCCCCTCTAGGGGGCAGAGGGGAGCTCAGCCCGGCGGCCTGTTCAGCTCTCAGCCTCCCTTGCTCAGACAAGGCGTGGGGGGAAGGGGTTTGGGATGGGACGCCTGGCCTGCTGGGGGGCTGGGCTGAGACCTGGTGACTTGTTACATCTAGATGGGAATGATCCTCCTATGCCCCACCCCCAAGCCAGGCAATCCCCCCAGCTGGGGCTGGATCAGAGCCAGTGACCCCTAGAGGGGAAGGGCCCCATGTCCCATTCCCCAGGCCCCCAGCGTGGGGCCGGATCAGAGCCAGTGACCCCTAGAGGGAAGGGCCCCATGTCCCATTCCCCAGGCCCCCAGCATGGGGCCGGATCGGAGCCAGAGACCCCTAGAGGGGAAGGGCCCCATGTCCCATTCCCCAGGCCCCCAGCGTGGGGCCGGATCAGAGCCAGTGACCCCTAGAGGGAAGGGCCCCATGTCCCATTCCCCAGGCCCCCAGCGTGGGGCCGGATCGGAGCCAGTGACCCCTAGAAGGGAAAGGCCCCATGTCCCATTCCCCACCCCCGAGCCAGCCAGTCCCCTGCCCTAGGGCCAGATCAGAGCTGGTGCCCCCAACAGGGGAAGGCTCCAGTCCCCATCTCTCACCTTGCCCTGGGCCGTGCCCTGCATATGCACAGCGCTGACGAAGTGGATCATCTCGTCCTCCTCCAGCACAAACTCATAGTCCTTGCAGGGGCGGCGCTGGCCGGCGTCGCGGGCCCCGAAGCGCAGGGCAGCCGCCCCGATGTGATCCTCCTCCCAGCGCCGCTGCTCGTCCCGCGGCGTGGCGCGCTCGTCCGCCACCGGCTCCTCGTAGCGGTCGGGGATCTTCTGCCGGGGGAGAGCCAGGGGCTGAGTCACGGAACAGGGGATGCTGCGGGGGCAGGGCCAGGGAGAGCCCAGCTCTGGGGAAAGTCTGACATCAACCCCGGCTACGCTTGGGCTGGGGGTCAGCATTCAAGGGTCACCCCCAGATTGGAGCGGGGGATCCGGCAGGGCAGGAGGGATCACAGCCCAAGCTGCAGGGGGTCCAGATTTGAGTCCCCATCACAATCCTGCCCCTTCCGCCAGCCCGAAACTGGCCCTTCCCTGTGGGAGCCCCCCACAGTTCAGTACAACCAGCCCCAAGGGGGAGATGTTCCTCACCGCCAGCCATGCTGCTAAGGCCAACCCTCCTTCCTCCCAACAAGGGGACCACCCCAGGGAACGCCCATAGGGCACGGACCCCTCACCCTGCCGGGTCCTAACCCCCTTCCTTCACCCCCAGCAGGAGTTCTCAAGTGGGTCACACTCCCGTCTCCTGCCACAGGGGCTCCCACACCCCTGCTGTCCCCCTCCTTCCATCTCGCCAGCCCCTGGGCAAGGACACCTGCCCCTTCCCCCCTCCTTTCTATGGGTCTACCGCCTGCAGATCACATGCCTCACTGGCCCCTATGAAGGGTACTACCAGGAAGACCCACACCTCCGGCCCTACCAATTCCCCAGCCCCATGGCAGGTACTTTGCTGCTGCTTCCCTCACTCCCCCCACTCCAAGATGGGTACCTTGTGGTGGCTCCCCCACCACAGCAGGTACCTTGCCACAGCTCCCCCAGAGTGCTCCCCTGCCATGCTCTCTCTCAGAGAGCGCCCCCCACGTTGGGTACCTTCCCACGGCTCCCCCTCACTCCCCCGTGGTGGGTACCTTGCCACGGCTTTCCTCAGGCATGTAGTAGCGGCTGCTCTTCTCCAGCTTCTCCTGCTCGCCTGCCCGCTTGTAGTCCTTGGCCAGGTCGCGCACCCGGCGCTTGTACTCCAGCTCCCGCCGCTCGGCCGTCGTCAGCTCCAGCTCCGAGAACAAGTGCTCCTCGTCCACAATCTCCGCCTCCAGGTCCTCCAGCTTGTCCCGCTCCCGCTTGGCCAGGTACTCCCGGCGCGACTTCTTCCGCAGCTCTGGGATCTGGGGGGGATGGAGAGGAGCTGAGGGCACCAGCTGGGAAGCCAGGACCCCTGGGTTCTAGCCCCAGCTTTGGGAAGGGAGTGGGCTCTAATAGGTTAGAGCAGGGGGGCTGTGAGTCCGGACTCCTGGGTTCTATCCCCAGTAGGGAGTTAGGGCCTGAATACCAGGCTAGATGGGCCCCACTGATTTGATCTCAGAGGGATACTGAGCTAGATGGGTCTGTACAGCTCCCATCAGCCAGGAGGTGAGACAGAAATACATTAGGAGAAATACAAAGCCCTAACCATGGTTTTCTTGTCCTCTTCCGCCATCTTCAGTCGCTTCTGTGCCTCTTCGTAGGCCTGCGTCCAAGAACAGGAGGGGAGAGAGACATTGATCAGGTTGTGTAGACAGTCCTTCCCCTCCCCTAAAGCAGACCCCAGCTGGCCCCTCTCTGAAGTAGGCTGGGCTGCAGACAGACTCCCTAGTTGGAAGGGCCCAAGAATTTCCAGGAGGGGCTCCCCAACTTGCTGATAAACTTGGAATTTTCTCCTCCTCCCCACAAATCCCTGCCCTCTGGCTCCGCTCCCTCCAGCGCTTGTGGGGTTCACAATCACCCCTTCAGGGAAGAAATCCAGCAGTAAGAGCACAACACGGGAGAGGCAGGTGGCATCGGGGACTCAGGAAGGGATCCTAGCAACGTGGGGGCGTGTGGAATCCTGGGACAGGATCCTGGCAGCAGGTGGGGTGGGTCAGAGGTGGGATCTCAAGACCATGGCAGTGGAGGGGGAGGTTCAGAGCAGAGAGGAATCCTGGCAGTGGGTGGGGAGGCATCTTGGCAGAGGGAGGTAGGGGGCTAGAGAGGGATCCCAGTTGTAGGACATATGAGAAGGGCTCAGGAAGGGACCCAGCTGCAGGGGTGGGGTGGGGGACGGATGCAGGCCGCAGGGACAGGCTCTGACCTTCTTGTCCGAACGCTCCAGGATGTTCCTGGTCTTCTCCTTGTCCTTGCGCTTGACCCGTTCGGCGAAGGCGTCGCGCTCCTCCAGGTCCTGCAGACGCTCTCGCTCACTGCGGTCCCATTCGTCCTCCGAGTCCTTCCCCTCCAAGGATGGCTCCCTGCACCCGGGGAGCGATGAGAGACCACAATCAGGGCATTAGCCAGCTCCAGGGACCCCCCCAGTGCAGGGGACTGTCCCCCCGCTCCACCCCCTGCGATCCCATGGAGGCTACACTCACGGCTCCCGCTCTGCTTCATTCTCTTCCTCCGACGCCTCCTCCTGCTTCCGGCGCAGGTGTTTGCGCCGCTTTTTGTGCTTCGCCTGCTCAGGCCGGCGCTTGGAGCCGGGGGCAGCCCCCCCATCCCCCTCCTCCTCCTCGCTGTCCTCCAGCAGCTGGTACGAGCGGTTCTTCTGCTGCATGGCCAGGGCCTCCCGCTCGGCCACCCGGGCTGGACGCTCCTGGGGGGCCGAACGTGGGATCTGAGAGTCGGGAGAGAGATGGGGATTTGAAACACCACACAGCCAGCGCGCCCTCCCTGACCCCCAGCCTCCCTCATAAAGCTCCTCCCTTTAGTGCACAGGTCCCTCCCCTGCAGCTAGCTCCGCCCCCTTCACAAAGGCTCCTCCCACTTTCACCCATTCCCTGATAATCCTTCCCCTTCCCACCTGGTCCTCACCCCGGTAACCCTCCCTCCATCCTCCTCTCCCTCCCTCCACCTCCACACACTCCTCCAGCTGCCCCCACCCCATCTTCCCACAAACCCCACCCACTCCTCCATAGGCCCCGCCCACTAAGCTCACAGGACGCTCCCCTTGGCTCCTCCCACATCCCCTCTGCTCCTGGCCCTTCCCCTTCAGCCCCACTAACCCCACTCCCTCCTCTAAGCACCCCCCATGTGTCCCTTCTCTCCCCAGTCCCTTTAGCCCCTTGCCTGAGGCCCCCTTCAGCTCCAGTTAGCCCCGCCCCTCAACCCCATTGGCCCCTCCTACAATGTGACACTCTCCCCTCAGTCCCGCCCCCTCAGCTCCCCCAGACCCACTAGCCCCTCCCACTTCGGTTGGACCCGCCCCCTCAGCGCCCCTGCAGTGTGGCCCCGCCCACCTGCTCCCAGAGGCGCTGGGCGAAGGCGCGCACGGCCGGCTCGCTCACGCGCAGAGTCTCCGTCTCCTCCAGGCGGTTCAGCAGCTCGTCGGGGCTGCGGCTGCGCCGGGCCAGGCCGAGCAGGAACCCGACCACGTGCCGCTCGCTCAGCCCCAGCAGCGCGTGCAGCTCCCCCGACACCCACCGCTCCAGCGCCGCCATCCTCCCCCTGCCCGGCCGGGCCACCGTACCCCCGCCGGCCGCTTCCGGGCCACGTGACCCCACCGGACCAACCGCTTCCGGGGCTAAGGGGGGGCGGGGTCTGTACAGTGCGCCGGCGCCGAGCCGGAATGAGGCAATTCCGCTCCGCTCTTTACCGTAATGAGCGGTATATAGACAGCAGACCTCTAAACCCCTGTCTCGACGCTACCGTAATGAACAGAATAGCAACCGCAAGCAAAGAGCTCTGGTCGTAATTACAGGAACATGATGAGCCTCCTCTTTTGAGGCCCACTCTTTGCAGTAATGACGGAAATATGAGTTCCTTCTTCTAGGGCGGACTCCTGAGATTCCCGTAATTACAGGAATACCAATTGCTTATTCACCAGATGGTTTCGCTACCATAATTACAGGAATATAAGCCACCAGGCTCCCTACCGTCATCTCACCGTGTGAGATGCACCCCACCACCTGTCTGCTTACCACAGGAGCTTGTGCCCCACCCCCACTTTCACCTTGTACTGTCATTATGGATATATGCACCCCACCCCAGGGTTGGGCATTTTACTGTAATTATCATCATGCCAACTGCAGCCACGAGCACAGCCCAGTTTGGGTCCTCATAGTACTTCGGTGGGGAGGCACCGCATAGAGAATCCAGGTCTTTACCGTAAGTGCAGGTATATGAGTCACTAACTCAAGCTAGGAATGTACTATAATTAGTGATCTATGATCCACAGGTGCAATTTTGGTCTGCACTGTAATTAATATAAACTGCAGCACCAATTCAGGTCTGTACCATAATTAACAATGTATGGACTCTAGCATGGATCTGTACCATAATTAACAAAGGACAGGTTACATCCAGAATGGGGTTTGCACCAGGGTACATGCCACAGCACCAAGGGCCAGTACTGTAGTGGTCAATGTATGGTCCCCGCTTTAAGTCAATCCTATACCATAATTACTAGTTTATGAGCCTCAGCTCCTATTGGGACCTGTTCCATAATAATTCGGGTGCAGGCTGCACCCTCAACTTGGCTCTTCACTATAATCGCCAGTTTATGAGCCACAACTCCAGTCTATGGTCTGTACCATATAACCTGTATAAGAGCAGCAGCCCTGGTTCTGTTCTGTATCTTAATTGTTATATGAGCTGCAGCTGTACTCAAGCCCTCACCGTAATTATAACTATAGACGTGTCACCTCTCATTAAGGTCTTTGCCCCCAACCAACTACCCTTGCACTAGCCAACATTATTACAATTATGAGCAGCTGCCCTAATTTGGTTCCTTACTGTAACTAGGTGTGTATCCACCACAGTCGGCTCTTTAACCATAGTTAACTGAGTATGAGTCAGCTTCCTGCTTCCCTCCTCACGGTTACCGCAGTTACAAACCTATGAGCTGGTTCCTCAGGCCACATTGTACTGTATTTACTAGCATATGAGTCAACTTCCTGACTAGGCTTTTTACCATATATACAGACAAATCAGCTCCCTATCTGATTCTTTGTCTTATTCCTGGCCATGAGTCAACCCTATTTCTAGGCCTGTTAGTCACATTCTTCGCTAGGCACTTTACCATGTTTCCAGGCATACGGAGTGTCTCCCTAACTGGCTCCGTACCATATTTAACAGTGTGTGAGTTGCCTTCCAAAGTAGGATCTTCACAGTTTTTACAGACCTGGCTCATATATATATTTCCAGGCATATGAGTGGACTTCCCACACGTTATTTCATTGTCTCCAGCTTAACTCCGGCGATCAGCAAAGACTCATTCTCATCCTAGGCCCGTCTCAGTGCTGTTCTTTGATGGGTCGCTACAGCGGTGGCTGAGGGGTTAACTAGCCTTGTAGGATTTGATTTTTGCAACGCTGGCAGGGATTTCAACGCTCAGCCCCAGCAAACCAGTGCAGAGCTCTGACTGCTAGGAGTCAGGGAGACATGGGATGGAAGGCAGAGCAGCACCCACACCACTAGGAGGTATGGGGGGTACATTGTCTTCCATAGTGCAGAGCTCTGACTGCTGGGGGTGAGCAGGCGAGACAAGAGCAGGGGCTCCTGCATCATCAATGCCTCACCACTAGAGGGAGTGAGATGGGGAATGGGAATTAGGGTGCCCACAGGGCAGAGCTGTGACCACCAGGGGGCGCACAGGATCTGACAGTGCCAACCCTCATCCCCAAGGGGTGCATGGGAGGTCCTGGCAGCGCCCACCCTCACCTTCAGGGGGCACATGGGAGCCAGGTCCTGGCAGCACCCACTCCTCACCCCCAGGGGGCATGTGGGAACCAGGTCCTGGCAGCACCCACTCCTCACCCCCAGGGGGCATGTGGGAGCCAGGTCCTGGCAGCACCCACTCATTCCAGACCCCGTGGGCCATAGACGACAGGAGGGCAGCTTCACGTGCAACATCTTTCTGTTTTATTATTATAATATATATAAAAAAACACTATTGGAACTGGCCGGATGCGGCCCCCTTCCCCTGCCAGCGCTCAGACGCAGCATCAGTGCCTCCTGCTCAGAGCAGGGTGGGAGTTAAAGGGGGGGGCTGATGCCTCGTTTAGCGCCACTCCCCTGTGACCACACGTCTGCCCCTGCTCCCTGGGCAGGGGGAGGAGCGTGCCGCATTTGTTCATTCGCTCACACCCTCGTTCCCGGGCGAGGATGCGGCTGCTCCCCCCAGTGCAAAGGAAAATGAATTAATAATAACAAGAACGAACTAAACTCACAGAGGAGGGGCTCATTCATCCATCCGTCTCTCCCCATTCATCCCATTCCTCATTCCCTCCATCCTCATTCTTGTCCCCACACATCCAATTCCACTGTCTCTCCATTCTCACTCCTGCCCATCAGAGGCTCTGAATGACACAACCCCCCTCCTCCACCCATGAAAGGTGGTGAAATTGCTCCACCTACACAGGAAGTGGTATGACTAAAACAGGAAGTCACACCGTTGGCCCGCCCTCCGCTTCAGTCACCGCCTCCCCACCACCTCCGGTCACAGCTGGTCTCTCCCCAATTCCTGGCTGGCTCCACCTCCCACCCCCAAACCACATACTGCCCCACTCCCCCCAAAACACAACTAGTCCTGCCTGAAGTACATAAAAATGGCCCCATCTGTAACTAGCTCCAGAACACTTGCAAATGGCCCACCCACCCCTGCAAAGTAGCAATTTGCCTCACTCTCCAAATACTGATTGGCTCCGCCTCAGTCTCAACTGGCTCCATCCAAGTCACAGATTGCCCCACCCTCCGATAGTGATCTGCTCCTCTGCAATTATGACTGGACCCTATCAAGTAACAAAGAGACCCCTCCCCTCCCCAATAAACCCCACCCCTCCCCCTCCTAAACTACAATCCCCTTAACTCTGACCACCCCGGCAGCATTATTAGGAAGTAAAAATTGGGAAACAAAAGTTCTCCCTTCTGGATGATGCCCCCTAGAAAAAGGATTCAAGAGTTACAAAAAATGCATGTGTGTATCGTGGGGGGTTGGTTTTCTTTGCCACCCCCCACCCATATCCATCTTCAGGAGGGGGTGTGATCTTTAACCTTTGGCTGAAGGTAGGCCAGGTGACCTCTCGGTGGCAATAAAGTCCATGGGGTTTAAAGCATCCCCTGCTGGCTGCAGTGGGAATGGGCTCTCCCAGCACAGTCCAGGTGGTGCAGAGCGTCCCCTGCTGGCTGCAGTGGGAATGGGCTCTCCCAGCACAGTCCAGGTGGTGCAGAGCGTCCCCTGCTGGCTGCAGTGGGAATGGGCTCTCCCAGCACAGTCCAGGTGGTGCAGAGCGTCCCCTGCTGGCTGCAGTGGGAATGGGCTCTCCCAGCACAGTCCAGGTGGTGCAGAGCGTCCCCTGCTGGCTGCAGTGGGAATGGGCTCTCCCAGCACAGTCCAGGTGGTGGAGAGCGTCCCCTGCTGGCTGAAGTGGGAATGGGCTCTCCCAGCACAGTCCAGGTGATGCAGAGTGCCCCCTGCTGGCTGAAGTGGGTTTGTTCCTGAAGGCTCTCCGGATGCTGTTTTTCTGTTGGTCTCATCCCCCCTGCTGGACCTTAGGGGAGCAGTCATACAGGAGGGTGGCTGCTCTGGCCTAGCCACAGCCAGGGGGACTGGAGCCAACCTCCCTCCAGTCCTTGTTCTTGCTGGGATTTTACTGGAAGACGAAAGAGAAGGGGCCGGTCGGGACCCAGTCGTGGCAGGGCACCTTCTGGGTCCGCCCCGTCCCCCCACCATAAGGGGGAGGGGTTCTGCGGGGTTACCGCCTGCAGGATTCATCTGTTAGAAGAGAGAGAAGGGGAAATGAGTAGGGAACGGGAGAGGGGGAAACCCAGCAGGGACAGTCAGGGGCACAGAACCCAGCAGTCCTGGCTCCCAGCCCCCCTTCTCTCACCCACTAGACCAGGGATGGGCAAACGTTTTGGCCCGAGGGCCACAGCGGGATTGTGAAATGGTATGGAGGGCTGAGTAGGGAAGGCTGTGCCTCCCCAAACAGCCTAGCCTCTGCCCCAATCCACCCCCTCCCACTTCCTGCCCCCTGACTGCCCCCCTCAGAACCTCTGACTCATCCAACCCCCCCCGCTCCTTGTCCCCTAACCGCCCCCTCCCAGGACCACCTGCCCCTAACTGCCCCCCTGGTACTGCACCCCCTATCCAACCCCCCTACTCCCAGTTCCCTGCCCCCCTGACCCTATCCACATCCCTGCCCCTGACAGGCCCCCTGGGACTCCTACCCCCTATCTAGCCCCCCTTCCCTGTCCCCTGACCGCCCCTTCCTGGGACCCCTGCCCCTAACCGTCCCCCAGGATCCCACCCCCTGTCCAACCCCCCCCAACCCCTTTCGGAATGTGGCCCTGCGAACATGGGCGGAGGACTCAGGAGGAGCAGGGGCAGCCGTGCAGCTGGAGAGAAGCAGTGGTTTCCCCTTTAAAGCGCCGCTTCTCTCCGGCCGGCTGCATAGCTGCCCGGTGTCCTCCTGAGTCCTCTGGATGCGTTCCCCGCCCTCCTGCCACCCACACCGCCCGCCTGCCCGCCTGAGGCTGCGGGTGAGCCTCCCTCCCTCCCTGCTCTCCCCTGCCCCCTCCCTGCAGGGGGTGTGCCGGTGCTGAGCTGCCCAGCGGCGCAGTGAGCTGAGGCTGTAGGGGAGGGGGAACAGCAGGGGAGGGGCTGGGTGCCACCCTCCCCGGCCGGGAGCTCGGGGACCAGGCAGGACAGTTCCGCGGGCCAGATGTGGCCCACGGGCCGTACTTTGCCCACCTCTGCACTAGACCCCTCCCTCCCAGAGCTGGGAGTTGTAAGCCTAGCAGCAGTGCCTGCCTGGAGGAGAGGGAGAGGCATGTGCCTGGCCTTCCTGGGGGAGGGGGGGCAGTGGGGGCTGGGGTAGGGAGCAATTGGTAAGAGCCATCTGAACTGGAAAGGGCAGGATGCATCTGTGCCCTGCGGGGCTTGCTGGAGGCCAGTGGGCCGACACCCTTGAGCTTCCCCCATCTGGCCACTAGATGGAGCCCCAATGCCCATGGCCGGCAAAGCAAGAGGTTTTCCCACGGGTGGGGAACCGGCAGCAGCTGTTTCATAAGCATTTTCCCAGCATGTTTCATCACCCAAGCCCCGCTCCCTGCAGCACAGCGCCCCCTGGTGCCATGCGGGGGCATTGGGCCAGCACTGACTGCCAGGGGAGAGCGCCCCCAACTGAGCCTCTAACCCCGCTCCCTGCCACACAGCGCCCCCTAGTGCTGCACTGGGGCACTGGGGCCAGCACTGACTCCCAGGGGAGCGCGCCCCCTACTGAGCCCCACACCCTGCTTCCTGAAGCACAGCGCCCCCTAGTGCTCGCCGAGACTCACCCACGATGAGGGATTTGGTCCTGAGCACACCCGGCAGGCCGCGATGGAGAAGCAGCAGCTCCTCCTCTTCCTCGTCGTCCTCCCCGTGGGGGTTGGCACAGGCCGGCACGTCCGACTCCTCGGGGGGCCCAAACTCCTCCAGCAGGGACCCCTCGGATGGGTACTGGAAGGTGCGCTCCAGCTGACTCTCGCTGAACGAGATCTTCAACTACAGGGGAAGGGGGAGAAGGATCAGACTAACGGGCCCATCTAGCCCGGTATCCCGCCTCTGCCCCCTACTGCACTGGGTTAGCTTTATGTCCCCGTCCCCTGTTTAAGTGTGACTCTACAATAACTTATCAGTGCCCACGGTTTTAGACCCTGCACCAGTGGGTGAGTCCACAGCACAAAGAGACCCTACAATAACAAACTAGCGGATGGCTCCCCAGCGCATCTGAGAGACCCTAAAATAATGATTAGTGTGCTGGGTCCCAACGCCCACTCAAAGACACTTCTGTAACCTCTGTGCCTATCCTCAGGGCTGAAAGACCCTACAATAACAAACCATGGCACACAGCTGAGACTCTACAATGTCAAACCACTGTCTGCACCCCCAGTGCTGACCTGAGACCCTACAATACCAAAACAGTGTGTGCATCTTCCATACCAAAAGACCCTATAATAACAAACAGCACCACACAGCCTGAACTCTGACAAGAGACCCTATAACAACACTGCATGCCGATTCCCACTGCTGACTCGACGCCTTACAATAACAAATCTGTGTTCATATCCCCAGTGCTAAAAGACCCTACAATAATAAACCACCACACACAGTCTTAGCAACTACAAGTGACCCTACAATAACAAACCACAGCACGCAGTCCAGGTAATGCCAAGAGACCCTACAATAACAGACCTCCCAGCCAACGGCTCTCTAGGGACCCTCTGAGGACAGTGTGCCCATGGTAGTCCCACTTTGGCTAAGCCTCTAGTGGAGGGCAGCCAGGAAGCTGCCCCTGCCTGCACCCAAGCTGGGCACAGAGCCCTGGCAGGAGATAAACCCTGCAGGAAATGAGATTAGACATCCCTCCTGCAGAGAAAGATGATTCCCCAAGGGCAAGAGCATCTACCTTGACCTGCAGCTAGGCTGGGCCACAAATAGCCTAGGGGAAGGAGCAGGGGCCAGGCAGAGATGGGAGGGGGAGCCTTGCATACAGCACTAGGATGCAGCCACCTCTGGGGTGGGGCAGCGGGGGAACAGCCAGACAGCAGTACCACACAGTGGGAGGCGAAGAGTAATCCTGCATCCAATTGTAACCACAGGGCAGGGGATTTCAGGAAGGCGGAATGGATGTGCACTGGGGGGGATCTGGCCAGGACACTGGGGTTCACGCCCCAACTCGGGAGGAAAGTGCCAGGGGAGATTTAATGACTGGGCCTGGTCCGGACTTCAATTTTCTATGCAATCCAAAATTGGCACAGCACCCCCCAGTGTTGCCCACGGGTATTAGGGTGAGCACCAGCAACAGCACCACCTACTGAGACCCCACCCTGCTCCCTGCAAGACAGCGCCCCCCTAGTGCCGCACTGGGGTTTTGGGGCCAGCACCAGCAACAGCGCCACCTACTGAGCCCCCATCCTGCTTCATGCAGGACAGCGCCCCCTAGTGCCACACTCGGGTATTGGGGTCAGCACCGACTGTGACAGGACAGTGCCACCTACTGAGCCCCCATCCTGCTCCCCACAGGACAGCTCCCCCTAGTGCCACACTGGGGTATTGGGGCCAGCACCAGCAACAGCGCCACCTACTGAGCCCCTAGCCTGTTCTCCACCGGACAGCGCCCCCCAGTGCTGCGCTGGGGTATTGGGAGGCAGCACTGACAGCCCCATCCCAATTTCCAGCAGTAATCCTGGTCACAACCCCTCCTGCTTAGCATGGTTCTAGTTTTGGCCCAGGCACTCCTCCCCCACTCCATTTGGTGACATGGGGGGGTATCTTTGATCTTATCTGTTCCCGAATTGGTTCCCATGGGAATTAATCCCCCGCTAATCGCAATTAACTGAAGGCTATTAACGAGCTGGGAGGGAGGGGGAGAGGGGTCACGAGGCCAGTCCGGGGGAATTGAGGGTGAGGATCAGGGCCATAACAGCGTCACGGATGCTCACTGGAGGTAGTGAGGGATGGGAGAAGGGCCAGAGGAGAGGTAGAGAGGCAAGTGGAAGGCCAGGGCCAGGCTGAGAGAGGGAACACCGGCATGGAAAAGAAGGGAATGTGAGAGGGGAGATGAAAGATTGAATGGGAAAGGCAGGGACCTGGAAATCCAGGAGGGGAGTGACAGCGGCATGGGAGGAAAAGAGGAAGCAAGGCCATGGGGGAGGGGAGGAGAGGAAAGTCTGGATAGAGAAGAACAGAAGGAGAAAACTGGGGAGCGGAGGAGAGAGAAGCAGAGGAGGGGAAGAGAGGGAATGTGAGACTAACAGGGGTGGAGGGGCAAAGAAAAGAGAAGGAGGAAATCAGGGAGGGAGGCAGAGAAAGGAAGAGGGGAATGAGACAGGAGGAAAAGAGGAATAAAGGACAGAACAGGAAGGATCCAAGAAAAGAACGGAAGGAAAAAATCTGTGAGAGGAAGGAACTGGGGACCAAAACAGAAGAAGGGAGAGAGGAAATGGGGGTGAGAAGTGGATGAACGGGAAGGGTCCAAGAAAGAACAGAATGAGAGAATGGAGGCACGGGGAACATGTCAGAGTCCTACAGAGACTGAAAAGATAAAAGAGGTGGAGGAGGAGGAGGAGAAATGAAGGGAAAGGGAGGGAAGAGACTGGGCGATAGAAGAAAAAAGAGTCAGTGAGAGAAAGAGAGGAGGAAGAAGGGAGTGAGAAAAAGGAGAAATGAAAAATGTCTCTCTGCATCTTTCTGCGGCTCCTCCCTTGTGACTCTCACGTCCCCCCCTTTCCCTCCCCAATCTCTGGCTTCATCTCTCCTCCTCAGTCTCTCTCACGCTCCCCCATTCTCTCTCCCTGCCCCCCCCCCCATAACCAGCTGCCGGGCCCCACCCCGCCCGTTCCCCCAGCTCTGGAATGTGCCTGAGTCACTCGCTCCGCTGCTTGGCTCCTAAATAAGGAGCGAACAGGCCTGGTTTGGCCGGGAGGGGGAGGGGAGGCCGGGAATCCAGCTGCCATCCAACTCCGCACAGCTGTGCCGGGAGCCTCCCAACTCCGCTCCGATGTCTGGCACCACCTCCATCAGGATGCCTGCTCCTCCTGCCTGCCCCTAGAGCCTAGAAGGGGGGAGCAGAAACTGAATCCCACCCCAAGACCCTGAGCTATGACCCTCCAGAAATGGCCTCAAATCTCCAAACTTGGCTCACAACCTTCTGGACTGGGCCCACAGCCCTCCAGAAAGAGCCATGATCCTCCAGACTGGGTCCACGGCCCTCCAGAAACAGCCATGAATCTCCAGACACAACCCAAGACCCTCTAGACTTGGCCCACATCCCTCCAGACTGGATCCCACAGCCCTCCAGAAATCACCCTCTCTCTCTCTTGATGGACTCATGACCCTCCAGAAATGGCCCTGAATATCCAGATATGGCCCACCGACCCTCCATGCCACTATCGCTCTAGATCCATGGGCATCTCCAATGCTTTCTCCAGATCACTTGCCTGGAGGAACCTTCACCCCTGGCTGCCCTCCCCCCAACATCCAGACTCCCTGTTGCTTTCCTCGCAGCCTTTTCTCTCTGCCCGAGAGCTGGAGAAGGATAGATGGATAGGCTGGACTCTCGGTGGCCCCTTTGAGCTGTAGCTTGAAGCCCAGGGCACTATCCCACAGGCTCTCCTGAGCTCCAGATCCCGTGGAGTGCTGTGTCGGAGAAGGTCCAGTGGCCCTTCCCTGACCAGACCCCTCAATGTCTCTGGGAAGCACAGATCACAGCCCAGAGACTGCTGTGCCAGAGAGAGACTGTCTGGCCTGCTGGGGAGAATAGGTGGCAAACACACCAGCTAGATGCCTGGCCACACTATCTATATCCAAGCATCCCTCTAGTCATCCATAGTTCTGTCTATCCATCCATCACTAGCTCTATCCATTGTCAGATCATCGTCATCTTTATCCATCCATCCATGGCAAGCTCTTTCTATCTCTCCATCCTCAGCTGCGTCTACATATCCATCCCTCTATCATCAGATCTACCTATATGTATCTGTCTACCCTCAGCTCTATCTATCCATCCATCATTGGATCTAGCCTCAGCTGTATCCATCCATTCACAGGGGTACCCTTCCATCCCTCCATCATCAGATCTATCTGTCCATCCATCCTCAGCTCCACACATCCATCTATTCATCAACACATCTATCTAAATATCTGTCCTCAACTCCATCCATCCACCCACCCATCATCTATCTATCCATCCATCCTCAGATCTATCTATCTATCTATCTATCTATCTATCTATCTATCTATCTATCTATCTATCTATCCTCAGCTCCACCCATCCACTTGTCTATCCATTATCATCTCTCTCTCTTTCTCCCTATCCTCGGCTCAATCCACCCATCACAAGATCTATCTATAGATCTCTCTATCTACCCATCCTCAGCTGTACCTGAGATACAGAGGAAAGACTAGTTGAGGGCAACCTGCCAGGCCAGTGGCCAAGCCAGGAATAGAAACCAGGGGCCCGGAGTCCCACTCCAGGGCTCTATCCACTAGGAACAGACAGGAGCGCCACCAGCTTTTTTTGCGCCCTAGGTGGCGGAAGGTCCCACTCCCAAAATGGCGCCCCCGACAGAGGCAGCGGAAGGTCCCGCCCCCAAAATACCGCCGACAACCGGGGCGGCTGAAGATCTGTCTGCCGCGGTTGCTGCCCCCCAAATGTTAGCGCTCTGGTCGCCTAATGGATTGCACCGGCCCTGGGAACAGAACTTCCCCCCTCCCGCCCCGGCCACAGCCCGAGTCCAGCCTGCATTCCTGTCCCTCTCAGAGACCTGAAGTAAAAGAAGGGAAAAGCAACCCCAGCCTGTCTTAGGTGGCGCTGAAGTGGTCCGGGGCAGGGATCCCTGACTGGATTCCCAGCCCCTGTTATTCCCAAGTGGGGGAGACATATTTATCCCTTCATCATCCGTTCCAACCAACCCCCCACCATCTCTACTGCGTGGGTGCGGGGTGTAGGAGTCCCTCGCGTCTCCCTCAGTGCTAGTCCCCTACCTGCAGGAGTCCTCAAGCCATTCTCCACTTCTCTGCTGACAGCTCCCATCCCGCTAAGGGGAGCCAGCCCCGGGTTGGGGCGACTGGCTGGCTCAGGGGCATGGGGAACAGGCAGTGGGGCCTTCCCCCTCTAGGGGGCGCCGGTTCCAATTGGAGAGGCAGGCTGGGCTCTGTTTCTGTCCCTCAATAGCCCAGGCGGGACCTTTGGGCCCCAGCCAGATCGGAATTAGCTCAGATAAGAAAGGGGCTATTTGGGGAATCGCCTCTAAAGCTCTTATATCAAATGGCATTAACGCAGGCCGGGCTCACGGCGCTGGGGGCGGCCTGAAGGGCTGGATTTGTGGCTCTGCAGTCCTTTGCTTATCCCATAATATCCACCGAGCGCCCTTTATCCTGTTCTGGCCTGGTTCGTAAGGTGTCAAAGTGGGCAGGAAAGGGTTAATCACATGTGTTTGGTGGGTGGGGAGGTGGGACGACTCAGGCACAAGAAAGGGTTGATGGCAAAGCTGGGGATGGGACCCAGGAGTCCTGACTCCCACCCTCCCTCCCCTCCACCGCACTCTAACCACTAGCCCCCTCTCTCCTCCCAGAGCTGGGGATGGGACCCAGGAGTCCTGACTCCCCCCCACGCATGCTAACCACTAAACTACACTCCCCTCCCAGAACTGGGGATGGGACCCAGGAGTCCTGACTCCCAGCCCCGCCCCCACCAGCTGCTGCTTTCGCTCTGCACTGCAATAACCACTTCCTGAGCGGGTGCAGGCTGCCCGGGGCTTCAGCTGACACAGGCCTCGATCTCCCCGCCCTTTTCCGTCCCACACGCTCCCACACGTTCCCCGCTTCCTGTTTTCGACAGGGCTGCAGCACTGCGGGAAGACGGGGCAGGACTGGCAGCCCCAGGGGCCTCTGGGTAATGCCCAGAGCGGGTGCGGGGCAGCCCAGTTAAGCTCCTCCCATGCAAACACACCTTGTTCCCTGCCCGTGGGCCGCAGCCCTGCCCCTGCAGGCATCCCCTCTAGGGGGCAGAGGGGAGTTGGGGCTCTGGGGCCAGTTCAGCCCTCGGTTTCCCTGCTGAGGCTGCCAGCATGGGGGAGGGGTGGGTTGGGATGGGGGCACATGCCCTGCTAGGGGCTGGGCTGAGATCGAACTGCTTGTTACATCCGGACAGGAATGATCAACTCCAGAACCAGTCCCCCTAGAGGGGAAAGGCCCCGTGTCTCAGTCCCCGCCCCCTGGGGCCGGATGGGAGCCGGCGCCCCCTAGAGGGGAAAGGCCCCGTGTCTCAGTCCCCGCCCCCTGGGGCCGGATGGGAGCCGGCGCCCCCTAGAGGGGAAAGACCCCGTGTCTCAGTCCCTGCAGCCAGGCGTCCATGATTATGAGGGCGAAATGAAGCCAAGATCCATGCAGGGCGCATGGCTCTAGGCCGGGAGCTGAGGCTGGGTGGGGGTGAGGGGGCACCAGCAGCCGCTCTTGGGAAGCCTTGGAGTGGGATTATAGGGGCAACAGCTCTGGGGAGATGAAGGGTTAAAGTGCCCCCCCCAACAGTGACCATGGCAACCTCGTCAACGCTGACCTCAGTGCTTTTAATGACTTCCTCTGGAAAAACCTGCTGGTGGCTTCTGCCAATGGGAGGCCGGCTGGGCCTGGTCCCCTCCCCCCTCACACCCCTTCCTTCCCTCCCCACAACATCCCTTCCCCATTCATACTCCTTCCTTCTCCCACTTTTACCCCTGCACACCCATCCCTTTCCCCAACCCCCCAGTGAATCAGCATCCTGCAGGTGTTGCTCTGTGGTCCTGTCCTCTACATCCTGGGTGAGCCTAGGGCTGCAGCGCTGGGCTGGGACCCAGCACCGACCTCGTCCCTGGGTCCTTCTGCATGGACAGCGGCTTCCCCTTTCCCCCATATGCACAGACAGACTGTCTGCGGCTGTGTCTCTCTCTCACACACAGTCTCTGGGGGCTTGTGTCTTCCGCTCAGGCACATGTTTGCTTTTTCCTTTCTCTCTCTCTGTCTTGCACTCCTCTCTCAGAGCTGGGGATAGAACCCAGGAGTCCTGACTCCCAGCCCCCCCTGCTCTAACCCACTAGACCCCACTCCTCTCTCAGAGCCGGGGATAGAACCCAGGAGTCCTGACTCCCAGCCCCCGCTGCTTTAACCCACTAGACCCCTCTCCTCTCTCAGAGCCAGGGATAGAACCCAGGAGTCCTGACTCCCAGCCCCCGCTGCTTTAACCCACTAGACCCCCCCTCCTCCCTGAGCTGGGGAAAGAACCCAGGAGTCCTGCCTGCCGTCCTCCCCCTTCTCTAACTCCTCGGGAAGCGTCCCTCCCTCACCAGAGGCAGCTGCATTTCAGCAGGCAGGAGAGGCTGTAGGCGGGCGGGGAGATGACGCCCAAATGAGAATGTGCCCCAGAGCCCTGTCTGAGTGACTCCCCAGCTCTGAGCTCAGCAGGGAGGGATCCCAGCCCTGGCATCCCCTGCACACTCACCCCACCCATGCCCCCCTCCCCCAGCTCTCGGCAATTGGCAGGAGCCCGCCAGGAGAGGCAGGCAAGGCCCTGGAGCCTAGACAGGAGCAGCCCCAGACTCCACACTATGGGGACAGGAGCAAGGCCCGTGTCCCCAGGCCTGAGCCACAGTCACTGACCAGGGCTATGGCCAGGCCTCCATGAGAATGAGGAACAGGGGGTGGCAGGGGCTTTGGTCCTGAATGAGCTATTGGGGGGTGGGGGTGGTGCAGTCCAGGAAAGAAAGAACACAGATAGATGGATGGTTAGAGAAATATTGTGGGAGAGAAGGGGTGGATAAACAGATAGGTAGATTTATGTCTGATTTAAATACAGTGAATTGAAATCTCTTACTGTCCTCCAGTTCAGCTCTAGCCACTAGACCCCACTCCCCTCCCACAGCCAGAAATAGAACCCAGGAGTCCTGGCTCCCAGCCCCACCCCACCTCAATCCGCTAGACCCCACTCCTCTCCTAGAGCTGGGGATAGAACCCAGGAGTCCTGGCTCTCATCCCACCCACCCCCAGCTCTAACCCACTTGACCCCATGTCCCTCACAGAGCTGGGGATACCCCACTCCCCCAATCTGCCCCATCACACCCCTCTTAGCCTGCCCTCTTCCCCATCCGAGATGTGTCACCACATTGCCCCTTAGCCGATCTGAGCTGGCTGGAGGGATCCCCATGGCCAGACTCTGAGCTGCTAGCCCTAGTGGTCTCCCCTCACCCCGCCAGGTCTCCGCTGAGTGCATGGCCGTCAGCAGCTGATGTCAGCAGGGCTTCCTCTGCTGGGCTGAGTGAGGGCTCAGCCTCAGGGCAGAGAGCAAGGGAGGGAGAGACAAAGCAAGCAAGCGAGCTGGCTCCATCTCTCTGGGCTGAAGGGCCCCTGCCTGCGTGGGAAGGATAAGCTGGGTGGAGATCCCAGCCGCCCGGCTGCTCCAGACCCTCCGGAAGATAAAGAGCCGTTTGTGGTGAAAGGTCTGTTTGTGATGAAAAACCGGAGCAGGAATCTGCCCTCAATGGGGTCACAAAAGGACCATGCAGAGGGATGGCGCCGGGCCTGAGGCAGCGGGCGCTTAGCCTGGGGATGGCGACCTGACCCGGCTCAGTACAGATGCTGGAAGGTCCTAGAGCGACAGGTGCCCCAGCTGCATTCTAGAGTGGCAGGGATCCCACAATCCCATGGTCTAGAGCTGCAACTCGTCTCCCTTTGCTGCATGCTAGAGCAACAGGCCCCTCCACTGTGCTCCACCATGCTCTAGAGTGACATCCCCCAGTCCTATGTTCCAGAGCTTTAACTCTCCGCCCAATCACCGCATGCCAGAGAAACAGCGCCCTCCACTATATTCCAGAGCAACGGCCTGCCCCTCTCATGTTCTAGAGATGCAGGCTGCCATCCTTCCAGGACCAGACACCTCCAAAGCTTTCTAGAGCAACAGCTACTACATTATAGAGCGACAGACCCTCTCTGCGTTCCAGAGTGACATCAACAGCATTCTAGAGTGGCAGCCTGCCCCCACCACATGTTCTGAAGCTGCAACTCGCTATCTGTTCAAGGCATTCTAGAGCAAGCCCCCTCCTCCACTGCACCCCAGGAGGACACATACTGCATTCTTGAGTGCTCAGCTACCTTGTCTCATGTTCTAGAGCTTCCACTCTGATTTAGAGCAACAGGCCCCTTCAGTACAACAGGCCCTGCATTCGAGGCCAACAATTACCTCCAAAGCATTCTATAGCGGCACATGCAGCTGTCTTCTAGAACATCACAGCCTGTGTTCAAGAACAGTTGTTGCCGCTGGAGTAGCAATCACTGCTGTGTTCCGGCACTGTTTTGTAGAGTAATTAGCCACTAAGATATTCTGGAGCATCAGTCACCACACACTTCTAGAGTAACACTAGGTGTTCTAGAACAACCGTTGCCAGAGTATTTTAGAGCTACGGATAAGGCCCTGGTGCTGAAAGTGCCAGTACTGAGCTCCATTGCAGGGTTGTGGCTGATCACAGCAGTCTAGAGTGAAAACCACGAGAGCATTCTAGAGTAACACTCCCCACCGTATTCTGTAACAGCCCCTGCAGTAATGCAGCACAACAGGATGCTGGAGCCATAAACACCGAGGCCCAGACCCTGTAAATGGAGGTCGCTCCGTCTAAGTCAGCGTAGGAAATGGAGCCCAGGATTCTAGAGCAGACCAGCATCGGGGGGTGCTAGACTAGAGCATTAAAGAGCCAAGGCAACACGGGGCATGGGAGCGGGGAAGTGTGTGGGGGATTATCTTGGCTTGGTCACCATGGGGGCCCCCACCCCTAGAGCATTTGGGTTTGTGGCAATGAGTCTTTGCCATTGATGCTGAAAGGGGAAAGGTCGGGCGTTAGATAAAGAAACAAACACATATGGGGATGAGATAGAGAGATGGATGATAAGGGGACTGGATGGGCAGAGGGGAATGTATGGGGACTGGATGGATGCAGGGGGATGTATGGGGATTGGATGATGCCTATAGGGGATGGATGGATGGATGGATGGATGCATTAGAGAGAGGGATAGACAGATGCATACAGTGATTAGATGGATAGATAGTTGCGTATGTGGATTCAAGAGAGAGAGAAAGAGAAAGTGAGATACATGAGCACAGGGAGATGGATGATATACAGACAGACTCGCTAAAATACTATCCTATTTTGAAAACGTATATTGACTACTTTAGAGCAAAGCAGTATTTATCTGGCAAGCATTACCATAGAGAGTACTGTAGTCATTTAATACTACTGTGATCTGATACCGTAGACTACACTCAATTTGGTCTCAGTATTGTTGAATACTTACCATACAACACAATAGTATTTTAACAATATTGAGACCTATTACTTTCCCACCCTGCTCGTACTTTAAAGTATTTTTTAAAGTAATTTCTATGCAATACTGAAAACAGTTAACAGTATTTTGATCTATTCACTGGAACACCAAAACATTCGGAAGCACTTACTATAGAATACTGCAGTATTTTAACAGTATCTTGACATCACCCTGTAGGATATTCTAGCGTTTTGCAGTAATTTGGGACATTACTCCTGTAATGTAACAGTCTATTAATCTAGAATACCTGGTGCTTACAGAGGTAAGGTGGGAGAGGTAATATATTTTATTGGACCAACTTCTGTTGGTGAGAGAGACAAATTAGACCAATACAAAATATTACCTCATCCACCTTGTCCCTCTAATATCCTGGGACTGACCTGGCTACAACAACACTGCTGCTTTTACAGTGATTTAATGCAATGCTATAGTAATTTAACAGCACCATTTTACTCTAGAACAGGGCTAGGCAACCTATGGCACGGGTGCCGAAGGCGGCACGCGAGCTGATTTTCAGTGGCACTCACACTGCCCAGGTCCTGGCCATCCATCTGGAGGGCTCTGCATTTTAATTTAATTTTAAATGAAGCTTCTTAAACATTTTAAAAACCTTATTTACTTCACATACAACAATAGTTTAGTTATATATTATAGACTTATCGAAAGAGACCTTCTGAAAATGTTAAAATGTATTACTTGCACGTGAAACCTTAAATTAGAGTGAATAAATGAAACTCGGCGCAGCACTTCTGAAAGGTTGCCGACCCCGATCTAGAATTTTACTGTATTTACTATGGAACAGTAAAATAATTTAGCCGTATTGTCATCTGTTACTCTGCAATACTCTAGTATTTTGCAGTAATGTTGAGTAACTCCACAGCAATTTAACAATGCTGTGATGTTACTCTAGCACTCTGTAGTAATTTGAGCAATACTGCAGCAATTGAACCATCGTGCAGCTTACCACTGTAGAATACTCTTGTCCTTTATTATATTTACTATATAATATGGTGATTTGGCAATGCTGTAACCTGTTACTCCAAAGTACTCCAGTATTTTTAAGTAATTTTGAGCAATGCTCCAGAAATTTAACAGTAGTGTGATGTTATTATTCTCGAGTAATCTAGTAGTTTGCAGGGACTTTGCGCAATGGTGCATCTAACGTTATTATAGCCCCTTGCTTTGGTATTTAATGTATTCACTATAGAATACCAGAGTAATGTAATTGTATTGTGATCTGTTACTCTCGAGTTCTCTAATAGTCTGCAGTATGTTTGAGCTGCAATCCAACAGTACTATAGCCCCTTACTCTAAAAGGTTACCATATTTACTATATAATTCCAGTAATTTTAAAAATAATTTAAAAGTAGTGTGATCTGTTACGCTCAAGTACTGTAGTAGCCTGTAGTCATTTTGAGCAGTCTAAGGAATTATGGCCCATTACTCTAGTATTTTTACTGTATGATACTACCACACTAGACCCCATATTTCTCACAAACTATATTTATTTCCTAGATAATACCAGTACAAGATGGTATTGTGTTCTGTTCCTCTCAAATACTCTAGTACTTCAAAGCAGTTACTCCAGGATCCTCAAGTTTTTTTCTTTAATGAGCATTATGGGGTAGAAAGATTTTTCTAGCTGCCTCCTTGGGCTCTGTAGCCAGTGCCAGTGAGGCAGCCCCCCGGGCACAGGTTCATAGCACGAGGGGGCATTTGCCCAGGAAGCTGGGCAGAGACTCTGGCTGCAAAAATGCCGTTGACGTTCAGCCACAAAGTTTAGCCAGGGATGCCTCTTGCCTAGCGACTGTCCCTGCTAAATGATCCCCTTATGAGGCAAAGAACAGACCAGCCACTGTGCGCACCAGAGCCGCATCTGGCCAAGGGCAACCCCAGACCCCGGCATGGGTCACATGTGTGAAAAGGCTTTTGTGGATCACCCCGTTCCCTTCCGGTGGCCCCCTCCCCACCTGGCCCCTGCCACTGGGTCCCTAGCCCGGCACTGGCAGGGATCCCCAGTGAGAGGGAAAGAGGGGGCTTCAAGGCCCGTCCAGCCCTCAGCCTCTCTACTGAGGTTGCCAGCGACTTTCGGCCAACAGGGAAGTGGGCTGGGGCCAAACAAACTCATTTCACATTGGGGCTGTGGAATGGGAGTGACAGGGCAGGGCTGGATCCCAGCCCGGCATCTCCAGAGGGGAGAGGCCCCATGAGCCATTCCCCATATCCCTGAGCCAGACAATCCCCAACCCTGCGTCCAGATCAGAGCCAGTGCTCCACAAGAGGGGAAGGACCCCATATCCCATTCCTCTCCCTCCCCAAGTCAGCCAGTGCCCTTGCCCTGGGGCCAAACTGAAGGTCCCATCAGGGGCGGCAAGCCGCAGGGGGCGCTCTGCTGGGACAATGAGGGCAGCAGGCAGGCTGCCTTCGGTGGCTTGCCTGCGGAGGGTCCAGCGGCTTGCCTGCCGGGACCAGCGGACCCTCCGCAGGCAAGCCGCCAAAGGCACCCTACCTGTCGTGCTTGGGGCGGCAAAATGCCTAGAGCTGCCCCTGGGTCCCATATCCTATTCCCCCCAGCCCCCATAAGCCAGCTACAAACTCAAGCCAGGTTACTCCAAAAGGAACTGGCTGGCTCAGAGGGGTGGGGAATGGGATACGGGGCCTTTCCCCTCTAGGGGGCGCCATCTCCCATCCAAACCTGGAGGAATTGGCATCAACCACCCTATTTCCACAGTCCATCCCCCGCCTTTCCTGCTCTAGCTCCATGAGAACAGGGTGGAGACGTTCCTGGACCACATCCTTGTGGATCCCATGACAAACCCGGCCTCCACCACGTGCCCTATATCCCTGGCCCACGAGGGCCAGAGACGCTGCCCAATGGCAGCTGGGCCCGGGCGGGAGGTCAGAGGTCAACCATGGCTAACAGCCCCACGCCTGGGGTTGGCGTCCCCACATTGAGCCCTGTGTTAGGCATCTGAAGGAGGAGGAGAAGGAATGATGGGAGGAGAGACAGTGGGGGACGAAAAGAGGGAGGGGAAAGCAGGAGAGAAGCAAAAGAAAGAGAGAACGAAGAAAAGGGTGAACGAATGAGCAGAGGAGAGAGAAAGAAAGAGGATGAATGCAAGAGAGCAAAAAAAAGAAAGACTAAAAAGAATGAGAGATGCTGAGGTCGAGAAAGAATGAAACAGGAGAGAGAGGACGCGAACGAAAGGGAGAAAGAGAGGGAGGGAAAGAAAGAAAGAGTGAAAGAAAGGATAAAAATGGCAGGAGGAGGGAGAGTGAAAAGTGAGAGCACGAAGCAGAGAAAACGAAAGAGAGCGGGGAAAGGAGGAACGCAAGAGGGCGAGCGAAGGAGGGAGTGAGGAGTGCGCCGGTACCTTTTTGCGGTGGGGGTCGTTCTTGGCCAGGCAGGATTTCGACAGGGACAAGTAGCCCCCGATCACCTGGATCTCCTCTGCCGTGGGGTAGCGCTTCTTCAGTGGGGCGCTGGCCGCCTTCTCGAGCGCCCCCTCGCCCTCCACGCCGTTCTCCACGGCCGGCACTGGCGCCTTGCGGGGATTGATGGTGATGGTGTTGCCGCTCCGGCGCTGCACGGCCGGGTGGGGCAGGGCGGAGGGGCCCCCCAGCTCCCGGGGCCCCCGGCCCCCGCGCCTCATGGCCTCCCCCTCGGCCGGCTCCTCGGCGCTGGCCGGGAGGGGAAGCTGCTCGCGGCTGGGGGAGGAGGAGGAGGAAGTGGAGGCCGGAGCAGCGGCAGCCTTTGGAGGAGAAGTGCTGGTTTCCTGCCGAACCTCGCCGGGGTCTGGGGGAGGGGAGGCAGCCGCCCGGCGCGGCACCACCACGAAGGAGTTGCGCGAATGGAGACGCAGGCTGGCCACGGCTTTGGCCTGGGCCTCGGCATCCAATATGGTGTCAACGGGCAGGCCTGAGGATGAGGCGTCTCCATTGTCCCCCCTGCCACCCCTGTCCAGAGAGGTGACGTCTCTGCCCAGCAGGCCTGGTATCACCGCACCCGAGCCACTGCCACCACCGTCACGCCTCTCCGGTGAGGCGGCTTCTCTGGCTTGTAGGCCCGGCCCCACCGCCAATGCACTGCCACCAGGCCTGGCTCCCCTCTCCGGTGAGGCGGCTTCTCTGACTTGTAGGCCCGGCCCCACCGCCAATGCACCGCCACCAGGCCTGGCTCCCCTCTCCGGTGAGGCGGCTTCTCTGCCTCGTGGTCCTGGCGCCATGGCACTGCCATCACCCCTAGTTCCCCTCTCTGGCGAGGCGGCCTCTGTGCCTTGCGGCCCTGGCGTCAAGGCCAATGTGCTTCCACAGTGCCAGGCTCCCCTGTCTGGTGAATTGGCCTCGCTGCTCTGAGGACCCGGCACCACCGTGCCAGGGCTGCTGCCATCATGCCTGGCTCCCCGCTCTGGCGAGGCGGCCTCCCTGCCCCATGCTTTGCTGGTGGGCGAGCGCCGCGGAGGGCTCTCTGGCCAGGCCTCAGACCTGGCTTCGAACTGGCTGCGGTAGGAAGCCACGGTGAAGGGAGGTGGCGAGGGGGCCAGGCCTGGCAGGTCGCGGGGAGGGCTGGGTGTGCCACTACGGTGCTGGGCTGAGCCGGGCGGTTTCCTTGCTGCCAGGGGGCGTTCGTAGGAGCCATCGGCAAGGTTCTCAGTGCTGAGGGACCTGAGTGGGCGCGGGGGTGGGTCCTCCTGGCCGAAGCGGCTTAGCAGCTTGCTGACACGCCCACGGCGTTGCTCCGGGAGCCCCGGCCGGCAATCGGCCTCGCCGCGGCTTTGGCCGAAGGAGTTGAGGTCTTCCACGCTGCGGCTGAGGGCCGACTTGACGATGAAGACTTCGCCGGCCCGGATCTCGGTCACGCTCCCACCGCGCCGGGCCAGCAGCTCGTTCAGGGATTCCACGCTGCCGGATTTGGCTTCCCCCTGCCATTCGGCCCTCGGCGGTGCTGCTCCCGGCACCGACTCAATGATGATGACGTTGTCGGCCCGTAGGGTCCTCACCCCAGGGCGCTGGCCGTACAGCTCCATCAACTGCTTGGCCTTGGCGCCAGCTGGCTCGGCCTCCGGCGCCGCCGTCTCCTTGCGCCTCTTCTCCAGCTGGATGAAAGGGTTCTGGTGCACCGGGCCAATCTTCTCCTGCAGCACGGTGCTCTCCTCCTGGCCCATCCCGGGGCCGGGCGGCCCCGCCACAGCCGAGGGGGGCCCTGCTCCGCCGCCACTGCCCTCCGTGTCCGAGAAGGAGGCACCGGAGCCCTGTTTGGCCCGGCGGCGTTCGATGATCTCCCGCTTCCAGGCTGGCATCTTGGCCATGCGGTCCTGCTGCTCCCGCTCTCTGCGGCGCGTCTCTTCCTCTTCCTTCCGTTTCCTCTCCAGCAGCTGCAGCTTCCACTCCGGCAGGGCTGGCAACGGAGCTGACGCCATCCTCACCCCGGGGCTGTGGGGGGCAGGGAGGGAAGTGGGGATGGGGGCAAGGGGGGGGCAGGGAAGGAGGGATGGAGGATAGTTTGAGAGGATGAAAAGGAGGGGATAGTTTGAGAGGATGAAAGGGAGGGATAGAGAGAGTGTCAGGGAAGGAGGGATGGAAGAAGGGGGGGATGGAGGGAGAGTTTAAGAGGATGAAAGGGAGGGATAGAGAGAGTGTCAGGGAAGGAAGGAGAGTTTAAGAGGAGGAGGAGGAGCGAGAGAAAGGGGCAGAAATGGAGGAATGGTTTACGAGGAGGAACGTAAGGCCGGAGGAAGGGAGGGATAGAGAGTCGGGGAAGGAAGGAGAGCGAAAGAATGGAAGAAGGAGAGAGGGGTCTGAGGAAAGAAGGAATGAGGAAGTGGGAGAAAGGAGGGATGGAGAGAGAGCTGGGGGAGGCGGGAGAGGCAGGGAAGGAGGGATAGCGGAGCCGGCAGAGGAATCGTGGGGCTCCCTGCTCTCCCCCGCCCCTGCTCTGGAGGAAGAGAAAGAAAAAAAAGAAAAGAAAAGATGAAAAAAATCCCCAAAGTTCCGCCTGTGTCAGCCTGGCGATTTCCGGAGGGGGCGGGCACTGCTCGCCCCACCCGCCCTTCTGACAGCCCCGCACGCGGCTGGGAATCCCGGACCCCCGTGGAACCCAGGAGTCCGGGGAGGGGGAAGGGACAGCTCAGCCTGGGTGGGCAATGGAACCCAGGCGTCCGGGTGGGGGAGGGAGTCCGGGGAATGGGGAGTGAGGGGAATGGCTCGAACTGGGTGGAAGGGGGAACCCAGGAGTCCGGGGGGAAAACCAGGAGTCCGGGAGGATGGCTTAGGTTTGGTGGACAATGGAACACAGGAGTCTGGGCGGGGGACGGTAAATCTGGGCGGGGGACGGTAAATCTGGGCGGGGGACGGTAAATCTTGGAGGGAAGAGAGATATATTACCCCAGAGAGAGATCAAATCTTGGTGGCTCAGAGGAACCCAGGTGTCCAGGCACAGCCGGGTGCGTCGAGAGGGGGGCTTTTTGGTGGGGGTGGATGGAAATGACCCTGGACTCCAAAGCTCGATGGCTCAGGCTAGCGGGCTATGGGACCCAGGCGTCCGGATGGGGGAGGGGGCGGGAATGAAGCCTGTCACTCAGCATAGGGAGGGGGAGAATAATTACCCCGGAGGAAAGTAGCGGAACCCAGGCGTCCGGGCGGCGAAAAGGCGGCTCCTTTCGGCGCGGGAGGGTCCGAATTCTCCGCGGGCTCCGCAGAACCCAGGCGTCCGGGCGAGGCGTGGGGGGAGGGGAAGGTTCCAAACCGCCTTTTGTCAGCGACGATCCAGCGCCGTGGGGACCCAGGCGTCCGGGCAAAGAGATCTCAGGCTCCTATTGTCAGCGGCGCATGGGGAGAGGGGGGGCGGGGGTTAGAAATCTCGGTAGGACCCAGGCGTTCGGGCAAGGAGCTCGCAGGCTCCTATTGTCAGCGGCTGATTGGGGGGGGGGGGGATCAGTGGGACCCCGGCATTCGGGCAAGGATCACAGTGTGTGTGGGTGGGGGGGGAGATCGACACCTCGGAGGGACCCAGGCGTCCGGGGGAATTTCCCGGCTCTCAGCGGCGGCTTCTCACGGCCCCATGCGGCTCCCCTCCCCCCGTCTGGCGGCGCCCTCCCCCGAGCCTTTCCGCGGGGGGCGGGCGGCCGGTCCGCTGCCCCGCTGCGGGGGCCGGGCCGGGGAAGCGCTGGCAGGAGGCAGCGGGGCCCCAGGGAGAAATCGCCGCTGGCCCAGCCGCTGAGCCGCCAGCAGAGCCGTAATCCCCGCCCGGCTCATCCCCCCAAAGCCTGGGAGAGGAGAGAGGAGGGGCGGGGGAGAGATGGGGGGGGGTCTTTGTGTATAAACAGAAGGGGACGAGGACACAATGCGAGGGGAGGGGCTTTGGCAGCAGAGTGGGGGGGGGTTGGAGGGTGTGTGTGTGGGAGGAGGGTCGGATCTGGACAGATGGGGGAAGGGGGAGGTTATGGGGTTGGGGGCGGGCTCTCAGGAGAGGGGGGCATTGAGGGAGTCTGGGGGGAAGGGTTGGGGTCAGGCTGTCGGGGTTGGGTCTGGGGTGGGGGGGTCAGGAGGTGGGGCTGGGGGAGGGTGTGTGGGGTGGGGGGATCAGGGGGTGGGGTTGGGATGGGGAGGGTGTGTGGGGTGGGGGGATCAGGGGGTGGGGTTGGGATGGGGAGGGTGTGTGGGGTGGGGGGATCAGGGAGTGGGATTGGGATGGGGGAGGGTGTGTGAGATGAGGGACCGGGGGTGGGTCTGGGATGGGGAGGGTGTGTGGGTTGGGGGGATCAGGGGGTAGGGCTGGGCTGGGAGGTTCTTTGTGGGGACCTCCCAGGCTCTCTAGAGGCACAGTTTAGGGGACAGGCTTTGATCTGGGGGGTGTCCACCTATTTGCATGGGGCTATGGGGGGGGCACAATGATTTGAGGATTTCGGCTTGGCCCCCAGAACCTCTGAGCACGCAGGGGATTGCAAGCAATTACTCAGTGAATCTAGGGGTACAGATTGTTGCAAGTGGGGGCTTTTGGGGGGCAGAGTTTGGGCTGCCAGGGTTTGGGGGTGCAGGATTGCAGCAGATCGGGGTGCAGCCTTGTTCAGGTCTCAGAAGCTGCTGGCTCCAGTCTGGGCTCCCCCCCACACTCCCAGTCCTGGCCCACCCAGCACCACCTAATCCCTCTCCAATCCCCCTCCAGAACTAGGCTCTTCCAGCCTGAGTTCCCAGGAGGTTGTTATTGTAGGGTCTCCTCCGCTCTGGGGCTGGATGGGGCTGTTGGTTATTGCAGGGCAGCTGGCGAGCACTAGGACGACACATGACAGTTTGTTCACGTGGGGCCCCTGGCATCCACAAGGGCAGTGCAGGAAGGTTGGTTCTTGTAGGGTTTCCTGTGGCTGTTTGCTGATTTGTTGTTGTAGGGTAACTAACAAACACTGGCGCTGCTGTGCCGACCAGTTTGTTATTGTAGGGTCTCTCAGGCATACCGCGGGTTGCTCATTATTCTAGGCTCTCCCGCTAGCCCTGGGAAGGACACTGGTTTATTTTGGTAGGGTCGCTCATCACCTAGAGTGATTTTTAATACACCACCGCCCCCTGGTGGTCTGTTCGAGGGACTGCCCCTTCAGGTTCCCTTCCCTGGGTTCCTCCATAGACAGCCCCAAGGGCTCGGTGACTGAACGGGGACAACGAGAGGCAGGAGCCACCCTCTCTAGGTGAGGCGAAGGGCGCCTCTTTCAAAAGAACCCACCCACAGCAAGTCAGCTGTGTAAACCGAATAACCCCAGGCCCTTCCACTGGGATGCAGCCACCTCTGGGGTGAGGCAGCTGGGGAACAGCCTCGCAGCGACGCTGCATGGGGCTCACTCCCCCAGCGCTGAGGTGCAGCCACCTCTGGGATGGGGCAGGCGAGGAGCAGCACCCAGCGGAGCTGCACCCCACTGTAGGAGGGGCCTCCTGGGGCCAGTGAACGTTGCAAAGCGCGGTGGGGTTTAGGGCTAGGGACTAGAATAAGCTGCGTGGGAATTGGGCCGGGACAACGGGGTTACCACCCCACCTCTGGGGAAAAGGACCGAGGGACCTTTGCCAACTTCCTCCAGCACAGCGCCCCCTAGCACTGCACTGGGGCATTGGGGCCAGCGCTGAGTGCCAGGGGCCAGTGCCCCTTTTCAAGCCCCCACCCTGCTCCCTGCAGCACCTTGTTCTGGCGCTAGCCCCGCCTGACCCTTCAGGATCAGACAAGAGCCCCCCCCCCAGCTGTCTGCTCCCTCTAAGCCAGCAGGAATGCATGACGCACACATGCCGGTAGACCTATGTCATAGCTGCAGCCCCCTGCATCGGCCCTTGGAACACGGGCTGGATTCTCCCCAGACAGCCCAGCATCCAGCCCCCTGCCGGCCTCGCTAGGAGCAACCTTGGGGTGCAGCCGTCAACCCCCCCCCCCCCGGCTCCTAGGGGGGATGGAAGCATCGCCATAGAGCAGGTTGTTCAAATCTGTTTTGCCTTTGCGACCCCCCTAAAACATTTAAAATGGTGTGTGGACCCCCTTGGAAAGCTTAAATATAGTCTGCGGAACCCCAGGGGTCCGCTGAAAACCACGGTCATATAGCAACGCTGCTTCTCTAATGCAGAGATGCAACACAATGGCCAGTGTGCCTGTACCAACACCACCCCCTGGTGGTGAGACACTGAAATGCTATGGCTAGTGTGCCTGTATCAACACTGCCCCCTTGTGGTGAGACAGTGAAATGCTACGGTTAGTGTTCCTGTACCGACACTGCCCCTAGTGGTAACACAGTGACTATGGCTAGTGCGCCTGTATCAACACCTCCCCCTAGTGGTAACACAGTGAAATGCTACGGCTAGTGTTCCTGTACCAACACTGCCCCCTAGTGGTAACAGTGAAATGCTCTGGTTAGTGCGCCTGTATCAACACCGCAGTGAAATGCTACGGTTAGTGTTCCTGTACCAACACTGCCCCCTAGTGGTAACACAGTGAAATGCTACTGTTAGTGTGCCTGTACCAACACTGCCCCTAGTGGTGAGACAGTGAAGTGCTATGGCTAGTGTTCCTGCACCAACACTGCCCCCTAGTGGTAACACAGTGAAATGCTATGGCTAGTGTGCCTGTACCAACACTGCCCCTAGTGGTGAGACAGTGAAGTGCTATGGCTAGTGTTCCTGCACCAACACTGCCCCCTAGTGGTAACACAGTGAAATGCTATGGCTAGTGTGCCCGTACCAACACTGCTCTCTACTGGAGAGATGTGGTATAATGAAATGACTAGTGTGCACCTAGCACACTGCCCCCTGCTGGGGAAATGTAATGCAATGCCATGGCAAGGGTGCATGTACCAACACCACCCCCTAACAGGGAGCATCATAACTGCTTGCTTGTCCGTCATAGGCTCTTGTCCATTTGCAGAGTAGTGATTCTTTTCCTTTAGCTGCAGGATGGTGTTTCTGGAGGAGGAGGAGCAGTTCTCTTCCCTGCACTGCCAAGCTCCCACCAGCCAAGAGGAGAAGCATGAATATAATAGGGCGCCTCAGACTTGTTACAGCACTGTTTCACAGTTAGGGACACAGAGGCAAAAGACAAGTGACTCACCCTGTCAAGTGGAAAGAGGCTGAACTGGGAAAGGAACCCAGGAATCCTGACTCCCAGCCCTCCCCTTGCTCTAACCACTAGACATCCTCCCCTCATCTCCCAGATCTGGGGTAGAACCCAAGAGTCCTTGCTCCAAGACCCCCTGCTCTAACCACTAGACCACATTCCCCTCTTAGAGCTGGGGGTACATCCCAGGAGGCAGACAAGTGTGTAAAAGAAGCAGTGACTTTTTTTTATTTTTTTTAAAAATTGTTTTCTCAGATTGCACAAAAATCCAAGATACAAAAATACTTTATCAGCTTTGCATTAAGAACAACACATTAAAAAAACCCAGCACTTAAAAATAAAAGGTTCCTGGTTAAGGCATTGGTGTAAGGCTGGGGTCCCCTCCCAGAGCCAGGAATAGAACCCAGGAGTCCTGACCCCGTTTCATGCCCAGCCCAGAGGGGTCCCAGCCTCCTGCATGAGGAAGGGAAACCATAAAACACAGGACTTGGAGACGGAGTGTCTCACGACTGAGCCAAAGCCCAGCAAGATCTTCCCAGTGACTCCCATGGGCTTTGGATCCAGCTCTAAGTCCAGTTAAAATCTCCTCCCCCCCCCACTGAGACCCAAAGACTGGGGTTCTGGGGACAGAACAAGCTGCCCCCTCAGCCCCCCATCACTAATGTGTCTCAGTTCAGCCCTCTGATAACTGCTGAGGCTGCCAGCAGGGGGCGGAGAGGTGCCTGAAGTGGATGGCTGGATCCCCATCAGTTCGATTCATAGGGCACAGAATGGCTGGTAGGTGGGAATGGCTTTTGGTTACTAGCGAATGGAACTGGAACCGGCACCCCAAGAGGGGAAAGGCCCCGTATCCCATGACTCAATCCCCTGAGCCAGCCAGTCCCCCTGCTCTGGGGCTGGGAGCGGAGCTGGCACCTCCTAGAGGGGAAAGGCCTCATGTCCCATTTACTGCACCTCTCAACTGGCCGGTCCCCGATAAGGCATCCGCCTCAGTGTGTTACTAAATTAAGCACAGATTTATCATCATTTTGTTTTTTAAAAAAACATTTTCAGAGAATCTTTTTGCAGTCACAACTGCGGATGGAAACAAAACACACTGGGTAAAGCAGCCAGGTAAAACCGGGGGTCCTGACTCCAAGCCCCAACCCAACCCTCTAGCCACTAGACTCCCCTTTCTTCTCAGAGCTGGGGATAGAACCCAGGAGTCCTGACTCCCAGCCTCCCCTGTTCTAACCCACTAGACTCCTCCTCCCCTCCCAGAGCTGGGGATAGAACCCAGGAGTCCTGACTCCCAGCTTCCCCTGTTCTAACCCACTAGACCACATGCCCCCCCAGAGCTGGGCCTCAAACTCAGAAGTCCTGACTCTCAGCTCCCACCCCGCTCTAACCACTAGACCCCACTCCCGTCCCAGAGCTGGGAATAGAACTTAAAACCCTATGAGAGGAGACTGGGATCTAATGGTTAGAGCAGGGGGAGCTGGGAGCCAGGACTCCTGGGCTCTACCCCCTGTCTGGGAGGGTGTGGAGCCTAGTGGTTAGAGCAGGGATGGGGTTGGTTTTGCAAGCTGCTGCGGATGCTAGGCACTCAGAAGTGATAATCCTACAGTAACTAGTGCAGGGTGTTTGACCTAAGGGCATCAGTGCATGGCAGAGACCCAGGCCCCGGCCCCTCAGCTCTCCTTGCCAAGCGCGGGGCCATTGCGGGCCAGCAGGTCCCCGTAGGCTGCCTCCTCGCGGGAGAAGACCAGGAACTTCTTGTCGAGCTGGGCCCGCAGGTAGAGGTAGTCCTGCTGGTCCAGGCTGTGCCCGCAGCTCAGGTAGGCGGTGAAGAGGCCAGCCAGCAGGAGGCGATCCAGAGCCAGGCAGGGCACGGCCCACAGCACCAGCAGGAACTCCAGGTAGACGGGGTGGCGAAGGTGAGAATAGAGCCGCACAGCCCGCACGGACTTCAGTGCCAGCGGGTCCCCCATGCCCAGGCAGTGGTAATAAACCTGGGGGTAGGGGGAGAGGTTAAGGGCAGAGTTGAGACCCCCACCCAATCTGGGACTGGATTAGAGCTGGTGCCCCCTAGTGGGGGAAAAGCCCCTTAACCCATTCCCCGTCCCTCCCGAGCCAGCCAGTCCCCCAGCCTGGGGCTGGATCAGAGCCGGGGCCCCCTGGGGGGAAAGGCCCCATGTGTCCCATTCCCCATCCCCCGAGCCAGGCAATCCCTCCACCCGGGTTGCAAGGTGACCGAGGTACCTGTTTGACTCCCATGAGCTCAGCATAGTCGAAGATGAGGATGACGCTGAAGATAACCAGCCAGGCGATGAAGTGCAGGATGAAGCAGATGAGCGGGACCCAGGTGTCCCAAGGCTCTGTGCAGGCGTTCCAGAGCAGGGGGCCATGCCGGACAGGTTGCCAGTACCGCATCAGCAGCTGTGGGGGAGTCCTATTAGAAATAGTTCTGCCAATGCCTCCCAGCCCCAACCCACAGCCCACAGCTAGCCCAGCCTTGGGCTCTTCCATCACCGACCCGCAGCCCCCTGCTAGCCCAGCCTTGGGCTCCCCCCTCACTCCCGACCCACAGCCCCCTGCTAGCCCAGCCTTGGGCTCCCCCCAGCTCCGACCCGCAGCCCCCTGCTAGCCCAGCCTTGGGCTCCCCTGAACCCCGACCCACAGCCCCCTGCTAGCCCAGCCTTGGGCTCCCCCCAGCTCCGACCCGCAGCCCCCTGCTAGCCCAGCCTTGGGCTCCCCCCAGCCCCGACCCGCAGCCCCCTGCTAGCCCAGCCTTGGGCTCCCCCCAGCCCTGACCCGCAGCCCCCTGCTAGCCCAGCCTTGGGCTCCCCCCCAGCTCCCCCTCACTCCCGCCCCGCAGCCCCCGGCGGTACCTGGAGGGCCAGGGCGGTGCAGAAGACGTAGAAGGATCTCTGCAGCACCCCAAAGCAGCTGGTGGTCCAGCGCTTGACCAGCGCGGTGGCCATGAGGCTGTGCTGCAGCACAAAGAGCACCACCAGGCCCAGGTCCACGGCCAGGGGCCGCAGCACCCGGGGGTCCCGCAGGGCGGCCCCCCACTCCACAGGGGAAGTGGCCTCTGCAAAGGGGGAGATGGGGTTAATGGGGGGCAGAATGTACCCGGTGAGGCGTCACCCATTTGGCTCCCCCCCAGGGCACTGCTCCCCCTCCCGCACCCAGGTCCCTCTTTACCCCCCAGCTCCCAACCTTGGCCTGATCCCCTGCACGGCCCAGGTCCCACCCCGACCGCCCTCCCCTCATAACTCCCCCCAATCCCGGCTCCTCACCATTCCCCCCTTAACCACCCCAAACTCACTCCCTCTCCCGCTGGGCCCCTCCCAACCCTGATTGGGATGGGCTTCCCCCAGGGGCTTCCCTCTGGGTCTCCCCTCCTGACCCCCTCCCGCCCTGGGTCTTCTCTAGGGCTCCGCCTCCCCCAGGTCTCTCTTCCCAGCCCCCTCCCCTCAATCTCCCCCCAAGTCTCTCCTACCAACCCCCTCAGTCCCAGGGCCCTCTCTAGGGCTCCCCCTCCCTTCCCAACCCCCTCCTGCCCTGGGTTCCCCCTCCCCCGCAACCTCCGGGGTCCCCCCCGGTATGATCTCCCCTTCCCTTCCCCCCCACCCCCGGGTCTCCTCCCAGCTCCATCCCCCGGCCCCTCCCTCCTCTGCCCTTCCGCCCCGGGCCCCCCGGCCCCGGCCCCACGCACCCGGCCGCCCCCCGCCGGGCAGCACGGCGCGCAGCGAGGCGAAGCGGATCAGCTCCACGCCGGTGCCGAAGGTGAAGAGGAAGCTGCCCAGGGCCGGGACCAGCAGCAGCAGCTGGGCCGCCATGGCGAGCGGGCAGCCGGGGCGGGGCTCCGCTTCTCCCGCCGCCCGGAGAGTCCCGCCCCGGCCCGGGGAGGGGCTTCCCCGGGAACCTCCTCAGGGACCCGCCAGGCCGGGGAGGGGCTTCCCCGGGATTCCCCTCCCCAGTGACCCGCCCGGCGGGGAGGAGCTTCCCCCGGGATCCCCCTCCCCAGTGACCCGCCCCGGCCCGGGGAGGGGCTTCCCCGGGATCCCCCTCCCCACAGACCCGCCCGCGGGGAGGGGAATCCCGGGGATTCCGCCCCCTCCAGAGAGTCAGTGACCTGCCTTCACGGAAGAGCGTCCCCCTTCCCTCGGCTTCCCAAGCCCCAAAGGGAATCTCTCTCCTCTTAGGAATTCCCCTTTCTGGGCTCCCCCACCCCCTGTAGGCGGGGTTTCCCTTTTGATCCCTCCAAAAAAGCCCCTCCCCCCCGGACATTCTCCATCCTTCCCTCTCCTCTAGGGGGAGCCAGGTGTCTCTCCCCAGGCCCCACCCACTGCCCTGTCTGGGATCCCATGCCGCTCCTAACTTCCTTATGGGGACACCTCTAGTGCCCCCTCTGCCCAGAGATTCCCTCGCACTGGGGACCCCCTCCAGTGATTCCCCATCAACCCCCGCCCCCGCCTGCTGATCCCCCCAGAGCATTACCCCCAAGTCCCCCACTACTCGGGACTCCCTTCAAGATTCCCCACCCTCTCCTGACACATGGGGATATGTCAGAGATACCCTAGGAACCACCCTCACCCCCAGATCAACCCACACAGCCCTGTCCGAGGAAGGGCTTCCTTCTCATCCATCCCCTCCATCACCCCCAGGTCCCGCTGCATCCCCTGCCCATGGCCCTGAGCTCCCTTCTGCAGCCTCACACCCCAGGCCCACCCTGCTCCTTGCCTCACGACCACGGCGCCCTCCTGACTACAGCTGGCAAAGTCTCAAGAATCCCCACTTTGAAGCTATTACACCGTCCTGTTGCAGTTTGATGCAGGCTAACGGCACCGTGGTTTTAACCAGGTTCTAAGCTAGCAGGCTCACCTCTTCTCCATGAATCACAGCTCTCCTGCCTAGGGAGATCTGAGAGCACAGGCGTCTCACCAGCCTTAGCCCATTTTTATTAAACTCTCTGTTTCCTTCCCAGAGGTCAGAGCTGGCAAAGTTCATCACAGCTCCTGAAGTCTTTGACTCCAGGGTAGTTACGGTAACCTAGGCCGACCAGGGATTGAACATGGGAGCCTCGTACGCTGCCTTTTCCATGTGATCAAGGGGACCATGTGAGTAACGCTTTCCTGGTCCCTCTCTTGGGTTGGAGTCCTGGGTTGAGGTGTTCACCCCACACTAGCCCTGAAGGGGGTAAGGTGGCGCAGACAGGGCCTATTAGCCATATAGGCCACACTTAGGGAAAGAGCCAGGGTCTGATACAGGCTAATGGAGGATGAAGCAGGCTTAGCTTGTATAAAGCCAGGAAGTTTGCAGCAGAAGGGGGCAGCAGGGACAGTCTACAGTCACTCTCCAGGTATGGAGAGGTAGGTAGGAGGAAACGCAGGGGGAGCAAAAGTCCTTGGCTCCTAGCCTGTGGGAGGGGTTCACTCAGAGGCGTTGCTGGCAAGAAAGTCTGTGGAAGGAAGGCAGAGTAGAACGAAGCCCAGGGAAAGAGCAGCATGAGGATGTCAGATGAGGAGAGAGCTGCTCCCCAGACCTAGCCACAGGGAGGTGCCCCAGTGGTGAGGGTACCCCCATTACAGGCCTGATCATTAAGGTTTACTGGGGAGATGTGGACTGTTCTACCCCACCTTGTTCCTTATTTCCAGGCACAAACCAGGGACCCACTCCTACTTCTCTTTCCGGCTTGCGCTCCCTGCATAGCATCACCTGTACATACACGTCAGCAACCTGCCGCTGTTTCTGCTGATTCAGGAGCCTTCTCCCACGCAGCTGCTCCCACTTCTTCAATGCACTCCTCAAAGAATTCGGGGCGGTCTGGCCCCCGGTGTAACCTGAAACCTCTTTAACAGGGAATTTAAAAACATCCTATCACAGTTTCGGTTACAGCCGTGTCATTACACGCCTGTCACGCTTCAGCCACCAGCGGAGCGAGCAAAATCACCAGGCTCCATCCCTCAGGGATGTTCTGTACGCTGCAGATCCTTTCAAAGGCGGCCAGTCAGATCAGCATCAGCGCCATCCCTTGCTCTGTAACTAGGTCACGGTTTGTCCCCGCCATGTGGTCCCGGCGTAGGCGGAGCACTCGGCCCTCCGACGCGTCGCTCTTTCTGCCACCTGGTTCTGCTTCTCAGCTTCCAACTTTTGCTTCCCGGCCTCCAGGGCTGTCTGGTGTGTGGCTTCTAGGGCTGCCCACTTCCCGCCCTCCGGCTCGATTTCCTTTTCCTTCTCTACTCTCTCCAGCTTTCTGGACCAGCCTGCCTGTACCCAACAGAAAAGTCTCAGTTCCTCAATCATGGGCAGTGGGTATAATAGACCAGGGGAGCCTTAGCGCCTCCCCTGGAGCAGCCACCGTTGCCCCACTGCTGGATGCCTGGGCTGTGGTGGCCCTGCCCATAGATGCTGACTCTGGGGGTGCTCCGGGGCTGGAGCACACACGGAAAAAAATAATGGGTGCTCAGAACCCACCATCAGCCTCCCTGGTCATCTCCTCCCCCCTCTCCCCAGTGCCTCCTGCCCGCCAGCGGCTGATCAGCTGTTCAGCGTCGGGCAGGAGACGTTGAGGGGGGAGGGGGAGGGGCGGGAGCAGGAAGAGGCGGAGTGAGGGTGGGGTGCACTTGGGGGAGGGGAGGGACTGGGTGGGAAGAGGCAGGGTGGGGGCAGAGTAGGGATGGGAAGAGGTGGCGTGAGGGTGGGGTCTGGGGCACAGCAGGGGTGGAGCACACCTGGGGAAATCAGAAAGTCGGCACTCTGCCTCTGCCCCTCCCTGCTCCACCCCTTCCCCGAGGTCCCCACTGCCTGGGGAGTCTCCCTCCTCTCCTCCACTCCACCCCCCTCTCTGGAGGTCCCCATCGCTCACCGCGTCCCTCCTCTCCTCCACCCCTCTCCCCCCATGAGACTCCCCTGCCGGGGCTGGGAGCAGGGCCACAGCTTTGGGTGCGGGGAGCGGGGCACAGATGGGGTAAGGGGACCGAGGCTGGGAGCGGAAGCCGCAGCTGGGCCGCAGTCAGGGGCCAAGGCTGGGGGTGGTGCTGGGAGTGGAGCTGCAGCTGGGAGCCAGGAGCTGAGCTGGAGCAGAGCTGGGGGCGGAGTGGGGCTAGGTGGTGCTCCCATCCTGCCCCTCATGGGGACTGGCCCGGGCCCCACCGTGTCCCCCCGATCATTCCTCCAGGCCCCCTTAAGGGGGCATGCACCACTGTTTGGCAACCTGGTCTAGAGATACAGGAGAGGATGCATGAGCCCATTGGAAACAAACGGTTGCCTCTCAAACAATATCCCACCATGCTTTCTAGAAACTAAACCCTGCCAGGTTAACCTCCTGTCTAAAAAAGTTTCTCTCACCCAGGGTGCTCTGCAGTGTTTTCAAACCATGGCTGGCCGAGGTCCTGTTTTCATGAATGTAAACACACAGCCCGTTTACATCTAGGTACAGGGCATGGGATATCTTCTTTGCCTCCTACCGATACCCCCCAAGGTTCATCATCTGCACAGGATAACCACCCAGGGCTGGATTTGCCCTGTGTGCTGCTTTCCCGTTGACCTCACGTCTCTTTTTTAACATTTTGCCTTCAATTGTAAAAGGGCTTCCATTGGTTTACCATCTGATGCTTAATTAACATCCCAAGAGAGATACATTTCATACCCCGGGTCTCCTTTGTTGATACAGAGTTTAAAAACATATGTTCGGTGTATCCCTACCTAACTCCTTTCATACTACCTGGACGTGCATTTCCCAATGATAATGGGTGACCCCAGATTTCACTGAAGACCTCTCATAATATTCTTTGGCCGTCCAGAATGGACATATCAGAATTGGGTTAGTCCTGTAACTCCCTGACCAGCTGGCCTGAAAGGGTTCGGGGGAGGGGGTGTCACACCTCCATAACCCTAAAAATTTCCCAAGGCCGGAGGGCAAGGGGCTTCCTGGTATCTAGCAGTGGATTTCAGCTGGCTTGGTCAGTGTACCCCCACTCATTGGCATCCCCCGCTTGCCTCCCCCACCCATTGCTCCTGGCCTCTGCTGCCTCTCTGGACTCCCCACCCCATCCCCAGCACCCCGGGGCCCTGCTGCTTCCCCCACATTGCCCCGAATGACCCCCCGAGCGCCCTTCTGCGCACCCCAGACAGGCTAGTCCAGACTCGTACCTGAGCAGGTAACGGCGGCTGCCGGCGAGGAAGGGACAGATTCAGCCGGCTTCCCCGCGCCCCCAATGCTGCCAGCCCGGTCTCGCTTCCCTGCTCTAGGCGACACCTAGTGGCGCTCGGGGGGAGAGCTTGGGTGCTTTTCCTAGGCGTGTCCCCCTCACCTCACTCCCACCCTGGTAGAAATCTGGGCTGGGGGGGGGGGGCATGTGATCCCTGCGTCCCCTATGTGTGGAGTGACGGATGTTTTAAAGTCTGTGTTTGAACCAAGTGGAAATCAGGTCTGTCCAGGTCTTGAATAGAAATGAAGCCGTGACAATGGGATTGCAACATACATACGTGGCGACAGGGCCGGCTCCAGGCCCCAGCACGCCAAGCGCGTGCTTGGGGCGGCATGCCTGCGGATGCTCCACCGGAACCATGGGACCCGCAGGCACATCTGCAGGAGGTCCACCGGAGCCGCGGGACCGGCGACCGCCAGAGCGCCCCCCGCGGCATGCCGCCATGCTTGGGGCAGCGAAATTGCTAGAGCCGCCCCTGCGTGGCGAACAAGCATCAAAGCTCACAAGCGATAGCTGGGGACGGATCACCAAAGAGGGTGTATTGGCTTGTCTGACCAGCCTTGTCACCAGGCAGAGACAACAGCGAAACCATCAGGAGACCCTGTGGGGAAACTGTGACCACATAATGATCTCGACTAGGGACGGAGCCGGCACCCGCCTCTTGAAGCAGGAGCAATAAACGTTGAGAGGCATGCTTTATAGTGGAGTACGGTGAGAGAGGCGGAGAACCCCGAAGTTATCCATCGCTAGACGGGGGTCAGAGCTTTTGCAAACTGTTGGGTCCTTCAGCCAATGGGGGGTGGGGTGAAGTTTCTGGGAACAAAAGATTAGTAAGAAATCAACCTGGAACCAAGCCTGGAGCTTGTTAAGTTACGCCATAGCCTTTAGAAAGTGTATTTTAGTTTTGTTTGTGACTGTGACACAGGGCCAGAAAAGGCTACATAACTTGCAGGCTAATTGACCCAGATTCAACCTTTAGAGACATATTAACAGATAATGTTTGTGTTGGACCATTCTGATTACCACTACAAAAAGTTTTTTTCTCTCCAGCTGGTAATAGCTCACCTGAATTGATCACTCTCGTTAGAGTGTGTATGGTAACGCCCATTGTTTCATGTTCTCTGTGTATATATATATATATATATATATATATCTTCCTACTGTATTTTCCATTGCATACATCTGATGAAGTGAGCTGTAGCCTGCGAAAGCTTATGCTCAAATAAATTTGTTAGTCTCTAAGGTACCACAAGTGCTCCTGTTCTTTTTGCAGATACAGACTAACACGGCTGCTACTCTGAAACCTGAAGTTTGTGGTTTTGTGTGTTTATATATATATTGTTAGGGGTTAACAATGTAACCAACTGGTTCCTGTCTATTGCTGTATTCTGTTATTTCAGACCCCAAAAGGAGATGTTAACATTTAGATGAACTGGGAACATAGTGACAAGTTTCAGAGTAGCAGCGGCGTTAGTCTGTATCCGCAAAAAGAACAGGAGAACTTGTGGCATGTTAGAGACTAACAAATTTATTTCAGCATAAGCTTTCATGGGCTACAGCCCACTTCATTGGATGCATGGAGTGGAAAATACAGCAGGAAGATCTATATACACACAGAGAACATGAAACAATGGGCGTTACCATACACACTCTAATGAGAGTGATCAGTTCAGGTGAGCTATTACCAGCAGGATAGAAAAAAAACTTTTTGTCGTGATAATCATTCGATGAAGTGGAGCTGTAGCCCACGAAAGCTTATGCTCAAATAAATTTGTTAGTCTCTAAGGTGCCCCAAGTATGCCTGTTCTTTTTGTGAACATAGCGATAGCATTGTCTTGATTTCTCTTAGAAGTATGTAGCAACTTCCCTGCAAATGATGGGAGACAGGCAATTGCCTTATGTCAATGCATGGAGCTAAACAGCGGTGGTGGAAATAGGAGAGCACTTCAGAGACACTGTTGTTCGCCCAAGGACTGCATGCGACCAAGAGGCTGCCCAGAAGATGTACAGAGAGCTTCTGGGACCTGCTCCTTTCATCTCAGATCTGCTTATGCTTCCTCGGGGGAAGTTTGAGTCGCAAGACTGAGGTCTCCAGTCTCATCTGGATCTCCCTGATATTGGACTGAACCTATGGCCTAATGCTGAAAGAATTCAGCGCAGCTCTAACGCTCACCATCTCTACTATGAAACGGACCTGAGGATTTTATTCACGTCTGTATGTTCTGGGGTTGTGCCCTCCCATTATCAGCATCTCTGGAGTGGTTCTCAATCAGGGGTACGTGTCCCCCTGGGGGTACGCAGAGGTCTTCCAGGGGGCACATCGACTCATCTAGAGATTTGCCTAGTTTTATATCAGGCTACACAAAAAGCACTAGGGATGTCAGCACAAACAAAAATTTCATACAGACAATGGCTTGTTTACACTGCTCTATAGATGATATGCTGAAATGGAAGTACAATATTTCTGTTCCCATCGATTTATTTGATAATTCTATGGTAAAAAGGAGAACGTCACCAATTTTCAGTGATAGTGGCTCTGACACTTTTGTTGAGAGCCGCTGGCCTAGAGAACGTCATTTCTGGGGTGTATACATAACTCCTCACCTGTTCTCCATATGTACATCTCCACAGTGCTTCTGATGGCCAGTGCGACACAGGCTTTCATTCGAGAATTACGTGACATTCTCCTGGGGAACGGGTAACCCCTAGGTACCTCTATGCCTGCTACCACTTGGCATCTGGAAGTCCTTGGGTCACACCTCCCACCACTCCTCCCCACAGCATGAGGGGCAGGGCAGGGACTGTCTCTCGCTTTGTGTCTGTGCAGCGCCCAGCACAACAGGGATCTTATCTCAGCTGGGGCAGGGACTGTCTCTCGCTGTGTGTCTGTGCAGCACCTGGCACCATGGGACCCTGATATAATAGCACTGATATTATTTTGCCATTGCTACTTATTAAGGAGCAGCGCCGGTATTAAACAATGACGCTGAAAGGACTGTGCAGCGTAATTAATAATTATATCAGGTAATACTAATCATTAGCTGGTGTAATTAATAGCACTCTGGCCTTTTCCATCTAATGATCTCCAAGCCCATTCAGAACAGCTGTTAATTAAATCCTGGAACAGCACATAGGTGACTGGTCTTATTTTACAGACAGAGGAATGGAGGAGGAGGGGCAAAGCCAAGGATAGAACCCAGGAGTCTTGGCTCCCAGACCCCTTTGTGCTGAGCCACTAGACCCCCGTCCCCTCTCAGAGCTGGGGATAGGACCCACATGTCCTGACACAGCTGCTCTCCTCAATAGCTCACACTTCCCGCCGTTAAACTGGGGGTAAGAAAACACTGAACAGAGCCTAGATTTAATGACATGATTGTTTTGCTTAGCTAACCCCAGTCCTGCGCAGGAGGGCATCCGGCCCATTCTGTCCTGCCTCAGCCCCATCCCCCCTGGACTTTCCATCCCATCCTCCACTCAGAATGTGGCTCAACAGGCTTTAAGGGGTTAACTCCACAGTGCTCCTTGCTCCTAGTTCCCCCCTCCCCTCATGTAAGCCCCAGATGTCTCCCAGCTCCTGATCTCCCCAGTTCCTCCTCCATGCTCCCCATGTCACCCCCACTATCAAAATCCTCTGATTCCCCCATCCCATGGCGCCCACCCATTTCCCCTTCTCGATCCCCAAACAGCCCCTGCCACCCATCAGCTCCCCTGCCAGAATCCCTCCCTGATCCCTTCCTTCCCAGCCTGTGTTCCTCACCCTGCCAGAATCCCTCCCTGATCCCTTCCTTCCCAGCCTGTGTTCCTCACCCTGCCTGTCCCCCCGCTGCAGAGACCTTCCCTGACCCTCTCCCAGCCCCCACACGTCATCCACCTCCCCCACTGCCAGGACCTCTCCCTGATTCCCCTCCTCAGCCTGGGTTCCCCATATCACCTGCCTCCTGCACTGCTGAGATCCCTCCCAGTTTCCCCTTCCCCATGCCACCCTCCTCCCCTGCGGCCTGGATCCCTCCCTGATCCCCTGCCACACAACACTTGGTTCCCAACTCCGTGAACCAAGCTGTCTGGTTTCCCAAGCCATTGTCTGTATGAAATTTTTGTTTGTGCTGACATCAGCACAAGGGTTAACAGCATTGCAGTGACGGCGCTGGGCAAGCATCCTGTGTGGGAGCTCCGGGGTGACCCCGCCCAGCCCCAGTCCTGGTGAGAGGCGGGGATTGGCAGCAGGCGGTATAAATCCCAGAGCTCAGAGCTGGGAGAGTGCAGCTCACTTTACACCAGCCAGCAGAGACGAGGTCAGCCACTGCTGCTCCCTAAAGGCCTCCAGGATGGTTTGCGGCGGCGGACAGCGGGCCCTTGGCGTGACTCCCATGATCCTCCTGGTTCTGTGTCTTCATCTCCCAGGTAGGTCCTGGGCCTCCCTGGGGTTAAAGGTCATCTGCTGCTCCTTTGGCTTTCATGTCTCGGAGGTGCTGCCGCTGGTTGTGATGTCAGTGCCGGCTGTGATGTCATCAGATGGTGGGGTGGGGAGGGTGTCGGTTGGGGAGAACAAGCCGGGTGGGAGGCTGCAGTGGGGGAGGTGTAGAGAATGCAGCCTGACCAGAGGGATCCCAGCAGAGGGGGAGGTGGGTGGTGTGGGGGGCGCAGCCTGGGGGCGAATCGGGGCAGGAGCCCAGAAAGAGGGGAGGTGGGTGGCATAGGGGAGAGCGGGCCGGAGAGGGGTGGATTTGGGGAGGGATCCCAGCTGAGGGGGAGGTGGGTGGGGTGGGGAGCGTAGGCCTGGATGGGGGATGCAGGGATCCCAGAAGAGGGGAAGGTGGGTGGGGTGGGAAGCACCCATGGGACCCAGGGAAGGATCCTGGAAGCAGAGGAGACAGATCAGCCCTTGACCTGAGCAGAAATTCTCGGTGGAGTCAGCCTGTCCCCATTAGCTTGTTTACAAAGTGCGGGAGTGAGTCAGAGAGAGGCAGGCGGGGGGTTATTAATTCCAGGTTGTCTAGTTTTTATGACTGTTTTGATCTTCAGCCTAATAATCATAAAACTCCTCAACACCCAGTGACTTCAAAAGCTTTCACACACACACCCAGTACGTGCCTGGTAATTTTGCTTGCTGCCAGCCTCTCCTAATGAGCAAGGATCCAGAAACTGGGAATAGAGCCCAGGAAGCCTGACTCCCAGCCCCACTCTAACCACTAGACTTTACTCCCGTCCCAGAGCTGGGAATAGAACCCAAGAGTTCTGGCTCCCAGCCCCCCTGCTCTAACTGCTAGACCCTACTCCTCTTCCATGAAAGGTGCAGTGCTGTCACAGGGTGCCCAGATGGGGACACATAGTAGGGATTACCTTTGCAGTAAGGGGGTGGGGGTCTATTGAAGTCAATGGAAAGACGTCCCCTTCCTCATTGACTTCAGTGGACTGGGAATCAGGACCTATTACACTGCCCCTAGTGGTAGCCCCCATCCCCTGCACCAATTAATAGGAGACGGACAATATTATAGCAGAGCTCCAACACTGCTCTAATTAAGGTTGAGATCAACTTTCGCTTTAAAGGCAGACTCTTCTAAAACCTGCAGGGCAATGTGGATTTCCCTTGCAGTTCGGTGGGTCCTCTCTGGTGAACACTCACTGTCATACCAGGTCCTCTGCCCTCAAGGGAAGCTGGTGCGATTCAATTCCTGGCATCGTACCACAGCACTGAGATACATTTATAGTGACGGCAGCAAGAATTTTATTATCGAAGGTGCAAGTGAGAGCGGGAAAGGACAATGGAAACCAAACAGGGTGCATATAAAACACAACATTGTCTAGAGACTAGCCTTCACTCAGCAGGCTAACTTTGAAAGTGATCTCACCCCAGATGACGCAGCCTGTCACCCAAGGTTGGTTGGTTGCGATCCCATTTTCACAAATGTAACCGCACTGCTTGCTGATTTCTTAGGTGCTGGATAAAGGGGTGTCTTCCTTGCCTTCCCTTTCTAGCCCCCAAAGTTTGTCATCTGTCCTTAGAGTCAGGAACACCCTCCCGCGAGCCCAGGGCTGGTGCAACCATTTAGGCGACCTAGGCGGTCGCCTAGGGTGCTAGGATTTGGGGGGCAGCATTTTCTTCAGCAGCGACCGTGGCGGCCGGATCTTCGGCCACCCCGGTCACCGCCGGCATTTAGGCAGAGAGAGCTGGGGCAGGGGAGCGCAGGGAGGGCCGCCTGCAGCAAGTAAGGGGGTGGGGGGCGGCACGCAGTGCTCGGGGAGGAGGCGGGGCAGGGGTGAGCTGCTTCACTTCTCCCGCCTCCCAGGCTTGTGGTGCCAATCAGCTTAGGTGCCGCAAGCCTGGGAGGCGGGAGAAGTGAAGCAGCGACGGCGTGCTTGGGATGGAGGCAGAGCAGGGGTGAGCTGGGGTCGGGGGGTGCCTCAGGGCAGAGGGTGGGGCGTAGGGAGCTGCCGCGGGGGGGGCCTCAGGGCGGAGGATGGGGGGTAGGGAGCTGCCGCAGGGGGGTCGCCTCAGGGCGGAGGGGGGGAGCTGCTGCGGGGCGGGGGGTGCCTCAGGGTGGGGGCTCGGGGACTGGGGAGGGCGCAAGGTGGAAGTTTTGCCTAGGGCGCGAAATGTCCTTGCACCGGCCCTGCGTGTGCCCCCTGTAGCTTATTCTACAGTGTGCTGCCTGCCTGTTGATTTCACATCTCCTTGGCTGAGTTGACATGTAAATGAGGCTTCTACTGGGTTGGCTTACAATGCTTCGTTTACATGCCGACCCAGAGAAATTTGCCTGACAGAAAACCTCTTTGTCAGCCCTGCCTCGATACAGACGGTCGGAACAGATTTTCAGTAGACAGATGTAACGCCTCATGTAGGAGCTGTACAGATGTTTCACAACGATATTAATCACCAGCGGGATCCCAGCTGTCATTTAAGATCTCACGTGCTGTTCTTTGGTGGACCAGCATGTACGTGTCAAGGTCAGGCTATTCATGTAACCCAGTTGGCACTGGGGGTTTGTTAGGGTCACACCTGTGCCGACACAACCCTACCCAACACAGTGCTGACGTGAAGGAGGCTGGTGCACCTCTTCCTTTGCTCACACACACTGGAGTCATGGAAAGGGGCTCACAGCCCCCCCACCCCAGATCTCCTCATTACACAATCGCAGGTCTGCCGAGCTGCTCCATAGAATCCCTCCACCATTCAATGTCTCAAATGCAGTGGGGTGCATGCAGATAATCCCCGGAGGCTCTTGACAGCTCCAGGGGGCAGAGTTAAGGTTGTGGGGGGTATTTATCTTAACTCTGTATTTCCTGATTTTAAGAAGCGTGAGTGTGGGTGAATTTGCCACTGTGGAAGGGCACAAGACACCACCGGGGAGACTGAACGCTGTGTTAACCAAGGGTTGTGCCAGTGAATAATCTCTCCACCTGTCTCCTAGGCTTGGCTTCCAAGTGCATCCTACGGCTGGAGGAGCCAGCACTGGAACCGCTGCCAGTTGCCATGGACCCCTACATGCAGCCGGCGGGGATCCTGCAGCCCCAGGTCCGCCCGCAGGGGCAGGGGATTGGTAATGAGCCTGGGGCATACGGAGGAACGGTTTCTGGATCGTATGGAGGACCCGGGCCCGGATCATACGGGATAGATGGGCCCGGGGCCTCTGCAGGAACTGGGGCCGGATCCTACGGAGGAACTGGATGTGCATCAAACGAAGCAGCCGGAACTGGGTCATATGAACAACCTGGGCCCGGATCGTATGGAATAAATGGCCCCGGAGCCTATGAAGGAGGCTCAGTGGGGGGTTCCCCACCACAGTATGGGATGCCGGGTGCTGGCTATGGGGTTGGCTCTGTCAGTCCGTCCGGGCACATGCGGCCCATCTATAAGGACCCCAGCATCCCCTTCGTGCCAGGTGTCCACGACGAGGCCAGAACCGCAGGGCACATACGGGTCCCCTATAGGGGCCCGGTGAGCTATGCCGGGAATGCCCAGCCGGGGCAGGGGGCAGGTGGGTTCCTGCGCCCAAAGTACAAGGACCCCAGCATCCCCTATGTGCCGAGCCTCTCAGAGCTGCCCAACCATGCTGGACACAGGGTGTCGTCCATGCCAGTGGGGGTCTCCATTGACAATGCTGTTGTAGGGGGAGCTGGAACAGGAGATGTGTCCATGCCAGGCTCTTCCAATCTCACGCTGCCCGATGGCCCTTAGTCCACAGGGCGTGAGGAGCGAGCTGGTGAGGGTTAGCAGCTAAGGCAGGAGGAGGGCAGAATGCCTGGGTTCTGTCCCCAGCTCTGGGGGGTATGGTTTAGGTGTGAGAGCAAGGGAACGGGACTCAGGACTCCTGGGTTCTATCCCCAGCTGCAGGAAAAGAGTGGGGTCTAGTGGTTAGAGTGGGAGGCGGGTCAGGACTCCTGGGTTCTATCCCCAGCTCTTGGCGTGGAGTGGGGGTCTAGTTATTGGAGCAAGAGAATGGGGGCTTCTATCCCAGATCTGGGGGGAATGGGGTCTAGTGGTTAGAGCAGGGTGGGACTGGGGATCAGGACTCCTGGGTTCTGTCCTGGTTCTATGAGTAGGGTCGAGTGGTTAGAGTGGGAGGAGGAATAGGGGCCAGGACTGCTGGGTTCAATCCCAGCTCTGTGAGGGGAGTGGGGTCTAGTAGTTAGAGCAGGGTGGGGGTGGGGGATGGGAGTCTGTACTCATGGGTTCTATCCCCCACTCTCCTGTCATCTTATCACATGCCCCTGACTGGGCCACTCCATCGCTTTGTGCCTCAGTTTCCCTGTTGTGTTCCAAAACCTTTTGCTCAGGGCTTAGCTGTGGATGGGGGTAAGTGCTTATAGCCCTCCCTGTGTAAATTCCCCACCCCCATATCTCCCCCCACCCAGCCTGGGTCGCTTCACCCCTCCCCCCAACCGCGTCTCCTTCCCATATGGTCTGTGATCTCAGGGCCTCTGTATTGCTGGGATGCCTGGATGGGGGTGAGGAGGATGGCTGTCTCTCTCTCTGCTCCTCACTTCTGGTGCTGTAAATGCTTCCAATAAAATCCTTGCTCTGTAAGGTCATTTCGCTTAATTCCTCCCTCCAGAGTGAGTTCGGGGCAGGAGCCAGGCAGTGCTGGGAGCTCAGAGCAAGGATGGGATGGCCAGCAGCGGTGCACGCTCCCCCCGCCCTCGCTTCCAGGCATTGCCTGCTGGGGCAGAGGGGCGCCTGGTCGCCGGGGCCCATCCACGACGCTTGACGGATGCTGCCAGCAGGTCCCTTCTGATGTGAGCATCTGCAAGAAACAGCGCTGAGAACCCACTCACTTGTTTCACCTACGGGGGTGAAAACCAGATTGGAACTGGCGCCCCCTACAGGGGAAAGGCTCCGTGTTCCAGTTCCTGCCCCCCCCCCCAAGCCATCCATTCCCCCACCCTGGGGCCAGACTGGAGCCAGTGCCCCCTAGAGGGGAAAGTCCTGTGCCCCATTCCCCCCCTCCCTGAGCCATCCAGTCCCCCACCCTGGGGCCAGATGGGAGCCAGCGCCCCCTAGAGGGGAAAGGCCCCCTGTCCCGGTTTCATGAGTGCCGCTCCCTACACCCTGGGGCTGGACTGGAGTCGCTGCCCCTTCTCCTCTCCAGGTGGCATTGGCACTAAGATGTAACACGGTGGCAAAAAAAAAAGCCAACATCATTCTGGGATGTATTAGCAGGCGTGTTGCAAGCCAGACACGAGGCGTGATTCTGCTCTACGCCACGCAAATTAGGCCTCAGCTGGAGTATTGTGTCCAATCCTGGGCGCCACATTTCCGGAAAGATGCGGCCAAACGGGAGAAAATCCGGAGAAGAGCAACAAAAATGATGAACGGTCTAGAAAACATGACCTGTGAGGGAAGATTGAAAGGAGTGGGTTTGTTTAGTCTGGAGAAAGGAAGCCTGAGAGGGGACACGGTCACAGTTTTCAAGTGCATAAAAGGTTGTTACAAGGAGGAGAGAGGTAAATTGTTCTCCTTCACCTCTGAAGACAGGACAAGAAGCAATGGGCTTAATTTGCAGCAAGGGAGGTTTAGGCTGGACATCAGGAAAAACTTCCTAACTGCCAGGGTGGTTAAGTACTGGAATAAATTGCCCGGGGAGGTGGTGGAATCTCCACTACTGGAGATTTTTAAGAGCAGGTTGGACAAACCCCTGTCAAGGTTGGTCTAGATAATACGTAGTCCTGCCATGAGTGCCGGGGACTGGACTAGATGACCTCTCGAGGTCCCTTCCAGTTCTATGATTCTATAATTCTAAGACGGGCTGGGCCGGCGGGTGGAACAATCTCCTCATCTGATACTCCAGTGTCAGATAAACCAGGGTGTCCCCCCAGCGATTCCTCCCGGCTCACCTCTCAACCCCTCCCAGGCCCCATGTCTCTTGTGGGAGACAGAAACATCTGAGTCTCCAATGTCTAACTGGGGCTGAGCTCACCCCAGGCAAAGGGGGACGCGAGTTGTCTGAGGGCTGCCTGTGTCGCGGGGGCTTGATTTGGAATGGGGGTGGGAGGGGGGAGGTGGGATGGCTGCAGTTTGGAACAGGTAGTTTGGGAACACTGGGCTGGGGTGCAGAGGTGCCAACTTTCCCTGTCGCCGGTGGGTGCTCGCGCCCCCCCCGACTCCACCCTTTCCCCGCCCCTGCCCCGCCCCCATTCCAACCCCCTTCCCCAAAGTCCCTGCTCCAACTCCGCCCTCTCCCTGCCCCCATTGGCCCCCTTTCCCAAATCCCGGCCCCACCTCTTCCCCGAGCGCGTTCCCCCTCCCTCCCAGCCACGTGAAACAGCTGTTTCACAGCGCAAGCACTGGGAGCTAGGAGGAAAAAGCAGGCACAGGGTGCGCACAGGGGAGGAGGCGGAGGTGAGCGGAGGGGAGCTGGGGTGGAGGGGTGGGGCAGGGTGGAGAGCTGCCGGTGGGTGCAGAGCACCCACCAATTTTTCCCTATGGGTGTTGTATTTTAACGCCCCTCTGTGGGCCTGGACCTCTCCTCCTGCCAAGGCTGGGGGGGAGCCTGGGAGTAGCCCCAGCCCATGTCCCCACCCCTCCAGGTCCAGCACCCAGGGCAGGTGGACGGTCCGCGGCTCCCCACAGCTGGGGGCAGGGCCTCGGAGGGGAAGAGGAGACGTAGGGGCGGGGCCCGTGGCGAAAAGTGGACTGGCCATGCCCCCCTGGTTCCCTCTTTACCGGCGCCCCTGCCATGGGCTCCCCACCCACCCCATAACTCCTGCTGTCTCCCCACCCATCCCCCCATTGCCCTGGCCCCCACTGCCTTCTCTGCCCCACCTCCCATCCCCCCAGCCCCTGCTGCCTTCCCCCACCCCATTGCCCTGAGCTCTCTTCCGCGGCCTTGTACCCCAGCTCTGTCCCGCTCCTTGTCTCTTGACCATGGCACCCTCAGCCGTGGCCCGCCCCCGAGGCCGGCCCTGCCCCAGAGACATCAGTGGGGCACGTCGTCTTGCCAAGATGCGGCTGGGGATTTCCGCTCCGCAGGCCCCCAGTGACTCCAGCAGGGGGACGAGGAAGACGCTTAGAGCGCCGCAGAGAATGCACGTGGGACACTGATGCTCATCATCCTCCGACCCATCCACGCTTCTGTTCGGGTTGCAGGCTGCAATGCACTGCCCTGCCCCCGGGGGGCGCTTGTTAGGGTTAGAGGCTGCCCTGCACCAGGTGGCCACAAGGCCTCGGGCCTGTGGTGCCCAGTCAAGTCTCTATTCCTGCAAATAAGCACTTGCGGGTTTCCCAGCCAGGTTTCGTTAGTGGCTCGCCTTGGACCCCCCGCCCCCGCCATACTGGCTCCCTGCCCAGCCTCTGCAGCTCCCCTACAAACCCTACGCAGATCGGCACCAGCTGTGATTGCTGGGGGTGGGGGTGGCCTGTTCCACGGGTGTCTCTGCCCACACTTCCTGGGGCTCTCGCCCCCCCCAATAGAGCCCAGCGACCCCCTGGCTCAGGACCTTTCCTCTTACCTGGGCAGAAGAAGGGGGACGTGCAGTAGGGAGGGGCTGATGGGAGATGTAGCCACTCATTTTGCAGATCCATCGCCCGGGGAAGCGAGAATGGGGCAATGGGATTTCAGAGCAGTGGGGTGGGTTTGTGGGGAGGTGAGCAGACTCAGGAGAGAGAGATGTTCAGCTGGCAAGGGTCAATGGAGGTGATTCCCAGCCCCCCGGCTGTAACCACTAGACCCCACTCCCCTCCCAGAACTGGCGAGAGAATCCAGGATTCCTGACTCCCAGTCTCCCCTGCTCTAACCCACTAGACCCCACTCCCCTCCCAGAGCTGGGGAGAGAACCCAGGAGTCCTGACTCCCAGCTCCCCCAGCTCTAACCACTAGACCCTGCTCCCCTCCCAGAGCTGGGGAGAGAACCCAGGAGTCCTGACTCTCCCATCTGCTACCACTAGATTGTGCTGCCTCACAAGAGATGTGAGTGCCTGGGCGTGCTCCACACAGAAAAGACGCATGCGAGGAAAAGGAGCAATGACACCGGTGTGGCTGATCCGTGACCCTAACGCGGGGATTCATTAATTCAGTCTGTCATGTGCACAGAGCAGGTCTGATTCCCTCAGGCAGGGGTCAGACACACACACCACTGGCTGGCCCGTCTCTGCGCAAAGCTATTTGTCTCGCCCCCGGCCCCAATTCACAATAAAATATCCGCCCTGTTCTGAGCCTGAGCGACCGGTCCCTCTGTTCCTTCTGCCTGCACAGTCCTGAATCGCTGTCTCCTGGCGGGTTACAAACCTGGATTGGCTGGGGCCACGCAGCTGCCATTGGGTGACCCGGGCGGAACCACCCGGCCCAGCTGCTTTCCGGCTGGATCTTGAAGCTTCGCGCCAGGGGAATTGTGCTAATGACACAGGGTTTGGGGCGTTCCCCTGCTGGAACCCGTGACAGTACATGTTCGATGACATAGGCGCAGACTCCGTGGGTGCTCTGGGGCTGGAGCACCCATGGGGAAAAATTGGTGGGTGCTCTGCATCCACCGGCAGCTCCCCGCCCTGCCCCCCTCGCCCCAGCTCACCTCCGCCGCCTGCCCTGAGCGCACCGCACACCCGCTTTTCCCCTCTCACTCCCAGTGCTTGCACCGCGAAACAGCTGTTACGCACGGCAAGCGCTGGGAGGGAGCGGGAAAGGGGAGGAATGTGCCGGGTGCTGCACAGACACACAGCGAGAGACAGGCCCTGCCCCAGCTGAGATCAGGGCCCCGTTGTGCCAGGTGCTGCACAGACACACAGCGAGAGACAGGCCCTGCCCCAGCTGAGATCAGGGCCCCGTTGTGCCAGGTGCTGCACAGACACACAGCGAGAGACAGGCCCTGCCCCAGCTGAGATCAGGGCCCCGTTGTGCCAGGTGCTGCACAGACACACAGCGAGAGACAGTCCCTGCCCCAGCTGAGATCAGGGCCCCGTCACAGACACACGGTGAGAGACACTCCCAGTCACGGCCACACCCTTAAGCATACGTAGCTGCATTGGGCACCTGAAAATCTGGGGCACCTTTCAGACCATAGGCGCCGTCTTATCTTGCCAGGGGGTGCTCGGCCTCCCCCTCTGCTCTAGGCTTCGTCCCCACTCCACCCCTTCCCCTAAGCCCTTGCCCCGCCTCTTCCCGCTCCTGCTCCACCCCCACCCCACCTCTTCCCCGTGCCCCCTCCCGGAGCACACCCTGTTCCCGCTCTTCCCCCTCCCTTCTGGAGCTTGAACGCTGTGAATCAGCTGTTTGTGGCATCCAGAAGCACCAGGGGGGAGGGGGAGGGGGAGTGGGAGGAGTTGGTAAGCACACGAGCGAGCGGTGTGGGGGATGAAGGAGGGAGTTTGGTGCCAGTGGGTGCTCCACACCCACTACATTTTCCCCGTGGGTGCTCCAGGTGACAGCAGGTGAGAGCAGGTCAGCTCCCACACCCCCAGCGCGCTGCAGTCTCCTTACTAGGCAGAAGGCAGGGGCCATATTCACAGAGCTGAATGCGCCGGCGTAGGGGCACCGGTGTCATAACACTGGGTAGGGCCCCATAAATCCTAAGGACGGCCCTGGTCCCAGTCCAGAAAAGCTCCTGGTCTAAGCAGTGCGGCACAGGGCCCAGGGCACTGGGTGGTGACTCAGGCCACCGCATTCTATTGCTGGCCTGGCCCTGGGCCTGCTCGAGGGCCTTCGCCAAGTCACTTCTCCTCTCTGTTCCTCAACTTGCCCATCTTTGACAAGAGAGGGAGGCTATTTACCGCCCTTTGTAAAATACCGGGAGTGCCTGCGCTCTTCGAGAGCTGGCTGTCATCACAAACGAAGGGTTACGATTGCCTTTGCACAGATGGGGAAACCGAGGCACGGGGCGAGCAACACAGTGACTTGCCCAGGGTCACACAGCGAGTCAGAAACTGCCCCTGGATCTCCTCAGTCCCAGCCCAGTGCACGAACTAGAAGAGCTACATTCCAGCGTGAGCGCTCACTGCTTTCCGTGAACCTGCCCCTGAGAATTGCGTCATCTCCTTTGGCTGTGTGACTTTCATTCCGCAGGAAAGATGCAGAGGGCTTTAGCATAATCGTTAACCCACCTCTGGAATGGAGAAACTGAGTCACAGACTGAGGAAGTGCCGTATCCGGGAGAATGGGATTAGAACCCAGGTCTTTGATTATAGAAAATAACTGGTGCTACATAGGAACACGAGAGCAGAGGAGGCTCTTGGAGATTTTTTTAGGCAAGCTCTGTATTCCCTCTCCCCCCTTTCTTATTATGCGTTATTTATTTATCAGCTGCCTAGGGGGGTCCTACAGGGGTCAGCCCTGGGTCTGGTACTAGTCAATATTTTCATTAATGACTTGGATAACGGAGTGGAGTGTAGGCTTACAAAATTCGCCAAGCTGGGAGGGGTGGCAACCCCTTTGGTGACCAGGATTAGAACTGAAGACGACCGTGATCAATTGGAGAATTGCTCTGAAATCAACTAGATGAAATTCAGTAAAGAAGAGTGCAAAGGGAAAAATCAAAGGCTCGAGAGCAAAACGGGGCATAAGGAATTTGGGGGGTTAGAGAGTGGATCACAAACTGAACATGAGTCTTTGTGATGCCGCTGTGGAAAAGGCTAAGATCTCTCTGGGGTGTAGGAACAGAAATGTTGTATGTGAGACCCGGGAGGATATTGTCCCCTTCCGCTTGGTACGGGAAGAGGCCCCAGCAGGAGTACTGGGTCCAGTTTTGGGCACCACACTTCAAGAAAGGTGTGGGCAAGCTGGAGAGAGTTCAGAGGAGAGCAACAAAAAGACAAAAGGTTTAGAAAACCAGCTCTGTGAAGAAAAGTGAAAAAACTGGGTATGAGAAAAGGAGACCGAGGGAATATGTGAAAGATTGTTATAAAGTGGACGGTGATCAATTGTTCTCCATGTCCACTGAGGGCAGGACAAGACGCAACAGGCCTAATCTGCAGTAAGGGAGATTTAGGCTTGATACTAGGAAAAACTCTCTAACTCTCAGAGGAGTTAAGCACTGGAACAAGTTACCAAGGGAGGTTGTGGAAGCCCCGTCATCGAGGTTTTTTCAAGCAGGTTGGACAAACACCTGTCAGGGATGGTCTAGGTTTACTTGGTCCTGCCTCAGCGCAGGGGCAGGATGAGGGGACCTCTTGCGATGCCTTCCAGCCCTGTATTTCTATGATTCTTTATTAGGAGCCTTACTGAGATGAGGGCCCCATCGTGCCACGCGCTGCACAGACACACAGTGAGAAACAGTCCCTGTCCCAGCTGAGATCAGGGCCCTGTTGTGCCGGGCGCTGCACAGACACACAGCGAGAGACAGTCCCTACTCCAAAGAGCTCACAGCCAAAATAGACAAAAGAGAGAGGTAATATCTTGTTTTTACACATGGGGAATTTAGGCACAAAGAGATTAAGGGTACACACCCATATCACAGCTGTGCCAGCACAGCCCCATGGGGGCAGACGCAGCCTACGCCTACAGAAAGGGTTTTTCTGCTGGTGTAGGAGCCCAGCTCCCCTAACGAAGTTATCTGTGGACGGAAGCCCTCCTCTGCTGTCATAGATGCGTCTGAACTGGGGTCGCGTTGGCATACCTACGTCAGCCAGGGGTGTGTTTGTTTCACAGCCCCGACAAATGTAGCGTTGCACTGTCGTCCAGGGCTAAGCCGGGCGCCCAAATCACACCCCTAGTCAGTGGCAGAGTCCAGCATGAACCCCGGAGTCCTTATGCCCACCACACACACTCTGCTAAGTAGGTCCCACTGGGACGATTCCAGGGCTCCGGCAGTAGAACGTATGAATTCTGGTTGCAATGATGAAGCTGCTGTGCAGTGTTACTATGAAAAATGCTGTCGCATGGATCCCCCTCGGGGCACGACATGTCCACCACGTCCTCCCGGCCTGTGAGTCAGTCTTCCTCCAGTTCCCCCCCGCTCCTCTGAGCGTGCCCCATCCCCGCTCCTCCCAGAGCTGCCTGCACACCATGGAAGAGCTGATCCATGGTGGGTGGAGGCGCTGGAGGGGTGGGGGGAGCTTGGCTTCCGTGGGTGCTGCAGAGTCAGCGCCTATGGAGCACCCAGAGCACCCAAGTTGACGCCTATGGGGCACCCAGAGTCGACGCCTATAGTATGAAACACAGGACAAAGGTCAGCGAGGGGTTTGAATCAGGAAACACACATGGCCGGGAAGCACTGGACAGGAAAGAAGCCAATCCAGGGAAGGAGACTCCAGGATGGAGAAGCCCAGATGAGCCAGGAGACCCTTCCTGAGCCCATCTGGTCCCCAGGGCCTCCCAAGGGATAGGGGAGCTAGTGAGGGCTCTGGGGTCAGGACGGTGGTTGTGTTCTGTGTGATCTGTCCTTGCTTGTGCTTTGTGTGACTAGAGTGTAAAAGAACAACGATGTTAGACTCTGTGCAACATGCCCCCGTGTGCGTTGTCTGCCTCACAGGTGCCACGTGCCACCAAAGAGCACTAAAGGGTGACCCAGAATGCCCAGGGATAGAGTCCCAGGAGAAGGTTTGTTTCAGCGATGGTGGGGTGGGGGGAGTCTGATGGGCCAGCGCTCAGCCCAGGGGCTAGGCAGCTGGATAGCAGGTTCCAGATCTCAGGAGGGAGAACTTGACTAAGGGTCTATGCCAAGACTGGGACAGTGGCTGGACTCTTCAAATACCTGGGGACCCAGCGGCTGGGTCCTTTCACAGCAGTCTGGTGGGCGGCTGGCAGGGGATACCTTGCTGGATCTGTGACACCTGTTCCCGTCCCAAGGCTGTGAGGCACTTTGCTATCTGAGTGTGAGGAAATCTTGTCTGTGCCTTGCCAGAGGTCAACTCCCCAGCTCCACCCACGACGAGCGACACAAGAACTTTCTTCCAGGCCTTGCCATCACTCTGCAGGTTAGCGACTGGCACTGCAGGTTAGTGTCCTCTGGGAGCATCTGGCCGCTGGGCACACATGGTATTCACAGATTCGCCGCTTCCAAAGAAGCGGCGTGTGCATCCCAGCTGACCCGTTGCACCTCCACTCACCGTGCCGCTTCACCAGGGGCGGCTCTAGGATTTGCGCCGCCCCAAGCAGGGCGGCACGCTGCGGGGGGCGCTCTGGCGGTCGCCAGTCCCGCGGCTCCGGTGGACCTCCTGCAGACGTGCCTGCGGAGGGTCCGCTGGTCCCGCGGCTCCGGTGGAAGCCGCGGGACCAGCGGCCCCTCCACAGGCACGTCTGTGGGAGGTCCACCGGAGCCGCCTGCCGCCCTCCCGCGGGATGCCACCCCAAGCGCGCGCTTGGCGCGCTGGGGTCTGGAGCCGGCCCTGCGCTTCACGCACAGCACTGAGACGTGTTTGTGACATTGCACTCCATAATGTTTTATAGAAATATGCTTATGAGTGTTAATATGATGTAACTGGAATATGCTTTATGCAAAAGCTCTCTTGTAAGGTATCATAACAAAGGTTATAACCTACTGAATATATTCCTCCTATTTGTATGCATGAATCATTTGTAATTATGCAAAGTGTGGGCTATTAATGGTGGTTTAGAATCTTGATGGCTCCCATTGACTAGGACAATTGGTTGTAAATGGCTCTGTTTACTGGCAAACCTTCCTGTGTATGTGTGTGCCAGCCTAGGGGTAATGAGGAATGAGGTCTCACAGGACATGTGACCGGGTCACATGATGCTGGAATCCATCTTAAATCTGGTACTTTTCCATTTAGAAGGAGGGGTGGGGACCCAGAGAGACAAAAGATTCCTGCCTTGTGCCAAAGCTATAAAAGGGGGTGGAGCAGGACAAAGGGGGTCCCAGTCACGAGAAAACCCCTGCTTACCACCTAAGATGCCTGCTGGAACTAACAAGGACTGTACCAGGGGAAAGGATTGGGCCCAGACTAGGGTGGAGTCTAGTCTGTGAAAGAAGCTTATTGGAACATCGCTGAGGATGAGCTTTACCTGTAATCAGTTTCTTAATGTATTAGGCTTAGACTTGCGTGTTTTGTTTTATTTTGCTTGGTAAATTACTTTGTTCTATCTGTTATTACTTGGAACCACTTAAATCCTACTTTTTATACTTAATAAAATCACTTTTTTTTAATTGATAAACCCAGACTAAGTGATTAATATCTGGGGGAGCAAACAGCTGTGCATATCCCTCTATCAGTGTTATAGAGGGTGGACAATTTATGAGTTTACCCTGTATAAGCTTTATACAGAGTAAAACAGCTTTATTTGAGGTTTGGATCCCAATGGGAGTTGTGTGTCTGGGTGCTGGAGATAGGTGACCTGCTGAGCAGTTTTTGGTTAAAGCCTGCAGCTTTGGGGGCGTGGTTCAGACTCTGAGTCTGTGTTGCAGCAGGCTAGCGTGTCTGGCTCAACAAGGCAGGGTTCTGGAGTCCCAAGCTGTCAGGGAAGATGGACTCAGAGGTAATTTTAGCACATCAGGTGATAGTCCCAAGGGGGTCTCTATGACCGAACCTTTCCCAGTGTTGATAGTGGAATCTAGTAGAAGTATAACCCAGAGATTCAAGCAGTAGCAAGTAGAAGTCGTGGGAACAAATGGTTCCATAGAAAATAAAATCAAAACCTGCATTCTACAGCCTAGGCAGAATGAATTAGATTCTCTCCTGTCTGGTAGAGTAAAGCTGACCCCAAATCCCTGCAGCTGGCTGCGACCGCCCCTTCATGAGATAAGCATGCTCTGAGCTTGCCTCCTCGCTGAAGGACCCTGGGGGTTTCCTTGCGCCCCAAGATACATCAGATCGACCCTTTGTCTGTCTTCACAAACAGGATACTGCTCTGCTGTTTGCTTCAGCCTGTAAGATTCCTCTTTTGTAGATTTCACAAGCTTTCATTCTACCCCTACATCAGTATGCAACCAATCATACATTATAGAATCAGGATACACACGTGACCAGCCAGGGAACGAGGTGTCTGTAATTTCCTGCCTGGAAGGAACACTTCCAAAGAACATCACTTTCTGGTGACCTTTTTGAACCCCGCGACTGTAAGAACATAATTTTCAGTCTTGATATATAACTCCGTCAATATGGTCTGTACGGATATCTCGCAAGGATTAGGATAACCAGGGAGTTTCTGGCTCTCGGGCAGACCTCACATGCCAGCTGTCGCTGAAGTGTTATGCATATATCTGATGCAGGGAGTCCCTGTAGAACCCTATGCGCCCCCTGTGTCGTCTGCGAGTCGGCAGTACCTGGGCACAAGTATCTATAACCATTAAACCATCTTTTCCCCTGAAGAAAAAATAAACAGAGCCCTCCTCTGCAGAACTCGCATCCACAACCAATGTTGCTAGCAGCCTGGAGTCAATGATGCCATAGCCCCAGCTGGTGTGAATGGGGCTTAGCTCCATTGAGAGTCAATGAATCCAGATTCCCAGCTAGTGTGAATTTGCGCCAGCTCCATAAGGGTCAATGAATCCCTATCCCCAGCTTCAATGGAGCTGTACAACTTATAGGAACTAAGGACCTGGATCCATGGCTGTAATTTCCCGCACTCAAACAACGCCACCAATTGTGTGTGTTGGTAGGAACCGACATGCTCCAGATGCCAAGACCTGTTAGGAAATAGGCTTTAGTCCTGTCATCTAGTCAATCCCCTTGTAGCTGGGACTCTGTGTAGGTACGACACTAGGGTGAGATTCTGATCTCAGTGGCCCTGGTGTGAATCTGGAGTGACCCCATTGGCACCAACATAAAAACATAAGAACGGCCATACTGGGTCAGACCAAAGGTCCATCTAGCCCAGTGTCCTGTCTTCTAACAGTGGCCAGTGCCAGGTGCCCCAGGGGAATGAACAGAACAGGGAATCATCAAGTGATGCATCCCCTGTTGCCCATTCCCAGCTTCAGGCAAACAGAGGCTAGAGACACCATCCCTGCCCATCCTGGCTAATAGCCATTGATGGACCTACCCTCCATGAATTTATCTAGTTCTCTTTTGAATCCTGTTATAGTCTTGGCCTTCACAACATCCTCTGGCAAGGAGTTCCATAGGTTGACTGCGCCTTGTGTGAAGAAATACTTGCTTTTGTTTGTTTTAAACCTGCTGCCTATTAACGTCATTTGGTGACCCCTAGTTCTTGTGTTAGGAGAAAGAGTAAATAACACTTTTTATTTACTTCCTCCATGCCTATCATGATTTTATAGACCTCTGTCATATCCCCCCTTAGTCATTTCTTTTCCAAGCTAAAAAGTCCCCGTTTTATTAATCTCGCCTCATACAGAAGCCGTTCCATACCCCTGATCATTTTTGTTGCCCTTTTCCTGACCTTCTCCAGCACCAATATATCTTTTTGGAGATGAGGCGACCACATCTGTATGCAATATTCAAGATGTGGGGGTACCATGGGTTTATATAGAGGCAACATGATATTTTCTGTCCTATTATCTATCCCTTTCCTAACGATTCCCAATGGAATTAGATTCCGATCTTAGTGATCATGGTGTAAATCCAGAGTGACCCCATTGACACCAATGGAATTTGATTCTGATCTTAGTGATCATGGTGTAAATCCAGAGTGACCCCATTCACACCAACAGAATTCGATTCTGATCTTAGTGACCCCAATGTGGATAATCTGGAGTGATACCAGCGGCAGATGCAGCTTGGATGGTGAGAATGGGCCAAGAATATGGGTTAGCAGAGGCCAGCCGGAGCTGACCCAAGATACGTTCATAGTGTGAATGAATGAAAGTGGAAAACAGAGTCCATGGATGGGGGGTAGCTACAATTCTCCCACCAGGGAAGTGGGGAAGCCCAGGGCTGGCACCTTTATGGGATGCAATCAGGGTGGATCCCACTGGGTATATGGACCAGCAGGTGGGCTGAGAGCTAGGGACAGCGAATGGGAGGATGGCGAAGTAGCTGAGAGGCGGAAGACCTTCAACAAGGGGTCTTAGCTGGTGGGAATGGAGAGGAGCAGCTGGACTCTGGAGAGCACCTGGGGGAGAGGCCGCTCCTTGGCCAAGTGGAGCTCTTGTCTGTCCTTGGCTGTAACCGCCTTGCCGAGCTGCCCAAGCCTGTAGACATGCCGGAACTCATCCCAATCCATGCTTACCTGAGCCTTATTAAGAAGCTTGCATGGGACAGCAGGGATGGGAACGTGGGAGGTTGCCTGAGGCCCTCTCACCTCACTCCTGTCTTCTGCTGCAGATGCAGAAAGCCGCGGGAGCAGCTCACGGGGCAACACCCAGGTGAACTGCGGGAGATGCCACAGGGCTATTGGCTCATGACTAGGAGCCAGGACTCCTGGCTTCTATTGATGAGTCTGGGAGGGGAGCGGGGTCTAGTGGGTTAGTGCGGCGGGGGCTGAGAGGCCGGACGCCTGGGTTCTCTTCCTGGGCTCACTGGATGACACTGGGCCAGGAGCTTCCCCTTGATGGACTTCCTTTCCCTATCCGTGTTACGTAAGGCTGATGATGCCTAGTCAACGCCCATAGTTACAGTTATTATTAATTAGTATTAACAATAATAACTCTCACGTGTAACACGTTGTAAACAGACCCTGCCCTGTAGAGACAGAGATGGAGGCACTCAGAGTCCTTTAGCCCAATTCTTTCCCTGTGTCCCGATTGCCTTGTCTCTTCCCCGTGTCAGAAAGAGAACCCAGGCGTCCTGCCTCTCACTCCCCCTGGGCTAGAAACAGAGTTTTGATCCCCTGGCCCCCTGCGACAACTGATCTCCCCTCCTCTCCCCCAGCCGGAATCCAGCAGTCCTGACTCCCAGCCCCTCCCTGCTCTAACCACTAGACACCACTCCCCTCCCAGAGCTGCGAACTGAACCCAGGAGTCCTGACACCCAGCCCTTCGCTGTAACCACTAGACCCCACTCCCAATTCCTGTCCACCCCTCCCCACATGGTGCCCCAATTTACAGTCAATCATGACCCCCTGCCCCTGAGTTTTTTCAGTGCTTACAGTAGATGGGTGGATGTTGGCAGACAAAAGTGCTGGGTTCTACCCCTGCTCTGAAGGGAGAGTGGGGTGTAGTGGTTAGAGCGTGGGGAGGGGGGGCAGGGCTTGGAGGCAGGACTCCTGGGTTTCATCCCCAGCTCTGGGAGGGGAGTGGGGTCTAGTAGTTAGAGCAGGGGAGTCCTGGCTCCATCCACAACTCTGGGAGGGGAGTGAGGTGTAGTGGTTAGAGCAGGGGAGGGGCGGCTGGGTTCCATCCCCAGCTCTGGGAGGGAAGCAGGGTGTAGTGGTTAGAATGCGGGGGCCCTGTTTTCTGTGGCAGTTTCATCACCCCTATCCCCTCTTGACACATTGCCTGCCTGTAGGAGGCAGCTCCCCGAACATCCTGTCCACCTCTGTCGAAACAGGGAGAAACTCTCCCAGCATCAGCTCCCTACACGCCCCAGCCTGGGAACCCGTGGCCCTGCCCCGTGCAGCTGGGGATAAAAGCCACCCCCTTGAGCAAGGCTGCAGCCACCTGTGGCCGCACTGCACAGCATCCCTGGGATAGCGACAGCTACCTTGCTCCCGCCCAGGCTGGCGAGATGAAGCTCCAGCAGGGATGGGTCCCACTCAGGCTGAAATTAACCATCCTACTGGTACTGTGCCTGCACCTGCCAGGTAGGTACCTGCCCGAGAGAAGGGCAGATTTGGGGGGGTCCCTGGGCACAGTTATTTGGGGGTGCACTGCTGATTTGGCAGGTGGCTGAACAGAAAGGGATATTTTGGGGTGTCATTGGGAGGCGATTGATTAGAGCGGGAGAGGGGGGAGCTGGGAGTCAGGACTCCTGGGTTCTATCCCCAGCTCTGGGTGGGGAGTGGGGTCTAGTGATTAGAACAGGGGAGGCTGGAGCCAGGACTCCTGGGTTCTATCCCCTCTTCTGGGTGGGGTCTAGTGGTTAGAGCCAGAGGGACTGCAAATCAGGAGTCCTCTATTCTAACAAGTTGGGATATTCTGGTGTGCCAGACACTGATCAGGGAGAGAGTTGGCACCGAATGATGTTTTGCATTGCCAGCAGGGTGGAAACTGGGTCAGCGGCTCTGTGTGTTTGTGTGTGTGTGGGGGTGAGGAGCTTGGGATATTTTGGGGGTGTCACTGGCCTGCTGGCACTGGATAAATAGCTACAGTGAATCATAGATGGGGGGCATACCTGGGTTCAGTTACTAGCAAGGGAGCTGGGAGTGGGAGGGGCTGACCGGGGAGAAATATTGTGGGGCATCTAGGAGACAAATACTAGTTGAGCAACTGGGTGGGGTGTATTTTGGGGTGATGCACCACAGGGAGGGATGTTTTGGGAGGTAGGTTCGTGTGCTGGGCTGGGAGGTACCTAGCCGGCCAGGACATCTGGGATGTCAGTGGGGTACAAACATTAGTTAGAAGGCACGGACTCTGGGGAGTGGGTTGTGGGGGGGAGGTGGTGAGATAATCTTGGGGTGTCTCAGGAGCAGGATTCAGGGAAAGCATTTATCAGGGCTCGTTCCCATTGGCAGAGACAGCACCATGTGGCTGGAGGGAATGTCTCCAACAGAAGATGTTGCGTAGCAAAGTACCTCTCAGGGGTGGCGGCAGGCGGGGCCCAGTTTGATATCTCCTGCCCTGATCCGGATGCAGGAAGGAAGGCAAATGGCCATGCCAATGTGACAGGACTGGGAGGAGACGCTAATACCAGCAAGGGAAGATAACCCGAAGGAATTCAGCAGGGCGGGAATCACTGAGGGGGATTTGAGGCAGCTAATACAGCTAGGGAAATAATTCCATCGGCGGGAGAAACCTTGGAAAGCAGGAGTGGCCGGGAGAGAACAAGCGTGGCAAGGAAATTAAGCCTTGGCTGGACTGGAATGTTGTTATTAACACACACATTTATTAGGGTAGAGCCTACGGCCCAGCCAAGGTTTGTAGATTTGTAGATTCCCAGGTCAGAAGGGACCATTGTAATCATCTCATCCTGGGCCACCCAGAGGATTCAGGGGGCCTGGGGCAAAGCAATTTGGGGGTCCCTTCCATAAAAAAAGTTGCAATACTATAGAATACTATATTCTCGGGGGGGCCCCTGTGGGGCCTGGCGCCTGGGGCAGATTGCCCCACTTCCCTCCATCCCCCCGGGCAGCCCTGATCTCATCTGACCGACTGGATAACTCAGGCCAGAGAACTGCCCCCAGTGGATCTGTTAGAAAAAAAATCCCATCGGTAACTCTCCAGAGCAGGGAACGCACCCCCATGTCTTTCCTAGCAAATACCTGCACCTATAGGCTACGCCTCTTGAGATACAAATTGTCAGGGATGGAGAATCCACCACGACCCTTGGGACATGGTTCTCACGGCTAATTACTCGCACCGTTAAAAACGTATTCCCCGTCTGATTTGTCTCCTGCCATCGGATCGCGTTAGATCTTTCTCTGCTAGGCTGAAGAGCCCACGAATTAAAGATTTGTTCCCCACAGGCTGCGATTAACTCACCCCTTCGCCGTCTCTTTGCTAAGCTAAGCAGATGGAGCAATTTGAGTCTATCGCTGTGAGGCAGGTTTTCTAAGCCTTTAATCCTTCTCGTGGCTCTTCTCTGACCCCACCACAATTGACCAACCTCCTTCTTGAATTGTGGGCACCAGAACTGGGCACAGGATTCCAGCAACGGTCACCCCAGTGACAAATCCAGAGGTAAAATAACCTCTCGGCTCCTACTCGAGATTCCCCTGTTTATGCATCCCAGGGTTGCGTTAGCTCTTTGGGCCACAACGTCACACTGAGAGCTGAGCCCATCGTGCCGGGAGCTGTACAAACACAGAATCATAGATAGACCCTGCCCCAAACATGACGTTAATAATCTAAATATCTTTGAAGAGTCGGGCCGTCCAATCTTATTGTACAACCTTGTCTCCCCCTTGTGGTCTCTCTAGGTGTGACGCCCAGGAGCTTTCAGCTTCCCGAATGGGGAGCCCTGGGTCGGTCCCGGCGACAGGCCGACGATCCGGAGCCTAATTCCTCGGAGGAGGAGGTGATGGAATTCTTTGAGCCTGTGGTCCGGGTCCTACAAGGAATCCCAACTCCTACGCTGCCCTCCCTGGATGCCATATGGTCCTGGATCCCTGCCCTGAGGAATCTGCTAGGCCCCAAAAATGAGACGTCCACTCCTGGGTCAACAGAGCAGCCGGAGAAGCCCACGGCTGGCTCAGCATCAGCGCCTAAGACATCCACTTCTCCCCGGGCAGCAGCACTGGAGCTGCCTGTCTCTATCCAGCCCGTGGTACCGAAAATCCCCTTCCCTGCTGAGCCGCCTCGTCCGGAGCTTCCCGTCTCCATCCAGCCCCGGGCATCAGAGCTGGCTAACTCTGTCCAGCCAGCCCCAGATGAGCTGGTTTCCTCTCCCGATGAAGAGATCTGCTAATGGGGCAGGGAGCAGGACTCCTGGGTTCTATCCCCAGCTTTGGGAGGCAAATAGGGTCTCGTAGGTTACCGTGGTGGAAGCTGGGAGCCAGGACTCCTGAGTCCTATCCCCAGCTCTCTGGGAGAGGACTGGGGGTGGGTCTAGTGGATTAGAGTGGGGGCAAGGGCGGGAATCAGGACGCCTGGGTTCTTTCCCTACCTCTGATAGGGGATTGAGGGCTAGTTATTAGCCCCTGGTCCGGGTCTTACAAGGAATAGCTCCTACACTGCCCTCCCCAAAAGCCACACGGTCCTGGCTCCCTGTCCTGCAGAATCTGCTAGAGCCAAGACTTCTGGGTTCCATCCCTAGCTTTGCCACTCCCTCCCCCCCAGCCCATGCTCTGTGCCTCAGTTTCCCCCTTCAGTGACTCCCCGGTGCCTCTGAGCGCCCAGCCAGGATTTGGTGCAGAAGAGCGGCATGCCGTGAGGCTGCTGTAGCTCTGGTGCAGGTGCCTGAGGGTTTCCTGGGTAACGGCTCATGAAATGTGCTCTCAATAAAAGACCTGAACCATAGACACGGCTCCTGTTGTTTCTATGGGTGAATCTGGGGCCAGACCAGCCTCCCCTGGAACACAATGTCCTCTGTGTGTGGGGAGCACCTGTCCCTGGGAGCTCCGCCCAATGCCAGTTGGCCCACACTGGAGCTAGCGCCCCCTAGAGGGGCAAGGGCCTCTATTCTGTTCCCCAGCCCCCTACACCTGCCAGCCCCCCCCTGCCCCATTGCCAGATTAGACCTGCCATCCCTTAAAGATGTGAAGTGCCCCATATCCTATTACGCAACCCCTTGAGCCAGCCAGTCCCTCCGACCTGGGTCTGGATCAGGGCCGGTGTCCCCTAGAGATGGGTGTCCCCTTTCTGCCACCCAGCCTGGCAAGTGTCACTATTTAATAGCTTGCAGGGCTAAAATGAACAGGTAGCAGGTTTAAAAGAAACAAAAGGAAGTATTTCTTCACACAATGCACAGTTAACCTGTGGAACTCCTTGCCAGGGGATGTTGTGAAGGCCAAGATTATAACAGGGTTCAAAAATGAGTAATATAAGTTCCTGGAGGACAAGAACTTCAATGGCTATTAGCAAAGATGGTCAGGGTGCAACCCCATGACCTGGGTATTCCTAGTCTCTGTTTGCCAAAACCTGGGAATGGATGACAGGACGGATCACTCCACGAATGCCTGTTCTGTTCATATCCCCTGGAGCACCTGGCATTGGCCACTGTTGAAAGACAGGACACTGGCTAGATTGACCATTGGTCTGACCCAACATGGCCGCTCTTATATTTGTACTGCCTAGCCCTCGCCTATGCATTTTGAGACAGGGTGAGATAGCAGCCCACAGGGGCCACCGTTCCCCCATCAAATGTATTGACCCCAGCTGACTCCCTGCTTAGCTCCATCCATCAAACCCTGTATCCCCCACCCCTCATTGGCAGGCCAAGAGGATAGGTTTGAAACAGACCTGAGGATACTACCACGACCCTCCCACCGTTTAAGAGAGCTGTTGGGTATTGACCTGTGACCAGCATCTGCTGCTAGATCTACCGGAGTGATTCTGCCAGGACAGAATCATGTTGCAGCTGTTCTGTACTTAAGCAGCCCCTGACAAAGAGATGACCACACAAGCTTGGCCAGGGTGTGCATATTTGACACCAACAGTGAGAGTGTTAGAGCCCCACCAGGCCTGGGATCTGCAAACTGCCATTTGGGGAAGGGATGGCCTTGAAATGTGCAGTTATTTCAGAGTGAAACTCTGTGTACACACACACACACACACACACACACACAGATTCAAGGCCTCTAGGTGCTACTGTAATACACACAAACGGGACTGTGCCCTTCAGCGGGAGAAAGAAACTCTTTCTGCCCCCTGCAGGTGAGAGGGGGAACAGCTAGGTGTGCTGGGATTGATTTGCATTTAATGTGTGTGGTTGGAGTTTGTATGTGCTCTGCGTTCTGGAGCAATGTTAAATGGTTCACATAACTGTATTTTTCAAAGGGGAAATGGGTTAGGAAAGAAATACCCTTCAGACAGAGGGTCACCCTTAGCTGTTAATGATAGGCCTGCATTGGGTAGTGATCCCCACCCCCTGCACTACAAAAATAAAATATTTGGTTAATAGAAGACAACATCTAGTCCTAGGCACTACTGATGTCAACAGGTTGTCAGACATAGGTACTGGAGGGATGCTGGGTATGAGCTCTCCCTGAGTATCAGGGACCTGACAGCAGGAGTGCTGCCAGCCTTTTTTAGTGCTCTAGAGAGTAGAAGGTCCCACCCCTGAAATAGTGCCAATGACCAGGGCAGCTGAAGATCTGGCTGCTGTGGTTGCTGCCCCCAAAATGTTAGTGCTCTAGGTGACTGCTTAGGTCACCTAATGGGTTGTATTGGCCCTGCCTGACAGGGGTGTATATGCTGAAGCCTCCTTTTGGAGGGGGCGGGGTGCCTGGAGAAGCCAAAAGGGGAGAACAGCTGAGACATCACCCACCCACTCCTTGTTAGGGACACCACTGTGGCCAGGAAGCTGAGAATTCCTCCAGGGTTTATCTGCATAGCCAGTCACCCTCCCTTAGAGCCATCCACTTTTGCCCAGATCTATCTATCTATACAAGATGGGAGTGTTATGAGCTGGGTTACAGGTTGAGTGAAAACCTCACTGAGATTGATGGGTGTGAATGCACCCTTCAATTAACATAACTGTAAGAAGAAGGAAGAGTGTGTGTGTGTGAGAGAAGGAAGGTTGCACACAGAGGACCAGAGAGAAAGGCAGCCTGAAGGCATGGCGTCTGATCCTGGACGAAAAGTGGGGAGAGATTTTTTTTGGGCAAGAAGTGCAGGCTGAAAGCAAAAGAAGTTGTTTCCTGCTCTTTGATTCCTTCTGTGACCAGAGCCACAGAAAGTTGTACATTCCTTGTAAATAAACAAGATTGCCTCACTCATTTTTCCTGCCAGCTGGAACATCCCCAGGGTTCTGAACTCTGGCTGAAAAGGAAGTAATATTGGTGTCAGCGGTGAGATTCAGTTACCAAGGAGTGAGCTGGTATTCCTGTAGAACCAAAACAGAACAAATAAAGAAGGTGCTTGCAGAAATGAAAAATGGCCTGCCGTACCCCTGAAGCTTTTCCATGAAATATAGTGGAGACCAAGCACACAGCGATGAACTGGGACAGAGACTTAAGGAGCTCAAAATTCAGCCCCGGTAGGAAATCAAAAGATCGCAGCTCACAGTGGAAGGGGTCCACCTGGATGTGGAATTGAGCCAGCCGGTGGGTTTGGCCATTGGAGACCCTGGTGCAATTATCTCAGGCTTGGTTTGATCTCTATCTTGTGTGCAGAAAAAAACATTTTTCCAGAACGTGTGCATAAGAAAAGCTGTCCCCCACCCCGACCCTGGGGCTGTATCTCAGGAACCCTGTGGTCAAACCCCCAAATTTGGGAACTCTGTGTCCCCAAGAGGCAAACCACATTTTAAGACACTCCAATGAACTTTATGGATTTCAGAGCACTTAGAACAGCCAAGCTTTAAACAGAAAGTTGAAGTTATCATTCTGCTGTAATACCAAGAAAGGTTGGTCCATTAAAAGATGTTACCTCACCCACCTTGTGTCTACGTCTGCTCTTCTAGTTTACTGTGTATCGTTTGCAAATTGTTCAGTTATTTCTCGTCTTTCTGTTTGGGGTGGGTTACTGAGCATCCCTGCTTTAGCCCTCCTTGGGATGAGTTGGAGGGTGAAATCTGGGGATGGCCTGAGTTAAAACCTCATTGAGATTGACGGGTGTGCAATGCGCCCTTTGATTAACATAACTCGAAAGCCTAGGACAAAAGGAGTGGGGAAACCTGCCCAGGAGTTTTGGCTGAGTATTGCTTTGGGTAGGTGTGTGTACGGGAAGGCAGAACGCAGCGCTCCAGAGAGCGAGCTGCCACCCTGAAGGAGCCGCTGGAAGCGTGGTGTCTGACCCTGGAAGAAACCTACGGCGAGGTCTGTGGGTCAGAGGTGCAGGCAGAAAAGAGGGCTGTGATCTAAAGAAGCTGTTGCCTGCTACGGGATTGCCACTGTGTTCAGAGACACGGGACTTGGTACAGAAACAAACCGGCATCAAAGAAATGCCGGCTACACCAATTTCCCCTCCCAGCTGGAACATTCGGAGGCCCCCCAAACTTTGACTAGTTGCCACGGCCAAAAGGGGACCAGGGATAGATATATTAGAGCATAGATGGACACATGGGAGAATAGCTAGATCAATGCTCCAGCAGTTGTCCATTTATCTGCCTGTGCTCCACTCTATCTATGCCCAGATCTATCTCTGTCCATCTGTGCTCACCTTTATATATTTATTGATCTGTCTATGCTCTGCTGTATCTACGCCCAGCTCCATCTATTGCTGCACATCCGTCTGTCTACAGCTCTGTCTATCCAGCCACCCAGCTCTGTCCAGCCACTACGCTCTCTCTGCTCCACCTGTGCCTGAACAAGCTGTTCAGGGCGGGGCTGATAAAGCACCAAAGAGCTCAGTACCCATATTAATTCGCTGACGTTCCCGAACCCCAGGACGAGGGAACTCAGCAAGCTCAGGCCTTTTGTAAGGGGAGACTCGGCTTAGGCCATTTCGCCCAGGTGAAACAGCGTCAGTGGGAATAGAGCCCAAGAGTCCTCAGCCCCAGTCCTGCTCTAACCATTAGACCCCACTCCCCTGCCACAGCTGGGACTAGAATCCAGGATTCCTAGGGCCCAGTGCTCTCACTACTAGCACTTGCTCCTCTCCCAGAGGCCCCAGGAGTCCTGGTTCCTAGCCTGCATTGCTCTAACTACCAGACCCTGCTACGCTCCCAGACCATTTCTTCCTAGCTGGGTGCCATCGATGTACCTGGCAAACAAGAGTCAATGGGACCCACTCCAGTGGGGCGGGGGCAGCCCCCTCTCTGACACAGGGACCCTGGCAGGCTGCCAAACCACTCAGGGAACCATCGGCTTTCACACCTGGCTGGGACGTGGTGGAACTGGAGAGGCAGGTGCTTCCTGGCCTAGTGCCCGTCCCCACCTGCTGCACAAGGACTGGCCAGTTGCCACGGTCCTGAGCCGAGCCCCGGGGGCAGTGGCCAGCACAGCCAGAAGGGAGAGCCACCCCCTTCCCTCATGTCAGGACAGAGTACCAAAGTCTGAGTGGGAGGCAAGGGGAAAGATTCATGTGCATCTGGGAGGAGGGGAGAATCAGCAGCCCTGGTGAGAGGGGAGTAGTGTGTGGTGGTTAGAGCAGAGGGGGCTGGGAGTCAGGGCTCCTGGGTCTAGTCCCCGCTCTAGGAGGGAAATGGGGTCTAGTGGTTAGAGCAGGGAGGGGGCTGGGAGTCAGGACTCCTGGGTTCACAGTTCCACCAGTGCTTTCTGGGTCTCCTGATGTACCTAGGTCTAGCTCCAGAGGTACTGAGGCTCCGAACTTCCACTGAACCCTGCAGGAGTTAGGAGCCCTGTCTGGAGAGGTCTGTGACCAATGAATGCTGACCTCAGGGCAGATTGTCCAGTAACAGGGCAGACACCCCAAACTGGTGGCACAGTCCATGATTAGACTTCACCAACCCAGTAACACATGAAGCACTATAACAGTCTTACCGTGGAGTCCCAGACAGTCCCCTTGGGCTCTCTTGCCACCCAGGATTGAGTGCTGGTTGGTTGCTGTACTCCAAAGATCACAAAAGATTCAGGTTGCTCCCGGTCCCAAGAGACCAGTCACTTACCCCAGGTCAATCTGTACCTCAGATCTCACGCCAGAGACAACACTTGTAGCCAGTCCGATAGAAAATGAACTAAAGATTTATTAACTAAGAAACAAAATGAGCAAGTTACTACAAGGTGAAAGCAAAGCAAACATCTATACACCACTGAGATACAGTCCGTGTGTGGTACTAAAAGTTGAGAGAGTTGTAGTAATCTGTTAGCTCTTGGAGTCATTGTGGATCGTTCTCTGGAAACATCCACTCAATGTGCTGCGACAGTCAAAAAAGCAAACAGAATGTCGGGAAAGGGATGGAGAACAAGATAGAAAATATTATGTTTCCTCTATATAAATGCATGGTACACCCACATCTTGAATACTGCGTGCAGATCTGGTTGTCCCATATCCAAGAAGATACACTGGAATTGGAAAAGGTACAGAGAAGGGGCAACAAAAACGATTAGGAGCATGGAACAGCTTCCATGTGAGGAGAGATTAATAAGACTGGGACTTTTCAACTTGGAAAAGAGACAACTAAGGGGAGACAAGCCAGAGGTCTATAAAATCGTGACTGGTGTAGAGAAAGTAAATAAGGAAGTGTTATTTCCTCCTTCTCATAACACAAGAACTAGGGGGTCACCAAATGAAATGAATAGGCAGCAGGTTTAAAACAAACAAAAGGCAGTATTTCTTCACACAACGCACAGTCAACCTGTGGAACTCCTTGCCAGAGGATGTTGTGAAGGCCAAGGCTATAACAGGGTTCAAAAAAGAACTAGACAAGTTCATGGAGGACAAGACCATCAATGGCTATTAGCCAGGACGGGCAGGGATACAAAACCAAAACCAAGCTCTGAATGTCTTTTAGGACTGACCCATGTTGACCTTGGGGATCTCTGCTTCTGTTTCGAAGCTCCGACCTTCTGAGAGTCCGAACAGCAAAAGAGATGCAAATTTCTCTTGTTCACTAGCTTTATTTCCTCCTTCCAGAACTCAAGCTGATGGGATGAGCCCTTTTGCACAAGGCCTCTGCATGGGTGCAAAGGCACAATTAATGATGTCTTTGTACTGTGATGTCCCACAATAGCCCATTTTAGCTTTGACAGCCTTCTTAATGAGCAGCAGCCGATCCCTTCTGGAAGATTGACAGTTTCAGGGCATTTTTTTAACCGATATAAAGCAAAAACTTAAATGTTACCTCATAGCATGTGATGAAGCTGTTACAAGTGAGATTAGTGCAGGCAGCAACTTGCAAGCATTTCATAACCTCTAAACACTAAACCCATTGTTATAAGTTCAATGCCCATCGCAGACGGACTAACACGCAGGTGAAGCAGGCTGGTTTCCAGCAATGAATTTGTCAGGGCTCAGCTCTGGCAAGAGCTGGCACCTGGTTTGCCAGCATCCCCAGTGTAGAGCCCTGGCATGGAGAGCAGGGTCTTTTGTGGAACTTCCTAGCTCCTCATTTCTTTGCTGAGTCAAGGTAAAATCAGCCAGAACTCCGGGTGTTTCATCCCAAGAAACACTTGTTAGTTCAGCCAGTGCTGACCTCATCCCAGCTGGTGCTGATGCTAGTGAAATCCTCGTGTGCAAACAGACTTACGATGCCACTGACGTGAGCTGAGTCGGGCCCTTCCAGGAGATGGACCGTCAGCGGGGCTCTTCGCACTGGAATCCATTTAATGGGCACAACTCCTAACCTGGGAAGGAACTCACTTGCAATGCCTCCTCCTGCCACCAGGGGGCAGCAGATCCCTCGCCATCCCTTTCACCTGTCAGGGGCACCTTGGCGTGGACAGAACTGTGTTTGCAAAGCACAGCTCCCATCCCAGCTCTGAGGATTTAAGAGAGAGGGACGTACCACTCCAGATCCCCCGCTCCCTTTGGATCATTCTACCTTCTGACTCCCTGCCCCTGTATTTAATGCTTGTACCTGGAGGTCATCATTTTTAAGGCCAGAGTGATTTTTAACTAACTTAGTCTGACCTCCTCTATATCCCAGGCTGGAGAATTCCACCTAGTTATCTGAATGGAGCCCAATCATTTGGGTTTGATGTCTGTTGTCTGTCTTGTGCATTACTACCCACCGAGCAGCCCTCTGGTGCCTTGTATCCGTGTGATTTTTAGCATATTTCTTAGCTCCCCAGATCCTGGAATAAAGAGCTCTCTGCTTCCTTGCAAGAAGTCAGCTTCAAGAACAGCTTTGAAATGTGAGGCCAGTGCATGCTAACGGCTCACAAACCAGAAAGCAATGGAAAAGAGCCCAATTTAAAAAAAAAGTGTGTTTTTTTAAAGCCAATCTCATTTTTTGGGGCCTGGTTCATGATTTTTGAATGCTTGAGGTTGGCACCTATACCATAACCTCAGCTGGACAAATTCCACAGCGGGGGGTCGCCTCCCAGCTAGAATGCGACACATCCCACCGCTCACACCAGAGTAATTATTACAGCTGCTCAGTGCCGGGGTACACCAGATTTCTATGGTGCTCAGCGGAGCACCGGGTGTACCGCCACTCAGATGCAAGCTGTGGAAGAGCTCCCCCTGCTGGACACTCTGAGCACTGGCTGGCCAGTAAAAGATGACTGCCTCGCCAAGGGACCTGAAACGGCATTTAAACGTAGGGGACCTCAGGTTTGCTGAACCCCTACGACCCAGCCTCTCCACACCTCCAGGGTTACAGGACTGGGAAGAGCTGATGGAATTAATGAAGAAACTGCAGAATCCAGATGTGCTAATGGATCAAACCAGTTTGGTGAACTGGTCCCTCCTCCAGGGTTACGGGATTAAGAAGAAGTGGCAAGATTTCATTTCAGAGACCGTATTCTCTCAGTTCCTGTATAAGTAATCTTGTTGAGTCTATACTTTTTAGCAAGATCTCAAGTAACGACACCTTGGATTTTAAGTAACTGATAATAAATACATGCACAGGCTGGCTCAAGAGAGATTTAAAATAATAACGTGAATCATTTGCTTTTGATATTTTAAATTTCTCCCTTCCATACCAAACTGTTCAAATATCAGAACTCACACTTTGAGAGGTGCCTCTATCCTTACTCCTTGGAGTAATCCCAGAAGTGTGATAAATATGTCAGAGGTACAGGAGAACCTCAGAGTTACCACACCAGAGTTATGAACTGGCCGGTCAACCACATACCTCATTTGGAACCAGAAGTATGCAATCAGGCAGCAGCAGAGAGACAAAAAAAAATAAATACATAAGCGAATACAGGACAGTGCTTTGTTCGATGTAAACTACTAAAAAAAATAAGGGAAAGCAGCATTTTTCTTCTACCCAGTAAAGGTTCAAAACTGTGTTAAGTCAATGTTCAGTTGTAAGCTTTTGAAAGACCAGCCGTAACGTTTTGTTCAGAGTTACGAACCTTTCAGAGTGACGAACAACCTCTGTTCCCGAGGTGTCCGTACCTCTGAGGTTCTACTTTACTAACAGACCGATGATACGTAAATGGAATAAGAAATCTCGGTGATTTACACTGCTGAGTCTCAACTGTAGTCTATGGCCATTTCTTGCAAGACTGTATTTTTGCAGTCAGCACATATGCCTAGATCGTTGGGTATGTATACACTCGATTGATGAATTGTTGACTGTACACTGATGTAGCTCTGGGTGAATCAAACTGTTTGGGTCAGAGCACCAGCTGTCCTGATTTGAGACTGTCCAAAGTAAAATGGAACCTGAAAAGAACCTAGCGTTGTATTAATAAGCTAATGCTCCCTGGACTCAGTCACAATTAGATTCCATTCCAATATTGGCCATAACACGTAACAAAGTGGCAAATCTAGTTTGTTAGAGTAGAGCTTTAAAATCGAGCTGGCACCTCAGCAAATTCATAAAATAGACTCTCTGTTCCTGCTTACAACATAGCCTGTGCCCTGGGATGGATGCCCACCATGGGGAGGGGCGTGGGGAATGGTGGATTGGAGCTGGGAGTTACCAGGTCCCAGTCCATGGAGCAGGGAAACTTTTCCTTACAATACACGTGCAGCAAATCAGACTCCACCCAGCAGGGGGCAGTGAGACACCGATGCCATACAGCTTGCCTCATAACAATTCTCAGCTCTCATACAGCTCATGGTGAGATGACTGCAAAACACTCAGGAGTCCGTGGGAAGGTGAAACACGCAAATCCACTTACTTGGGAAAACCAGACAAACAGCTACTTGCATAATAAACCGAGATTAGCCAAATAACCCTGCGGTGCAGGCGGGGTTTGGCCAGCCCCATTATCTCTTAATTGCCTGCCTAAGTGATGGCATTATCCCCACGTGCCTGCCCTTACTCCTGAACCCGATGGGCTTGGAGGGCGAGGCACCTCTGCCCATGCTGCCCACCGCAGGCCCAGTCTAAGCTGCAGCTTCTGCCCACGGCAGGTCTGGTTGGAGGAATCCATTGAGGGAAGCACGCAGAAGCTGGTGGAGACTCAGACAGAACTAAAGATGCTGAGATGCGAGGATGCAGTAGGACTGGACAGAGTCCCAGTTGAGACATTTCAAGCATGAGGACACTAGGGAGTGGTGGTGATGATGAAAACGTCTTTAACTTAATCCTCTAAACTGGAAAAACACCCGACGACTAGAGGAAGGGAACACGGGTCTCCATCTTCGAGAGTAGAGGGGATGTGCAAGAAGGTGGTAATTACCGACCCATCACGTTAAGGAGTCACGCAATGAAGCGGCTGGAAAGCACGACCGTCATGAGAAGCAGCCTTAGCTATTGGGAGCCATTCGCAGTGAGGGTAGGTGTGCATCAAGGATCAGTCTAGAGCCGTGATAGACCGAGGCTTATGGCTCTTTCATGTGTCTCCTGCAGCTCTTACACGCCTGGTGGCTCGTTTGGGTGATGTTGATTGCTAATTTTCATGGGCGGCATGTGAATCACCCATTCGGGAAGGCTAGCCCCTGGCCCTGCCCCTCCTGCCCAGATCCTGACTCAGCTGGAGATGTGACCAACATGGACCGGAGTGATGGTGGAGAGAACTCCGCTTGGGCAAAGGGACGGATCCACTGGGTGTCACCCTACCCCCAGACTCCGCCCCACAGAGTGGGGGTGAATCTATAATGGAGACAGATGAGCCATTTTGGCGTTTCCCTAGTCTGGGCTGGAACTAGGGTGACCAGATGTCCCTATTTTGGGCGCCTATTATGCCCTACCCGATGTCCCAATTTTTCACACTTGCTGTCTGGTCACCCTAGCTGGAACGCACTGCATGACGAGCGATGCACAGAGAAACCAGAGCAAAGGGGGAAGCTGAGAGCGCGCTGCCCCCTGCTGGCCCCAGGAAGTCACTGCCCCACTCCGGCTCAGGCACACGGCAAAGCAGGAGCAGCTAGGAAGCTGAAAGCAGCAGAAGACTGTGGTCAGAGGACATCGTCACCGGGACCAGGTCTGCAGGGTAGCGGGGCTGGTGGGGAAGCAGGAGGACATGCACCATGCACTGATCCAGGCCTGGAACTGTGCAGGCTGCTATTGGCCTGGACAGAGAGACAGGGAACCCCTAGCACTGGGCATGAACCCTCCATTGGACCGGCCCCCGCAGAAGGCCCCAAATAGGAACTACTATTGTCCCTCGGGTGTGTCATAGATTCGTAGGGTGTAAGACCAGCAGGGGCTGTTAGATCATGTTCTCTGACCTCCTCTATAGCACAGAGCAGAGAATTCCACCCACTCACCCCAAGAACTTGGGTTGGCAGCTTTCCCCCAGCCATGCCCCTTTTCTCTGGACATGTGGTTCTTGGGGCCCCCGGGGACTCGAACCTAGAGGGCCTGGCAGCGGAAGCACCAACAGAGCTTGCTGCCAAGTTATAGTTGTCAAAGTCAGACTCCGGACTCACAATTTGTCCGACTGCTCTGTTTTATTAGCACAGCGCTCTGCCAATACACCCAGATAGTGTGTTGAGTGCCATGCAAGGCTTAAGCTACTTTATTTATACAGATAAAAGGGCGCGAATGTAACAAGATAACAAAGGGAACAGAACTGATAAGGTTACCTGGGGCTAGACACACACATCTTATTTCCTTATTAACTTTTTTCCGATCTCCTGCTAATGTCCCACCATTCGCTTCAGTGGACCCGTTGTTCCATACCTTCATGTTTCTCTTCCTGACAACTTTATCTCAACATTCCTCATTTCTGCTTAAAGGAACATACAATATTTCTTTAATCCCTTTTACTTTTACAATCTCATTCATTCTACTTTCACATAGTCCACCTGCTACTTCTGCCTTAGGTCAGTGGCTCTCAAATGTTCCAGATGACTGTCCCCCTTTCAGGAGGCTGATTTGTCTTGAGTACCACCCCGCCCCCCAAGTTTTACCTCACTTCAAAACGACTTGCTCACAAAATCAGGCATGAAAAGACAAAAGTGTCACAGCTACTATTACTGAGCAGTGGCTGCCTTTCTCATTTTGACCATATAATTATCAAATAAATCAATTGGAATAGAAATATTGTACCTGCGTTTCAGCGTACAGTCTATAGAGCAGTATAAGCAAGTCATTGTCTGTGCAAAATTTTAGTTTGTACTGACTTTGCTAGTGCTTTTTATGGAGCTTGTTATAAAAGTAGGCAAATATCTAGATGAGTTGATGCACCCCTTGGAAGACCTCTGCGTACTCCCAGGGGTATATGAGTCCTGGTTGAGAACCACTGCCTTAGAGCTCTGGTGTTCCATGGCCCTGAGCAGCTATAATAATTACACTGGTGTTAGCAGTGGGATGGCTGTTCCATTCCAGCTGGACAGAGACCCCCTAATTAGCAAATTTGGCTGGCCTGGGTTAGGGTGCAGGGCCCACGGGCAGTGTTGCCAAATTCAAGCGTTCAAAAATCATGAGCCAGACCCCTTCCAAAAATCATGAGCTGGGCTGAAAAAAATCGTGAGGTTAAAAATAATAATGATAAAAGTTGTGCTCTTTTGCTTTGTCGAAAGGCTGCACTTTCCTCCCATTCGCAGGCTTTTCCCTGGAACCACGAGGGCTGGCGACTTACGTCTTTTAAAAATAACGGCTGAGTGTCTCAGGTTTTTACCCTGATTCCAGGAGCTGGCGCTTTAAGAAACACACTAAAAATCGTACAGGTACGAGGTGCCAGAGGGCTGCTTGGTGGGTAGAAATGAACAGATCTGAGACCCAGGTTATTGGGCTCCGTACAGAGATAAGGGAGTCAGAAGGCAGAATGGTCTGCCCCAAAGGGAGCGGGGGATCCCGAGTGGCACGTTCTCCCTCTCTTAATTCCTCAGGGCCGGGGGGAGCTGCAGTTTCCAGCCCCAGCCCCGTCCACGCCCCTGTGCTGCTGAGAGGTGGTGGGGAGGGGGGCGAGCTGTGCTGCCCCCTGGCCGCAGGAGGAGGCATTGCAACTGAGGCTTTTGCATTGATCGTTCCCAGACTGGGGGAGGTTGTGGTTAAACCCATTGCGGGTGGAGGAGCCCTGTGGCCGCTCCGGGCGTATGTCTCCAGCACTGTAAGTCAGTTTGCAAACAGGGGTTTCGCGAGTATTGGCTTTACCGGCAGCGGGTTTCCTGGGATGAGAAGGCTGGAGTTTGGGATGGCTCTGCCTTCACTCCGCAAAGAAATGAGGCACCCGGAGATCAGAAATCCCACAAAAGAGCCTGCTGTCAGCGCCAGACCCAGAATGCACTGGTGGAACTGGGAATCCTTGGCTCTAAGCCCTGGACCCCAACCCCGACGCGTCAGGAATCCTGGTTCCCAGCCACTGCCTGTTCTATCCACTACACCCCCACATCCCTCCCAGAGCTGGGAATACACCCAGGAATTCCCATCCCCCCTCCACCGGTATCTGTTCCCCCTTCCTTTGTTCCTGGACTTTTCCCTTTGCTCCACCTCACAGAGCCCAAAGGGACGTTAGGTGACAGAACAAAAGCTCCTCCATCACGAAAAGGGAAGGTTCAAGGAATGGTTCTGGAAGGGGAGCGGGGTCTAGTGGTTAGAGTGACGGGGCACCAGGACTCCTGGGTTCTATCCCCAGCTCTGGGAAGGCAGTGGGGTCTGTTGGTTAGAGCGGGGGTGGGGAAGCTGGTAGCCAGGTTTCCTGGCTTCAGAGCGGTACCGGCGCGCTCCGGGTGTCCCGAAGCACCAAGTGCCCTCTGGGAGGGGTCAGATACTTTGGTACAATTTGCACACTCGCGGTTCCTCGCTGAGTGCTGAGCCAGGGGAGTCGAAACTCCTGGCTTCTGTCCTGCTGAAGTCATCCTGGCTGTTGCAACCAGCTGACGTGCTGTGCAATGCCTGACTAAAGCCCAGGCGTCCTGACACCATGCCCGGGTGTAACCCACTAGACACCATTCCTCTCCCTGAGCTAAGAATAGGAACCAGGAGTCCTAGCTCCCCTGCCTGCTCTAACCACTAGACACCACTCCCCTCTCAGAGCCAGGGATAGAGCCCAGGAGTCCTGCCTCCCAGCCCCTGCGCTAACCACTAGACCCCCCTCCCCTCCCCTCCCCTCGGGGCTACTGACTTTCTCCTCCTCCCAGCTGCATGTGGAGGGTTTGGCTTCTCCCCCCGCCTGCCCTGGGCCCATTTAGGTGACTCAGCCCTTGGTGCTCCGTCCTGAGATGTTGTAAGGGGTGGGGTGACTAGGAGCTCGGTGCTGGGCCGTTGTGCCGGGGCAGCCCCGGGACGGGACCTGCCTGGGGAACACCAGCCTGTCTGGTTCCTCTGCTCCTTGGGCTGGTATAAAAGCTGGCGGCTCCCTGACGGCTTCCACTGCCTGCCAGGCCCCTGCGTGCCTCAGAGACAGGGCGGCACCTGCCCCGTTGTTCTCCCTTCTGCCAGGTACAGTGCTGCCCCATTGGCCAGGCACCGAGCTAGGAAGGGGGTGGTATGGGGAGGTGGTCATCTGGGAGGGGAGCAGGGTCTAGAGTGGCAGGAGCTGGGAGCCAGGACTCCTGGGCTCTTGGCAGGGAGTGGGGTCTAATGGTTAGAGCAGGGAGGGCTGGGAGTCAGGACTTCTGGGTTCTGTCCCCAGCTCTTGGCAGGGAGTGGAGGTTAGGGAGGGCTGGGAGTCAGGACTCCTGGGTTCTATCCCCAGCTCTTGTCAGGGAGTGGGGTCTAGTGGGTAGAGCAGGGAAGTCAGGACTCCTGGGTTCTATTTCCAATGCACGTCTACATGTCAGGCAGCATGACTGTAGCGGACGAAGGCATACCCATAACCCATGCTGGCTTTGATCTAGCAGCGTGGCTAAAACTACCAGTGCGGACATGGCCGTGTGGGCTTCAGCGACCCAAGTAGGAACTGAGAGGGCTTGTCCAGCCAGGGCTCCTTTTAGCTGTGCCACTTAGATCAAAGCTCGCCTGGGGATGGCGCCCCCAAGCTGCCCTCACACCTCCCTTTGCAGTGTCATTTGGGGAAATCATCTTACCCGAGTCCTGAGCACCTGGACGCTTTATCGGCCCTGGCCTGCGGAGCACATTCCGGGACAGATGACGAGCGGGTGGGGAGTGTGGACCGGAGACACACAGACAGAGCTGGCCGTGGAGAGACAGAGAGAAGGGATCAGGAATAGAGACAGCGGGTGTTAGTGAGAGCTGTAGACAGCACACGTGGCTGGATGGCTGGCTAGAACTGAAGCCGGACAGCTGAACGGATGGATAGAGAGGAGACGAGATAAACAGAGCTGGGCGCAGAGTCAGTGGAGCGTAGACGGCCCAAAAAAGGTGAACAGATATCGATGGTCATATAGATCTGGGCAGAGAGGACAATGCGGAGCACAGACTGATGCATGGACAGCTGGTGGAGCATAGATCTGTCTGTCCATGCTGCCATCATGCTGTCTGGGGACAGAGAGAGAGAGAAGGGAGGATAGACAGATAAACTAGATAGTCTAGGTGTGGCTGGATGGAAGGACAGATGGATCTAGGGGCGGGTGAGTGGATAGACTGATGATGGATAGAGGGATCTAGGGATGGGTGGTTAGCTAGCTAGATGGGTCTAGGAAAGGGAGGGTGGCTACATGGATGTAGGGTAGTGTGGGTAGATGGAGGGAGAGTGGATAGGTTGATGCAGGCCAGTGTGGATGGATAGATGGAGGATGGATAGATGGAGCTAGGGGAGGGAGGGTAGATATGTTGATGCAGGCCAGTGTGGATGGATAGATGGAGGATGGACAGCTGGAGTTAGGGGAGGGTGTGTGGGTAGATGGAGGTAGGGCAGGGTGGGTAGATAGATGGAGGATGGATAGAGCTGGGTGGGGAGGGTGGATAGGTTGATGCAGGCCAGTGTGGATGGATAGATGGATAGCTGGAGCTAGGGGAGGGTGTGTGGGTAGATGGACGTAGGGCAGGGTAGGTAGATAGATGGAGCTAGGGGGGAGGGAGGGTAGATAGGTTGATGCAGACCAGTGTAGATGGACAGCTGGAGCTAGGGGAGGGTGGGTGGGTAGATGGACGTAGGGACGATGGATAGCTGGAGTTAGGGGCGGTGGATAAGCCGTCAGTGTCAGTTGATGACAGCTGTTAGGGGTCTCCTGGCCGTGGTGATGTCTCCAGGCAGGAGGAAGGTCCCAGCTGATTTGAGCTTCACCTGGGCAACTTTCTCCCCTTCTGACTTCTCCAGGCACCGCCCCCGTTGTGAGACCTCAGCATGTCCCATCCCCGCCGGGGCCCTGACCCTCCTGAGGAGCCTGCGCCCAGTGTCCCTCCAATGCCGAAGCCCGACGATCCGCTGACCCCGGTGCCGCCCCAGCCTTGGCCCGTTGGACCTCCCAAGCCTCCCCATCCTCTGCCACGTGGGCCACTCGTGCCGGGGAAGCCCTGGCCGGCGGGGCCTGCGGTGCCACCTGAGCCCGGCCACCCTGGATCTCCGGCCGGTCCGTCGCAGCCACCGAAGCCTACGAGGCCTGAGGATCCTTGGCCCCTGCCCAGGCCGCCCAAGCCGCCGCTGCCCGACGACCCCTACCCGCCTGGGCCTGGCATGCCAGTCGCCCCCTGGCCACCGCTGCCTGAGTGGGACGATGCGGGGAAGCCCCCCGAGCGCCCCCCGGAGGCTGACTAGCTTCCTCCTCTGCCCTGACCCCTCTAGCCCTTCCAAGGGCCTGCCGCATTCCCAGACCCACCCGCGCCTCTCATGCCAGACCTGGCCCCACCCAGCAGCCCCTTCTCTTTGCACCCAGTACTCTGCCCGCAGGGGGCTCTGAAGGGGTTGGGTGCCCCAGGGTGGGGCTTGGATCAGGACCGAGCTTTGGAGGCAACGGACCAGAGGATCAGTGTCCACCGGCGGAAGCACTGGACTGGGGTGTCCTCCAATGCACTGGTGAAGTGTTTGTCCATCTGTCTGTCTCCCTAGGCACCAATAGAATTGTCTGTCTGTCCCTCTGCCTCCATAGACACCTGCCTATCTATCTATCTATCTATCTATCTATCTATCTATCTATCTATCTATCTATCTATCTATCTATCTATCCTCCCTTCTCCCCCATGACTGCATCTGCCCCCATCTCACAGGGACTCATGTTTGTTCCCTTCTCTCCCCCATATCTTTCCTGCCCCTTGCTTTACCCCCATCTCCAGCCCCGCAGAAGCGGTGCCCATGTTGCGTCATCTGCAGCGTCATTGTTGTGCCCACCGTAGCAACCCACCCATCGCCCAGCAGCAGGGCTGCCATGTTACTGGGGGGGCAGGGTCTGGTTTTCTCTTGTGTTGTTTGAAATAAGCCCTCATTAAAGTGTTTGCATGAGAATTGTGACGCCTGGTCTGATGTTAATCCGGTGCTGGGGAGAGGAGCTTGGAGGGGTCAGTGTGCTGTCTGGGAGGGATAGGGGGCTAGTGGTTGGAGCAGGGGGTGCTGGGAGCCAGGACTCCTGGGTTCTATCTGCAGCTCTGGGAGGGGAGTGGGGTTTAGTGGTTAGAGCAGGGTGGGGGTTGGGAGTCAGAATGCCTGGGTTCTATCTGCAGCTCTGGGAGGGGAGTGGGGTTTAGTGGTTAGAGCAGGGTGGGGGCTGGGAGTCAGGTCTCCGGGGTTCTAATCCCACCATTCACTCCGCGTCTGAACTTGGTCAGGGTGAGGTCTGTGCACCAGTTTCCCCTTTGTGAAATTAGGGTAATGATTTTTCCGTATGCCGGTGGGGTGTGGCGCTGATGAATGTATTAAAACACTCTGACTTCCGGGGGTGAATCGGCACCCGAAGGGAAATTTAATATAATCAAATGTTTTCCCCTCTGTGGAGTTAAAGGAGACAGCCTGGGGCTTTTACATAACCCTCTGCCGGAGCAGTTCCAATAGCCCTGGCCCAGCCAGGGACAGAAGCCAGCTTATGCTGCGTGGAGGTCAGAGGTCACAGAGCTGGATTAGTGCCAGAGACAGAGACTGGAGCAGTGCTCAGTAGGGGGTGCTCTCCCCTTGCAGTCCGTGCTGACCCCATGGCACTGCAGGGAGCAGCCGGGGTCTGCGGGGCTAGGGGTGGGCACGCATCCTTCATAGTCACTGCTCATGTATTTGCCTTTTAGTTGTGCTGTGAAGCTGAGTTTCTGATCAATTCTGAGTATTAAACATCTCCTGGCACTTTTCATTAAAGTCAGGGCGTGAACTCCACTGTCCTGGCTAAATCCCAAGTAGGGTGAGGCGTTGGGCCGCATTTCCTCTCTGGAATTTTAATTTGTTCTTTATCTGGGTCATAGTTTATTAAACACAATTGTTTGAGCTATTAAACATCTTATTAGCTCATTACCTCGTAAGTAGCGTTCCTATGCACTGTTAAACTGTTGCTGGGCTCCACCCCAGAGCTGGCTGCGTTCCAGTGCTGGGTAAGTGATGCCTGTGCAACACAGCTTTGCAGCTGTTATACTGCTACTGTGTTCCATCCCAGAGGCAGCTGTATGTTAGCGGTAGGGGAATGATCCCTGTAGCACATTGCTGTTTGTCGATTATACTGCCACCATGTTCCACCCCAGAGGCAGCTGCATTTCAGCACTGGCTGAATAATCCCTGCAGTGCATTGCAGTGCGTCTGTTATACTACTACCATGTTCCACCCCAGAGACAGCTGCATTTCAGAACAGGCTGAATGCTCCCTGTAGCACATTGTGGTGTGTCTGTTATACTGTTACTGTGTTCCATCCCAGAGTCAGCTGCATGTTAGTGATAGGTGAATGATCCCTGTACCGCATTGTGGTGTGTCTGTTATACTACTACCATGTTCCACCCCAGAGGCAGCTGCATTTCAGAACTGGCTGAATGCTCCCTGCAGTGTGTTGCTGTGTGTCTGTTATACTGCTACTGTGTTCTATCCCAGAGGCAGCTGCATTTCAGAACTGGCTGAATGCTCCCTGCAGTGTGTTGCTGTGTGTCTGTTATACTGCTACCATGTTCCATCCCAGAGGCAGCTGCATTTCAGCACTAGCTGAATGATCCCAGTGCAAGTGTTATACTGCCACTGTGTTCCACCCCAGAGGTGGCTGCGCTTCAGGACAAAGCTTATATCATTCAGTTTCCAGGGGTCATTCACCTTCTGCCCATGTGAGAGATCTAGATGCTGGCATGATATCAGCCCCAGCCGTTCATTATCTGCAATGTGCCAGAGATGTACGCAGCCCTGTGCAATAGCCGGGCTAATCCCGACAAATATGAGTTTCTTGGCCTCGTAACATGGCAGCGTAATTCCAGGGGTGCAAACAGCTGAATGCAGCAAAAATGGCCACCTGCAGCGTGTGGGCTGGGGAGAAAACACTTCCACACCATATTCAGGGCTCCTTAGGCCAGGCCAGGGCTGAGAGAGACCCTGCATCATGTACCTGCCCTGCTGGACACCACCGGAACTGCCGCAGACTGCGGTGGCTGCGGGTAGAGCCCTGTGTGGGACTACCCACTCCTGTCCCGCTCCGCAGGAGCCACTCCCACCCGCTCCCGCACCGTTTCTTGTGTTTGTATCCCGTTCCCGGCCGCAAAAACCTTATATCCTGCAAATCCTGCAGGAGAGAGACAGATCCAAAACAAGCAAACAAGGTTGGTTAATATATTATATCTCTCTATATATGTCTATATACACACAGAATTCAGACCATTGCTGGCCTATATTAATTAAATAATTGTTGGTATCTATCCATTTTAGGCCACTTTTATTGCTCTGCTGGAACAGCCGGATAGGCCTTAGCTCCTCTTGGTAAACTGACGAGAGATCGAGTGTTTCCCCGCAAATTACTGCAGTCTGGCTGAGGTTTTACTTGCAACTGCTATCAAGTAAAACCTCGGGACCGTTGCAGGGGAGCGTGTCCTGCGGGACCCCAGCCCCGCTGCAGGGGGCGCTAGCTGAGGGAGATTCTCCATGAGGTGGGGCCCAGAGGGAATCCTGGGGGGAGCTGGGTGCCCACATAGTCTGGCTCTCATTCTTATTGGGACCCTGGGTTCTCCCCCTGGCTCTGGGAGGAGAGTGGGATCTAATGGTTAGAGGGGGTGGGGCTGGGAGTCAGGACACCTGGGTTCTATCCCGGTCTATGGGAGGGGAGTGGGGTCTAAGGGTTAGAGCAGGAGGCGGTGGCTGGAAGTCAGGACTCCTGGGTTCTATCCCAGTCTGTGGGAGGGGAGTGGGGCCTAAGGGTTAGAGCAGGAGGCGGGGGCTGGAAGTCAGGACTCCTGGGTTCTATCCCAGTCTGTGGGAGGGGAGTGGGGCCTAAGGGTTAGAGCAGGAGGCGGGGGCTGGAAGTCAGGACTCCTGGGTTCTATCCCTGACTGTGGAAGGGGCGTGGAGCCTTAGGGGTTAGAGCAAGAGGGGGAAGGGCTGGAAGTCAAGACTCCTGGGTTCCATCCCCAGCTCTGGGATGTTCTGGATTTGTGCCTGTGGTTACGGATTTCCTTCGGCTTAAAATAAAGATCACAGGTCTGTGCCCCAGAGGCCACATCTGGTCGGCCCAGGAGGCAGCTGGGGGGCGAGCCCCTTAGGAGATGTCCTTTCCCCATGTAGGGAGCTCTCCCTGGGGAAGGCTGTTACTTCATGGCGTTCCTTCCTTCGAGGCTGTCTCAAATGGAGGTCGGGGGAGACGCTGGATGGAGGTCGGAATGGGGCAGACGGACTGTGGACAGCTGGGCTTAGAGGAGACGGCTCTGGAATGGGGAGGAGGAATTATCATTATTAGCCTAGGAAGAGGTCAGGGACTTCCCCAAAAGAGCTTGGTATCTCCTGCCACTGCACCCGAGCCGACCCATGGGCCTATGTATCGTGGTATCTCCCCACTCCCTTGATGCCAGTTCAGATCAATGTCCCCCGTCTAGTGCTACCATCACTAAGGGGGATCTAGCCCTGGGTCCTCAACTGCCTGCTCTACCGGCTCCCACTAGGGGGCGCCAGTTTTGGTGGGACCTATTCCTGGAGGTTTCATCACAGGACCTAATCCTTAATTACAGCTGCATCTTTAATAGGCTCCAGGACAATCGGCCACCAGAGCTCCTGCCTGCAGCCTTCGTCTCAGGGCTACTGAGCAATCGGATGGTGGGGAGGAGACAACGGGAACTTACATGGGAGAGGACGAAAAAAAAGCAGTGAGGGTGGCAATCCGGTGCCCCCCTGCCTGCCCCCACAGTTACAACACCATGACACTTCAGACACAAACATCTCAAAACATGAAAGTGACTAATTTTCAAATCCTGTGGCCATGAAATTGACCAGAATGGACAGTGAATTTGGTAGGGCCCTAATTATGGGGCAAGAGACTTTGGGTGCAGAGGATGGTGAGCTGAAGGGTGCTACCCCCCTTTCATAAGTGACCCTCCTTTCTCCCTGGTGTCCTTTCCCCTTCCCCCCTTTCTGTGGGGGTCAGGTCATCCTAGTCCACCAGATGATGGCTTAGTGACACTTGGGGTTTAGCTGGAGAGCCAGTGCTCATCTGCTGAACTCCCTGGGGCAGCTGGGCAGGGTCGGCTCCAGGCCCCAGCACGCCAAGCGTGTGCTTGGGGCGGCAAGCTGCGGGGGGCCGCTCTGCCGGTCGCCGGGAGGGCGGCAGGCGGCTCTGGTGGACCTCCACCGGAGCCGCGGGACCGGCGACCGGCAGAGCACCCCCCGCGACATGCTGCCATGCTTGGGGCGGCGAAATGGCTAGAGCCGCCCCTGCAGCCGGGAAGCCCTCAGGCCCCAGGAGTCCTCACTGCCATGAGGGGTGCCCCAAACTCAGCCTATGCCCCCTCCCCTTCCCCTAAAGCTTTACCCTGAAAAAGAAGAAACATCCTGTGCAGCCCATAATAGTGACAGCAGCCACCGCGAGCGAGATCAGGATAATGCCCCAGAATTTCAGCGGTTGCTTTCCTGGATCTTGCGTGGTGGAGGCTGTACCTACAGGGGGAAAGACAATTAGAGAGATGCCACATATACCTGGTCCCCACAGAGGGACCTGCTAACACAGGGAGGAGGGAATGGTGATGTCGGGGTCGGGGCACAGTGCATTTGAAATATGATTAATTTAACATATTTGGGTTTTTAACCTTAAGTAGGCTCTCAAAAATGTTTAATATCCTCAATGGTCAAATTAAGTCAAGCAATATCTATAACCCTTAACTGTTATTTTAATGAAGTTTTTGGTTTCAGAATTTCCTTAGTTTGTTTTAAATTATAAACCTTAAAAAAAATAGTAGCACCAGTGCTTTTATAATAATAAAATCTAGCTCTTTTATAGTGCTTTAATCAGTAGGTTTCAAAGTACTTTACAAGGGAGGGCTGTATCATTTTATAGATGGGGAAACTGAGGCGGGGGGGACGTAACTAGCCTCGTATCCTGTTTTCCGACAGTAGCCAATGCCAGGTGCCCCAGAGGGAATGAACAGAACAGGTGATCATCAAGTGATTCATCCCCTGGTGCCCATTCCCCTGAAAATCACTTGGGAAATGTAGACTGAGATGATTGAGTTGTGGGGTGATGCTCGCCATCTTGGCTGACACACCAAGGATTGAACCGGGGATCTCCAAAGCATGCGCTGCTATAGCTTGAACTAAAGAGACAATGCTCCAGAGAGGTGACTTTAAGAGTCCCATATCTGCTGAGGATCCGACACAGAGCGGGGAGACCCCTAGCAACAGCTCACCTGTATGTTACATGTGGGACCTACAAAATGATGTGTTGGGAAAATCTTACAGACACCGATCACCTCTCACTTTGGAGACAAAGGAGACAGGTGGTTCTCCATATGTGGCACAGTGGTGTCTGTTTCTGCTGTGGGCATGGTGGAAGCATTGATTTCTACCTTGCAAGGGTTGGTGTTGGTCAATATGGGCGTGATGGCATTACCAGTGGCTGTTGGTGGTGCCGTGGTGCTGTTGGACACTCCTGGCACGGTGGTGTTGGTGGTGATGGCTGGAGGTATTTTGCTGCTGTTGGTGACCTCATCCCGTATCGTGGTGCTGGTGGTGACTTGTATGGTTGCCGTGGTGCCATTGGTTGCCATGGTGTGGTTGGCTGATGCAGCGGTACCAGAGGCTGAAGAGAGAAGGACATCCCATTGGGAAGATGTTACTCAGAGAGTCCGGGCTGTGGAGACTAGAGCTGGCTGGGAAAATGGGAGGATTTTTGCATGGAAACTACAGGTATTTGGGGGGAAAAACAATAAAATTCTTAGATTCTGAAATGATGCTGGGGTGGTTATGGGAATTGTAGTTCAAGTGCTTCATGTCCCCTATTCTCCTCAATATGCTGCACTCCCTGGTTGGACTACAACTCCCATGTGGCACCATGGTGTCCTGTCATGACCGCAGTGCATCATGGCAGATGTAGTCATACGTGAAGGCCGGTCCATAGAGGAGAATGGAACCATGAGGCACCCAAACTGCAAATCTAGGAGGCACCACCATGACATTTTAGAAACAAAATATTTCAGATTTTTGCCTCAACATGAAAAACTTTGTTTTCAGCTTAGTTTTTTGACAAAAAAACCCCCATCAATTTTCCACACAGATGCTTTTAAAAAAAAAGAAAAATCTTTTGGTTGAAAACATAATTTTCTTTCAAAAATGAATTACCGTGGAAAACTTTCCAACTGGAGGTAATTCTGAGGGGTAAATTCTGAAGGGGTAATTTCCACTGAAGTTTCAACAATGTGCTCTCTCCACCTCTCATAATTTTATTTACAAGTCTCATGATATTTGCTATTGTTCTTAAAAGCCCAGCTCCTGGAGTGATTATGGGAGACGTTTGGCCTTACAGAAGCAGGGGAATCACATCCCTAGCTTGTTTTGTAGATGTAGCCTAAAAAGAACCCAACATCTTTGCTTTTAAAATCTTTGGAAGGGTTGGGCTTGACGAGTCTACAAAACAGACTGAAATATCGGTGGACCAATAATTATTAATAACAATTAACACATTAATAATTAATATTTTATTATATATAAAATAAATATTATAATAATCAAATAATGGTTATTATAATAACCAATAATCTGCGGCCTGTAGCTCTGTAGGTTAAGCAGCTCTCTGCTGCCATCTGTTGGTGAACAGGGGGAAGAACAGCCATGGTGCCGCTTCATTTGCATAAGCATTCTACCCAGAGTTCTTGCTACAGTCTGGGAGCCACCATACCTGGCTATAACCTCGGATAATACCTAAAGGCAGAGAACTCCTCTCTCAGGACTTTTACATGAGTAGCTGTGGTAGCTTTGTGGCTGTTCTTTCCCCCTATTCAGGAACTGATGGGAATAGAAAGTTCTTTGTTCTCTAGAGATGCTGGGCAGCTGTTTTGCAAGATTGCAAAAGCTATTTGAGGTAGTTGAGAGATCCTGCTCTGCCGTACCCCTGTGCCATTCCCTGCTCCACCACAGCCTTCCTCCGTGACCTTGAGCAAGTCGCTGAGTCTGTGGCTCAGTTTCCCCATCTGTAAAATAGGGAGACTAGCACCTCGTTAGTATGCCAATGAATGCCACTTATGAGGTTTTTGGTCTAAGAATTTTCCTAGCTGGGGCTGTAACAGCTTTACAGCCTCTGAGGATGGGACCTAGAGCTGGGGGAGGGACCCATGGGTGACCCACAGAATGATCTGTCCGGGGAACCTTAGTGTCTCCGATTGCATCCAGCCCTGGGGACAAAAGAGAGGGGTTTCTTCTCAGTACCTGGTGCAGTGGAGCCTGTTCCCGCTGCCGATATGGTGGTGGCAGTGTCTCGTGCCCAGGAGGGGTTGGTGTTGGTCGGGGCGGATGTGGCAGCGTTGCTGGTGACTGCTGGTGGCGACAGGGTCACCTTAGACGTTTCCGGTGCGGTGGTGTTGGTGATGGCCGGAGGCGTCTGGGTGGTGATGGTGACCTCATTCGGTGCCACGGTGCTGTCGGTGACTTGTACGGTTGCCATGGGGCCATCAGTAACTGTCAGCGGTGCTGTGTTGAGGTTGGCTGGTGCAGTGGTGCTGGTGGCTAAAAAGACAGGGACATCTCGTTGGGAAGGTGTTACTGAGCAGGGTTGGGGAGACTCAAGCTGGTTGGGAAAATGGGAGCTTTTTGGAGGGCGATTTCAACTTTTTTGCCCAAAAAACCTGAAATATTTTGATTCTGAAATGGCGCCGGAATGCCTCATGTGGGTCGTAGTTCAGGTGCTTCATGCCCCTATTTTCCTCTATAGGCTGGGCTCCTTGGGGGACCTACAACTCCCATGAGCTCCCAAGCTTGCCCATCCTGGCTGCAGTGCATCATGGGAGATGAAGTCTGTATGGGGAGCCCAGTCCATACAGGAGAATGGGGCCATGAGGTGTCCAAACTACAACTTCCACGAGACACTGCAATGGCAAATCAGAATTGAAATATTTTTAATTGTCTTTTTCAGCATTGTGTTTTTTCAATGAAAAATCAAACCCAAATGTTTTTCATCACAGTAAAATAAATTATTCCCTTTCATATTGCAACTGATCACTTTGGTTTTGGTTTTTGACTTTCACTTTTGGAACTGGTGAGGTGATTCCTCTCTCTTTTTTAAAATTCTTTTTACCTCCTGCCCATGAAAAAAATATTTGGTGTTTTATTTTTTAAAAAATGAGAACAAAACTAAAAATTCAGTTGGAACAGACACCAAACCATTTCCTCTTTCCTTTCACTTTGAATTTTCCCATCAAAGCATTGGAGGGAAAAGACTCTCAGATGACACTTTCCCCATCAAATTCCGTTTGACGAAATCCCTCTTTGATGGGAGAAACATAGAAAGGAGTGACTGGATATGTCACCATTTCACGCAGCCCCTGGCCAATACATCACCATCCCCTGCAGTCTGTTCTCCAGGGTTCCTACTGTTTGAAGTTTCCCTTGGGGAGAAAACTCCACATGCTAACAGACCTCCCACCCCCTTGGGAAATGTCTGATCCAGCCGGGAAATGTATCCAATCTCATCCCATTGCTTCGGGAGTGTTTAGATTCCAGCCAGGACTCCTGGGTTCAATTCTCTGGGGGCAGGCAGGTGGGGCAGTGGATATAGGAGAGGATGGGGCTTGAAGCCCAGGAAAGGGCTGAGAATCAGGAGTCTTGGGATCTGTTCTTGGCTCTGGAATTCAGTGTTCTATCCAGTAGGCAACATTGCCTCTGTAACTGAGTTAAGGAATATTTGTCACCTTAAGTCTTGTCCTTACAAAGATGTTTGTCTAGGAGATTCCTTAGTTTTTTTTAAAGGAATTTTTTTCAGCAATCACTACTTTCATAATCCCTTAGTATTTAACGGCTTGGTATTGACAGCCCTCACTCATCTCCTAACCATTTTTTATATTGCAATTTCCTTAGGATGTGTGGAACGGTTAATGAAGATGGCTGTGTACTGCCTGCATGAGGCTGGATGTCTTTCTACCATCCACTCATCAGACTGTGAGTAAATTCCCTGATGGAGGAGAATCGGCAGTGGGACCAAGTATGTGTCTGGGTGGGGTGACGGCCTAAATTTTCAGAAGTGATGAGTAATTTGGGGTGCCACAATTTTTCTGGGGGGTCCAACTTGAGTTCACAGAATGCTGAATAGGCATTCACTGAGAAATCAGGCTAAAGTCATAAGAACGGACATGTGGGGTCAGACCAATGGTCCATCTAGCCCAGTGTCCTGTCTTACGACATTGGCCAGTGCCAGGTGCCCCAGAGGGAATGAACAGAACAGGTAATTAGCAAGTGATCCATCCCCTGTTGCCTGTTCCCCTGAAAATCACTTAGGAAACATAGACTGAGAAGATTGAGTTGTGGAGTGACGCTCGCCATCTCGGCTGACACACCGGGGCTTGAACTGGGGATCTCCAAAGCATGTTCTGATATAGCTTGAGCTAAAGGAACAATGCTCTGGACAGGTGGCTTTAAGAGTCCTGTATCTGTTGAAGATCCGACACAGAGTGGGGAGAACCCTAGCAGCCGCTCAACTCTGGGTTACATATGGAACCTACAAAATGATGGGTTGGGAAAACCTTACAGACACTGATCACCTCCCGCTTTGGAGACAAAGTAGGGAGGTGGTTGTCCGAATGTGGCACAGTGGTGTCTGTTTCTGCTGTGGGGATGGTGGTAGCATTGATTTCTACCTTGCAAGGGTTTGTGCTGGTCAATATGGGCGTGATGGCATTACCAGTGGCTGTTGGTGGTGCCGTGGTGCTGTTGGACACTTCTGGCACGGTGGTGTTGGTGGTGATGGCTGGAGGCATTTTGCTGCTGTTGGTGACCTCATCCCGTATCGTGGTGCTGGTGGTGACTTGTATGGTTGCCGTGGGGCCATCGGTTGCCATGGTGTGGTTGGTTGATGCAGCGGTACCAGAGGCTGAAGAGAGAAGGACATCCCATTGGGAAGATGTTACTGAGACAGAGACCCCAGGTTGTGGAGACTAGAGCTGGCTGGGAAAATGGGAGGATTTTTGCATGGAAACTTCAGGTATTTTTGGGGAAAAAAATAAAATTCTTAGATCCTGAAATGATGCTGGGATGGTTATGGGAATTGTAGTTCAAGTGCTTCATGTCCCCTATTCTCCTCAATATGCTGCGCTCCCTGGTTGGACTACAACTCCCATGTGGCACCGTGGTGTCTGGTCATGACCGCAGTGCATGTGCTGCTATAGCTTGAGCTAAAGGGACAATGCTCTGGACAGGTGGCTTTAAGAGTCCTGTATCTGCTGAAGATCCGACACAGAGTGGGGAGAACCCTAGCAGCCGCTCAACTCTGGGTTACATATGGAACCTACAAAATGATGTGTTGGGAAAACCTTACAGACAGAGATTGCCTCCCGCTTTGGAGACAAAGGAGGCGGGTGGTTCTCTGTACGTGGCACAGTGGTGTCTGTTTCTGCTGTGGGCATGGTGGTAGCATTGATTTCTACCTTGCAAGGGTTTGTGCTGGTCAATATGGGCGTGATGGCATTACCAGTGGCTGTTGGTGGTGCCGTGGTGCTGTTGGACACTCCTGGCACGGTGGTGTTGGTGGTGATGGCTGGAGGCATTTTGCTGCTGTTTGTGACCTCATCCCGTATCGTGGTGCTGGTGGTGACTTGTATGGTTGCCGTGGGGCCATTGGTTGCCATGGTGTGGTTGGTTGATGCAGCGGTACCAGAGGCTGAAGAGAGAAGGACATCCCATTGGGAAGATGTTACTGAGCCAGAGACCCTGGGCTGTGGAGACTAGAGCTGGCTGGGAAAATGGGAGGATTTTTGCATGGAAACTTCAGGTATTTTTGGGGAAAAAAATAAAATTTTTAGATTCTGAAACGATGCTGGGATGGCTATGGGAATTGTAGTTCAAGTGCTTCATGTCCCCTATTCTCCTGAATATGCTGCGCTCCCTGGTTGGACTACAACTCCCATGTGGCACCGTGGTGGCCTGTCATGACCGCAGTGCATCATGGCAGATGTAGTCATACGTGAAGGCCTGTCCATAGAGGAGAATGGAACCATGAGGCACCCAAACTGCAAATCTAGGAGACACCACCATGACATTTTAGAAACAAAATATTTCAGATTTTTGCCTCAACATGAAAAACTTTGTTTTCAGCTTGGTTTTTGGTTTTTTACTTTCACTTTTGGAACTGGTGAGGTGATTCCTCTCTCTTTTTTTTAATTGTTTTTTTACCTCCTGCCCATGAAAAAATATTTAGGGTTTTATTTTTTAAAAAATGAGAACAAAACTAAGAATTCAGTTGGAACAGACACCAAACCATTTCCTCTTTCCTTTCACTTTGAATTTTCCCATCAAAGCATTGGAGGGAAAAGACTCTCAGATGACACTTTCCCCATCCAATTCCGTTTGATGGGGAATTTGATGGGGAAAGTGTCATCTGAGAGTCTTTTGACAAAATCCCTCTTTGATGGGAGAAACTCTTGGATCATAATAATTCCGATCATCTCATGTCACTGGGCAGGTCACTGGTTGGTTTCCTGTCACTTATTTCCACGAGTTTCTCTAAGTTTGTGATAAGGGAGTAGCAAGAATTCACTGAATGTTGCTTAGATCAATACCACAACTTGCCGCTCTCTTCTGGGTCGTAGCTTCAGCCTTCACTCAGATGCAAGAGGCTTCTAGAATCAGCCTTAGCAAGGTGAGGTTCCTGGTGCAGGGGAAGGTCAGAAATTCCTGCCCCTCCCTCCCTTCCCACCCTGGAGGGACACATAGAAAGGAGTGACTGGATATGTCACCACTTCAGGCAGCCCCTGGCCAATACATCACCATCCCCTGCAGTCTGTTCTCCAGGGTTCCTACTGTTTGAAGTTTCCCTTGGGGAGAAAACTCCACATGCTAACAGACCTCCCACCCCCTTGGGAAATGTCTGATCCAGCCGGGAAATGTATCCAATCTCATCCCATTGCTTCGGGAGTGTTTAGATTCCAGCCAGGACTCCTGGGTTCAATTCTCTGGGGGCAGGCAGGTGGGGCAATGGATATAGGAGAGGATGGGGCTTGAAGCCCAGGAAAGGGCTGAGAATCAGGAGTCTTGGCTGATTCTAGGCTGTTCTTGGCTCTGGAATTCAGTGTTCTATCCAGTAGGCAACATTGCCTCTGTAACTGAGTTAAGGAATATTTGTCACCTTAAGTCTTGTCCTTGCAAAGATGTTTGTCTAGGAGTTTCCTTAGTTTTTTTTAAAGGAATTTTTTTCAGCAATCACTACTTTTATAATCCCTTAGTATTTAACGGCTTGGTATTGACAGCCCTCACTCATCTCCTAACCATTTTTTATATTGCAATTTCCTTAGGCTTTTAAAAAAATGGTGTGTTAAAACCAACGATGTGTGGAACGGTTAATGAAGATGGCTGTGTACTGCCTGCATGAGGCTGGATGTCTTTCTACCATCCACTCATCAGACTGTGAGTAAATTCCCTGATGGAGGAGAATCGGCAGTGGGACCAAGTATGTGTCTGGGTGGGGTGATGGCCTAAATTTTCAGAAGTGATGAGTAATTTGGGGTGCCACAATTTTTCTGGGGAGTCCAACTTGAGTTCACAGAATGCTGAATAGGCATTCACTGAGAAATCAGGCTAAAGTCATAAGAACGGACATGTGGGGTCAGACCAATGGTCCATCTAGCCCAGTGTCCTGTCTTACGACATTGGCCAGTGCCAGGTGCCCCAGAGGGAATGAACAGAACAGGTAATTAGCAAATGATCCATCCCCTCTTGCCTGTTCCCCTGAAAATCACTTAGGAAATGTAGACTGAGAAGATTGAGTTGTGGAGTGACGCTCGCCATCTCGGCTGACACACCGGGGCTTGAACTGGGGATCTCCAAAGCATGTGCTGCTATAGCTTGAGGTAAAGGGACAATGCTCTGGACAGGTGGCTTTAAGAGTCCTGTATCTGCTGAAGATCCGACACAGAGTGGGGAGAACCCTAGCAGCCGCTCAACTCTGGGTTACATATGGAACCTACAAAATGATGTGTTGGGAAAACCTTACAGACAGAGATTGCCTCCCGCTTTGGAGACAAAGGAGGCGGGTGGTTCTCTGTACGTGGCACAGTGGTGTCTGTTTCTGCTGTGGGCATGGTGGTAGCATTGATTTCTACCTTGCAAGGGTTTGTGCTGGTCAATATGGGCGTGATGGCATTACCAGTGGCTGTTGGTGGTGCCGTGGTGCTGTTGGACACTCCTGGCACGGTGGTGTTGGTGGTGATGGATGGAGGCATTTTGCTGCTGTTTCTGACCTCATCCTGTATCGTGGTGCTGGTGGTGACTTGTATGGTTGCCGTGGGGCCATTGGTTGCCATGGTGTGGTTGGTTGATGCAGCGGTACCAGAGGCTGAAGAGAGAAGGACATCCCATTGGGAAGATGTTACTGAGCCAGAGACCCTGGGCTGTGGAGACTAGAGCTGGCTGGGAAAATGGGAGGATTTTTGCATGGAAACTTCAGGTATTTTTGGGGAAAAAAATAAAATTTTTAGATTCTGAAATGATGCTGGGATGGTTATGGGAATTGTAGTTCAAGTGCTTCATGTCCCCTATTCTCCTCAATATGCTGCGCTCCCTGGTTGGACTACAACTCCCATGTGGCACCGTGGTGTCCTGTCATGACCGCAGTGCATCATGGCAGATGTAGTCATACGTGAAGGCCGGTCCATAGAGGAGAATGGAACCATGAGGCACCCAAACTGCAAATCTAGGAGACACCACCATGACATTTTAGAAACAAAATATTTCAGATTTTTGCCTCAACATGAAAAACTTTGTTTTCAGCTTGGTTTTTTGACAAAAAACCCCCCCATAAATTTTCCACACAGATGCTTTTCAGAAAAAAGAAAAATCTTTCGGTTGAAAACATAATTTTCTTTCAAAAATGAATTACCGTGGAAAACTTTCCAACCGGAGGTAATTCTGAGGGGTAAATTCTGAAGGGGTAATTTCCACTGAAGTTTCAACAATGTGCTCTCTCCACCTCTCATGATTTTATTTACAAGTCTCATGATATTTGCTATTGTTCTTAAAAGCCCAGCTCCTGGAGTGATTATGGGAGACGTTTGGCCTTACAGAAGCAGGGGAATCACATCCCTAGCTTGTTGTGTAGATGTAGCCTAAAAAGAACCCAACATCTTTGCTTTTAAAATCTTTGGAAGGGTTGGGCTTGACGAGTCTACAAAACAGACTGAAAGATCGGTGGACCAATAATTATTAATAACAATTAACACATTAATAATTAATATTTTATTATATATAAAATAAATATTATAATAATCAAATAATGGTTATTATAATAATAACCAATAATCTGCGGCCTGTAGCTCTGTAGGTTAAGCAGCTCTCTGCTGCCATCTGTTGGTGAACAGGGGGAAGAACAGCCATGGTGCTGCTTCATTTGCATAAGCATTCTACCCAGAGTTCTTGCAGGCACAGACTGGGAGCCACCATACCTGGCTATAACCTCGGATAATACCTAAAGGCAGAGAACTCCTCTCTCAGGACTTTTACATGAGTAGCTGTGGTAGCTTTGTGGCTGTTCTTTCCCCCTATTCAGGAACTGATGGGAATAGAAAGTTCTTTGTTCTCTGGAGATGCTGGGCAGCTGTTTTGCAAGATTGCAAAAGCTATTTGAGGTAGCTGAGAGAGCCTGCTACGCCGTACCCCTGTGCCATTCCCTGCTCTGCCACAGCCTTTCTCCGTGACCTTGAGCAAGTCGCTGAGTCTGTGCCTCAGTTTCCCCATCTGTAAAATAGGGAGACTAGCACCTCGTTAGTATGCCAATGAATGCTACTGATGAGGTTTTTGGTCTAAGAATTTTCCTAGCTGGGGCTGTAACAGCTTTACATCCTATGAGGATGGGACCTAGATCTGAGGGAGGGACCCATGGGTGACCCACAGAATGATCTGTCGGGGGAACCTTAGTGTCTCCGATTGCATCCAGCCCTGGGGACAAAAGAGAGGGGTTTCTTCTCAGTACCTGGTGCAGTGGAGCCTGTTCCCGCTGCCGATACGGTGGTGGCACTGTCTCGTGCCCAGGAGGGGTTGGTGTTGGTCAGGGCGGATGTGGCAGCGTTGCTGGTGACTGCTGGTGGCGACAGGGTCACGTTAGACGTTTCCAGTGCGGTGGTGTTGGTGATGGCCGGAGGGGTCTGGGTGATGAAGGTGACCTCATTCGGTGCCACGGTGCTGTTGGTGACTTGTACGGTTGCCATGGGGTCATCAGTAACTGTCTGCTGTGCTGTGTTGAGGTTGGCTGGTGCAGTGGTGCTGGTGGCTAAAAAGAGAGGGACATCTCGCTGGGAAGCTGTTACTGAACAGGGTTGGGGAGACTCAAGCTGGTTGGGAAAACGGGAGCTTTTTGGAGGGTGATTTCAAATTTTTTGCCCAAAAAAACCTGAAATATTTTGATTCTGAAATGGCGCCAGAATGCCTCATGTGAGTCATAGTTCAGGTGCTTCATGCCCCTATTTTCCTCTATAGGCTGGGCTCCTTGTGGGGACTACAACTCCCATGAGCTCCCAAGCTTGCCCATCCTGGCTGCCATGCATCATGGGAAATGAAGTCTGTATGGGGAGCCCAGTCCATAGAGGAGAATGAGGCCTTGAGGGGGTCAAACTTCAACTTCCACAAGACACTGCAACGGCAAATCAGAATTGAAATTTTTTAATTCTGTTTTTGGGCATTCTGTTTGTTCAATGAAAAATCAAAACCAAATGTTTTTCATCGCAGAAAAATACATTATTCCCTTTCATATTGCAATTGATCACTTTGGTTTTTGTTTTTGACTTTCACTTTTGGAATTGGTGAGGTGATTCCTCTTTTTTTTTAAAATTTTTTTACCTCCTGCCCATGAAAAAAATATTTGGTGTTTTATTTTTAAAAAAATGAGAACAAAACTAAAAATTCAGTTGGAACAGACACCAAACCATTTCCTCTTTCCTTTCACTTTGAATTTTCCCATCAAAGCATTGGAGGGAAAAGACTCTCAGATGACACTTTCCCCTCAAATTCCGTTTGACGGGAGAAACTCTTGGATCATAATAATTCCGATCGTCTCAAGTCACTGGGCAGGTCACTGGTTGGTTTGCTGTCACTTATTTCCACGAGTCTCTCTAGGCTCGTGAGAAGGGAGTAGCAGGAATTCACTGAATGTTGCTTAGATCAATACCACAACTTGCCGCTATCTTCTGGGTCGTACCTTCAGCCTTCACCCAGATGCAAGAGGCTTCTAGAATCAGCCTTAGCAAGGTGAGGTTCCTGGTGCAGGGGAAGGTCAGAAATTGCTGCCCCTCCCTCCCTTCCCACCCTGGAGTGACACATAGAAGGAAGTGACTGGATATGTCACCATTTCACGCAGTCCCTGGCCAATATATCACCATCCCCTGCAGTCTGTTCTCCAGGGTTCCTACTGTTTGAAGTTTCCCTTGGGGAGAAAACTCCACATGCTAACAGACCTCCCACTTCCTTGGGAAATGTCTGATCCAGCCGGGAAACATATCAAATCTCATCCCATTGCTTCGGGAGTGTTTAGATTCCAGCCAGGACTCCTGGGTTCAATTCTCTGGGGGCAGGCAGATGGGGCAGTGGATATAGGAGAGGATGGGGCTTGAAGTCCAGGAGTCCTGGACTCTGTTCCTAGCGCTGGGAGGGGAGGGGAATGGGGTTTAGTGGGTTAGAGCTGGGGTGGGAGGGGAAAGGGCTGAGAATCAGGAGTCTTGGGTTCTGTTCTTGGCTCTGGAATTCAGTGTTCTATCCAGTAGGCAACATTGCCTCTGTAACTGAGTTAAGGAATATTTGTCACCTTAAGTCTTGTCCTTGCAAAGATGTTTGTCCAGGAGTTTCCTTAGTTTTTTTTAAAGGAATTTTTTTTTAGCAATCACTACTTTTATAATCCCTTAGTATTTAACTGCTTGGTATTGACAGCCCTCACTCATCTCCTAACCATTTTTTATATTGCAATTTCCTTAGGCTTTTTAAAAAATGGTGTGTTAAAACCAACGATGTGTGGAACGGTTAATGAAGATGGCTGTGTACTGCATTCATGAGGCTGGATGTCTTTCTACCATCCACTCATCAGACTGTGAGTAAATTCCCTGATGGTGGAGAATCGGCAGTGGGACCAAGTATGTGTCTGGGTGGGGTGACGGCCTAAATTTTCAGAAGTGATGAGTAATTTGGAGTGCCACAATTTTTCCTGGGGGTCCAGCTTGAGTTCACAGAATGCTGAATAGGCATCCACTGAGAAATCAGGCTAAAGTCATAAGAACGGCCATATGGGGTCAGACCAATGGTCCATCTAGCCCAGTGTCCTGTCTTACGACATTGGCCAGTGCCAGGTGCCCCAGAGGGAATGAACAGAACAGGTAATTAGCAAGTGATCCATCCCCTGTTGCCCATTCCCCTGAAAATCACTTGGGAAATGTAGACTGAGAAGATTGAGTTGTGGGGTGATGCTCGCCATCTTGGCTGACACACTGAGGCTTGAACTGGGGATCTCCAAAGCATGCACTGCTATAGCTTGAGCTACAGAGACAATGCTCCGGAGAGGTGCCTTTAAGAGTCCCATATCTGCTGAGGATCCTACACAGAGCGGGGAGACTCCTAGTCACAGCTCACCTGTACGTTACATGTGGGACCTACACAATGACGGATTGGGAAAACCTTACAGCCACCGATCACCTCCCGCTTTGGAGACAAAGCAGGGAGGTGGTTGTCCGAATGTGGCACAGTGGTGTCTGTTTCTGCTGTGGGCATGGTGGTAGCATTGATTTCTACCTTGCAAGGGTTGGTTTTGGTCAATATGGGCGTGATGGCATTACCAGTGGCTGTTGGTGGTGCCGTGGTGCCATTGGACACTCCTGGCACAGAGGTGTTGGTGGTGATGGCTGGAGGCATCTTGCTGCTGTTGGTGACCTCATCCCGAATCGTGGTGCTGGTGGTAACTTGTCTGGTTGCTGTGGGGCCATTGGTTGCCATGGTGTGGTTGGCTGATGCAGCGGTACCAGAGGCTGAAGAGAAAAGGACATCCCATTGGGAAGATGTTACTGAGCCAGAGAGCCTGGCTATGCTGCTGTTTATACTTGTGCATACATGAATATGTGTACACAGACAGAGAAATCACATCCCTAGCTTGCTGTGTAGATGTAGCCTAAAAAGAACTCGACATCTTTGATTTTAAAATCTCATGACTTTGGAAGGGTTGGGCTTGACGAGTCTACAAAATAGACTGAAAGATCTGTGGACCAATAATTATTATTAATTAACATATTAATAATCATTAATATTTATTATATATAAAATAAATATTATAATACTCAAATAATGGTTATTAGAATAATAACCAATAATCTGCGGCCTGTAGCTCTGTAGGTTAAGCAGCTCTCTGCTGCCATCTGTTGGTGAACAGGGGGAAGAACAGCCATGGTGCTGCTTTATTTGCATAAGCATTCTACCCAGAGTTCTTGCAGTCATAGTCTGGGAGCCACCATACCTGGCTATAACCTCGGATAATACCTAAAGGCAGAGAACTCCTCCCTCGGGAGTTTTACATGAGTAGCTGAGGTAGCTTTGTGGCTGTTCTTTCTCCCTGTTCAGGAACTAATGGGAATAGAAAGTGCTTTGTTCTCTGGAGATGCTGGGCAGCTGTTTTGCAAGATTGTACAAGCTATATATCAGAGGGATAAATATCAGGGAGGGAGAGGAATTATTTAAGCTTAGTAACAATGTGAACACAAGAACAAATGGATATAATCTGGACACTAGGAAGTTTAGACTTGAAATTAGATGAAGGTTTCTAACCATTAGAGGAGTGAAGTTCTGGAACAGCCTTCCAAGGGGAGTAGTGGGGGCAAAAGACATATCTGGCTTCAAGACTAAGCTTGATAAGTTTATGGAGAGGATAGTATGATGGATAGCCTAATTTTGGCAATTAATTCATCTTTGATTATTAGCAGGTAAATATGCCCAATGGTCTGTAATGGGATGTTAGATGGGGTGGGATCTGAGTTATTACAGATAATTCTTTCCTGGGTACTGGCTGGTGAGTCTTGCCCACATGCTCAGGGTTTAGCTGAGTGCTATATTTGGGGTCAGGAAGGAATTTTCCTCCAGGGCAGATTGGCAGAGGCCCTGGAGGTTTTTCGCCTTCCTCTGCCGCGTGGGGCATGGGTCACTTGCTGGAGGATTCTCTGCAGCTTGAGGTCTTTAAACCATGATTTGAGGACTTCAGTAACTCAGACATAGGTTAGGGGTTTGTTACAAGAGTGGGTGGGTGAGATTCTGTGGCCTGCATTGCGCAGGAGGTCAGACTAGATGATCATAATGGTCCCTTCTGACCTTAAAGTCTATGAGTCTATGAGTCTATTTGAGCTGGCTGAGAGAGTCTGCTGCTCCATGCCCTGCCAGCAGGGGGGGGTGTCCAGCGGTGAGTCTGCTCATTGGAAGATGTTTTTTGTTTTAGGGCTTTTCATCTAAACAAAATAAGTCTGGGGTTACTGAAACCAAAACAAAACTTGTTGGCTGGTTGTTTTTGTCTCCAAATATGATATATGCCTGATAACCTCCGGAGGAACCTGGCATTTCAGCAAGGCAAGGGGAGCCAGGGAGTATTGCGGGGGCCAAGGTTAAGGCTATTTTTCTTAAATCGCATAACTATGGGGACTTTCAAACCTTGTCATTTAACCGTAGCGCTAACTAGACTCTCAAGAAATGTTGGTAAATGCTCTCATTTAACAGATCAATATTAATCTCCTTAACTCTGGGTCCAGTGGTCTGGACACTAGTTTAGACTGTGAGAAACCCCTGTGCCATTCCCTGCTCCACCACAGCCTTCCTCCGTGACCTTGAGCAAGTCGCTGAGTCTGTGCCTCAGTTTCCCCATCTGTAAAATAGGGAGACTAGCACTGCTCTACCTCGCAGGGAAATACATTACAGGTTGTGAGGCACCTTGTTAGTATGCCAATGGATGCCACTTATAGAGAAACTTAATGAGGTTTTTGGTCCAAGAATTTTCCTAGCTGGGGCTGTAACAGCTTTACAGCCTCTGAGGATGGGACATAGAGCTGGGAGGGACCCATGGGGGAGTCACAGAATGATCTGTCGGGGGCACATTAGTGTCTGCGATTGCATCCAGTCCTGGGGACAAAGGAGAGGGGTTTCTTCTCAGTACCTGGTGCAATGGAGCCCGTTCCCGCTGCCGATGTGGTGGTGGCACTGTCTCGTGCCCAGGAGGGGTTGGTGGTGGTCGGGGCGGATGTGGCAGCGTTGCTGGTGACTGCTGGTGGCGACACGGTGACGTTAGATGTTCCTGGTGAGGTGGTGTTTTTGGTGATGGCCGGAGGCATCTGGGTGGTGATGGTGACCTCATTTGGTGCCACGGTGCTGTCGGTGACTTGTACGGTTGCCATGGGGCCATCAGTAACTGTCAGCGGTGCTGTGCTGAAGTTGGCTGGTGCAGTGGTGACTAAAAAGAGAGGGACATCCCATTGGGAAGCTGTTACTGAGCAGGGTTGGGGAGACTCAACCTGATTGGGAAAACGGGAGCTTTTTGGAGGGTGATTTCAACTTTTTTGCCCAAAAAACCTGAAATATTTTGATTCTGAAATGGCGCCGGAATGCCTCATGTGAGTCATAGTTCAGGTGCTTCATGCCTCTATTTTCCTCTATAGGCTGGGCTCCTTGGGGGGACTACAACTCCCATGAGCTCCCAAGCTTGCCCATCCTGGCTGCAGTGAATCATGGGAAATGAAGTCTGTATGGGGAGCCCGGTCCATAGAGGAGAATGAGGCCTTGAGGGGGCCAAAGTTCAACTTCCACGAGACACTGCAACGGCAAATCAGAATTGAAATATTTTTAATTCTGTTTTTGGGCATTCTGTTTTTTCAATGAAAACTCAAAACCAAATGTTTTTCATCACAGTAAAATAAATTATTCCCTTTCATTTTGCAACTGATCACTTTGGTTTTGGTTTTTGACTTTCACTTTTGGAACTGGTGAGGTGATTCCTCTCTTTGTTTTATTTATTTTTTACTTCCTACCCATGACAAAAATATTGGGTGTTTTATTTTTTCAAAAATGGGAACAAAACTAAAAATTCAGTTGGAACAGACACCAAACCATTTCCTCTTTCCTTTCACTTTGAATTTTCCCATCAAAGCATTGAAGGGAAAAGACTCAGATGACACTTTCCCCATCAAATTCCGTTTGACGAAATCCCTCTTTGATGGGAGAAACTCTTGGATCATAATAATTCCGATCGTCTCAAGTCACTGGGCAGGTCACTGGTTGGTTTCCTGTCACTTATTTCCACGAGTTTCAAAGGCTCGTGAGAAGGGAGTAGCAGGAATTCACTGAATGTTGCTTAGATCAATACCACAACTTGCCGCTCTCTTCTGGGTCGTACCTTCAGCCTTCACCCAGATGCAAGAGGCTTCTAGAATCAGCCTTAGCAAGTTGAGGTTCCTGGTGCAGGGGAAGATCAGAAATTCCTACCCCTCCCTTCCTTCCCACCCTGGAGTGACACATAGAAAGGAGTGACTGGATATGTCACCATTTCACGCAGCCCCTGGCCAATACATCACCATCCCTTGCAGTCTGTTCTCCAGGGTTCCTACTGTTCGAAGTTTCCCTTGGGGAGAAAACTCCACATGCTGACAGACCTCCCACCCCCTTGGGAAATGTCTGATCCAGCCGGGAAACGTATCCAATCTCATCCCATTGCTTTGGGAGTGTTTAGATTCCAGCCAGGACTCCTTGGTTCTCTTCTCTGGGGGTAGGCAGGTGGGGGCAGTGGATATAGGAGAGGATGGGGCTTGAAGTCCAGGAGTCCTGGACTCTGTTCCTAGCACTGGGAGGGGAGTGGGTTAGAGCCGGGGGGGGGGAGGGGAAGGGCTGGGAGTCAGGACTCCTGGGTTCTTTCCCTGGTTCTGGGAGGGGAGTGGGGTCTAGTGGGTTAGAGCCGGGGGGGGGGGGGGAGGGGAGGGAAAAGGGCTGGGTGTCAGGACTCGTGGGTTCTTTCCCTGGCTCTGGGAGGCAAGTGGGGTGTAGTGGGTTAGAGAAGGGGGGCTGGGAGTCAGGACTACTGGATCCAGTTGCTAGAGGAGGGGTGTGATCCTGGCAGTCAGGATGCCTGGGTTCTCTTCTGTGCTCTCTCTCTCTGCGACCTAATCCCACCCTGATCTGTGCCTTACGTTCCCCACCTTCAGAACACTCCTGACAGCAGGATGCAATTAATTATCCTCCCTGCTGGCCCCGTCTCGCCCACCCCAGCCTGGCACCTGAGTGACCTACCTGCTAAACGCAGCCAGAAAACAAAGAAGCGCAGTAGCATTGTTCCGGGGGGGCAGAGATCGGCTTCACTCGGGATGCTCCGTGCCCCTGGGTTCTGTCCCGGCCAGCTGGCAGCCCCGCTGTATTTGTAAGGGCTCTGGACTGATGCGGTGTGTTCCTGAGATAGCCCTGCCTACATTCCCCCCACATGTGTCTTCTCTAAGGTGTGTCTTTCCCGATTCCCCGCAAACACCTGAAAGAGGAGGAAACGGCCAAAAGAATATGGTATCGGAATGTGTCATCTCCATTTCCAGCTGGATTAACACCGGTGACAGATGCTGGCAGGGATCCCAACACCGGTATATACAGTGATTGCTTCAGCCGGGGCTGAAATGCGGCCGCCTCTGGGGTGGGGCAGCTGGGGAACAGCCGCGCAGCTTCACCCAGCGCTGAAATGCAGCTACCGACTGGCACTGCTAGAGAGTGTCTTTTATCCCCTCTCCTGTGCAGCCACTACGGGGCGATATGGTAACACAGGACTGGAATGGCAGGGGGGCTGCAGGTGGGGTGTGAGGGGCATTGACAGAGCTGTGAGGGAGGGGAGTGCTCTGTGCTGGGATAGCAGGGGGGACTGGGAGTCAGGGTAAGAACATAAGAACATAAGAAAGGCCGTACCGGGTCAGACCAAAGGTCCATCTAGCCCAGTATCTGTCTACCGACAGTGGCCAATGCCAGGTGCCCCAGAGGGAGCGAACCTAACAGGCAATGATCAAGTGATCTCTCTTCTGCCATCCATCTCCATCCTCTGACGAACAGAGGCTAGGGACACCATTCTTACCCATCCTGGCTAATAGCCATTTATGGACTTAGCCACCATGAATTTATCCAGTCCCCTTTTAAACATTGTTATAGTCCTAGCCTTCACAACCTCCTCAGGTAAGGAGTTCCACAAGTTGACTGTGCGCTGCGTGAAGAAGAACTTCCTTTTATTTGTTTTAAACCTGCTGCCTATTAATTTCATTTGGTGACCCCTAGTTCTTGTATTATGGGAATAAGTAAATAACTTTTCCTTATCCACTTTCTCAACATCACTCATGATTTTATATACCTCTATCATGTCCCCCCTTAGTCTTCTCTTTTCCAAACTGAAGAGTCCTAGCCTCTTTAATCTTTCCTCGTATGGGACCCTCTCTAAACCCCTAATCATTTTAGTTGCTCTTTTCTGAACCTTTTCTAGTGCTAGAATATCTTTTTTGAGGTGAGGAGACCACATCTGTACACAGTATTCGAGATGTGGGCGTACCATGGATTTATATAAGGGCAATAATATATTCTCAGTCTTATTCTCTATCCCCTTTTTAATGATTCCTAACATCCTGTTTGCTTTTTTGACCGCCTCTGCACACTGCGTGGACATCTTCAGAGAACTATCCATGATAACTCCAAGATCTTTTTCCTGACTCGTTGTAGCTAAATTAGCCCCCATCATGTTGTATGTATAGTTGGGGTAGAGGGGCAACAGCAGAGATGGGGGAGGGAACTGAAATAGCAGGGGGGCTGGGAGGTGGGATTAAGGGACACCGGCAGCAGGATCATTGGGAGGCCTGTTCCCATGCACAGGTTTGGTGTATAAGGAGCCAGGCTGGCTCAGAGCCAGCAGGAAGAATCAATCGGTGAGCGGGACAGGCTGGGGAAGTGACTCAGGGCTACTGTCCTGTCTTTCCAGATGGGCTGGCTTAAGGGGTGCACCGGAGGGGCCCTGCAGGAGCACTGGGAAAGGGCCGGGTCCCCAGAACTATACGCACCGGATGATCTGGTCCTTGAGGAGCTCTTGCATGACTCGGCCGGGTTGCATATTTTCCCTGGGATTATCAGCCAGTCCCACCCAGCGCGGGTGCTCCCTGCAGTGGGCTGAGCCCAGATGTGTCAGCTTCTACACTTGCGTCAGACCCACGGGCCCATCTAGCCCGGTATCCTGCCTGGTCCCTGCTGCCCTCGATCAGATCAAATAGGCCCATCCATTTCTTTCTTCGCCCTCCATTGCCCGTGCTCCACACTGCCAGAGAGAGCAGGTGTCCTGGGCCCCAGCATTGAAAACACTTGTGATTTGTGCATGGCTTCCCCCCATCCTGAAGCCCCTGCTCCTGGAGTCATGGGAGTGGATGAGGCACTCAGCTCTCATTTTTTTGGAAACAACGTAAACCTCTAGCCTCGACCGTGGAGTAAAAGTGGCAAACACGACCCCTCAGGACTCACAGCCCAGCAGTCACAGAAAAAAAACCCTCCCACGTTTTAGAGGGGTTTGACTGGGGCTCGTCCCTCTCCGGGGTGGCGGGGAACCACAGCGCCTCGCTACTTCCTTCCAGTTGTTGACGGGGAATTTGCTTGGCCATGGGAGTTTCTCGCTACGGCAGCAGTAGAGGCAAACACAGAGATATTCGCACCTGGCCCGTGATCACGGGTTCAGGCCCTCAGGCAGGGGCTGAGTAAACAGTTATAATTAGCAGGCCCTGAGTCAAGGCGGGGCAGCAAGGAGTCAATGGCTCAGGCCCTCAGACAGGGGCTGAGCAAAGGCAGGTAAACAGCAAGCCCAGGACCTGGGCTCAGAGGGGCCTGGGAGAGGGGGAGATGCCACGCACGTGTTGGGTGGCAGGGGGGACGCAGGCCCATCCACTCCACTGCGTCCCAGCCCGGGGCCCTGGCAGCAGCAGCAGACCCGCTGCTGTGTCAATGGGGATCCTGACCGCAACACACTGACATAGGCTCTGGCAGTGCTGCAGCCAGACTAGGGTCGGCTGCCCCTAGGGTGACCAGATGTCCCGATTTTATAGGGACAGTCCCGATTTTGGGGTCTTTTTCTTATATAGGCTCCTATTGCCCCCCACCCCCGTCCCGATTTTTCACACTTGCTGTCTGGTCACCCTAGCTGCCCCCAGGCTACTTCCAAACTCCCCCTCTAGAGGTCCCTGGGTCTGGATGGTGTCCTCCGGGGGTCCAGCACCATGGGCTCCTCAAGGTAACTGGTGAGGGGCGTTCTGGGCAGCTCCTCTGGACTCTGGTCAGTGTCGGCAGGTCAGACCAGTCCTCGGGTCCGCCGCAGGTCGCCGGAGTCTCCCAACTGGGAGCAAGGCCGGAGGCGTCTGGCCTCTCTGGTGGCCGCTCCTCAAGTGAGCTCTGGGGTCGGACTTTTATACTTCCTGTCCTGCGCCTTGACCTCTGGGGGGCAGGGGCGGGACTCGCTGGCTCCACCATCTCTGGTGTCAGGAAGGGCTCGTCCCTCTCCGGGGTGGCAGGGGACCGCACCGCCTTGCTACACATGTATATTAGCCTTAACATTAAAAAATTGTGATTTTTTTTTTTTGGAACCTGACTCAAGCGTGATAAAAGTGGGGATCCCTGTAGCCCTCTTTCTGCTGCCCCCCAGCAAAGCCTGGGCCCCAGGGACAGGCCGTCAGGGCAGCTTTAGCTTTCCCCAGAGATACAGGCCCTGCTACCCTAGTGTCTGATTGCCCTGGTTAGCACAAGAGCCAGGCTGTGTGCACGGGGGCAGGGCTGAGACGTAGTGGCCACCTGTGGCATTGCAGCACATGGAGGCCCATGTTAACGATTATTTCCATTGTGTAGCATGGATTGGGTGCAGGGAGGGGGGATGCCGGGTTAGATGGGCCCGTTGGTCTGAATCATGGTGAAAATAGAGTCAGGGTGGGGAGACCAGTCTAGGTGGGGGTCCATTGGTCTGACCCAGGGTGGGCTTGGAGTTGGGTTGGAGATACCAGCCTAGATGGTGTCCCTTGGTATGAGCCAGTAATAATGTGACGTATTGGGCAGAGATAATATAATTTAATGGAATGGCACGGGTGAAATATTTAATATTTATTACATATAATATATATATATATATAGAATAACAATCCACAGATAAATACATGAGGTATAGACAAAGGCAGCGTTAAATAACCCAACGTGGTGCAAATGTGCAAACTTGAAACAAGAGTAAAATACAGAATTTTACAATAAAATCTTTGATACAAAATTTACAACTGTTGCCCCTGGCCAATGCACATATTTTCACCAAGGACAAAACTTCCAGTATATTGATTCAAGCCTCAGTGATTCTGATAGGGAGGGAATTGCAGAGATCAGGGCCCCGTTGTGCCGGGCGCTGCCCAGACACACAGGGAGAGACAGACCCTGCCCCAGCTGAGATCACGGCCCCAATGTGCCAGGCGCTGCCCAGACACAGAGAGAGAGACAGGCCCTGCCCCAGCTGAGATCACGGCCCTGTTGTGTCGGGCGCTGCCCAGACACACAGTGAGAGACAATCCCTGCCCCAGCTGAGATCAGGGCTCCAATGTGCCAGGCACTGCCCAGACACACAGTGAGAGATAGACTCTGCCCCAGCTGAGATCACGGCCCCAATGTGCCAGGCGCTGCCCAGACACACAGTGAGAGACAGACCCTGCCCCAGCTGAGATCAGGGCTCCAATGTGCCAGGCACTGCCCAGACACACAGTGAGAGATAGACCCTGCCCCAGCTGAGATCAGGGCCCCGTTGTGCCGGGCGCTGCCCAGACACACACAGAGAGAGACAGGCCCTGCTATGAAGAGGTCACAGAAATATAGCAGTGCAGATCAGCAAAGAAAATATTTGTTCAATGGATGCTGTGCAGTCAGAGGAATAAAACCCAGTTGTCCTGGCTCCCAGCTCCCCTTGCTTAACCTGCTAGACCCCACTTCACTCCGACAACTGGGGATAGAAGCCAGGAGTCCTATGTGCTAACCACTGGACAACCCCACCACTATCCAGCCCATTCGATAGCCATCCATCTCCTTTTGATTTGTTCCTTTCTTCTGGGTGCCACCTAATGTGTGTAACAGAACATAGGATGCTTGTGTTTCTCGGTGCAGATTCCACCGATCTGTGTTCCCTGCTCCCAGAAAGGGGACCGAAGCGCCATCCCACTTCTGCCCCCCAGAGGGCAGCGTATGTTCATCTGGCAGCTAAGGATTAATACTGCCTTTCTCGGCTCAATACTGACTATAGTAGCTCTGGGTTAGCCCAGGCGTGCCGGATCAGCGCAGCCCCCTTATGGGTGGCTGTAGTCAGGGGGTCTGGATGGCCCATTCTTCCCTCAGCTGTGATCGCGTCAGCTCTGGTTCTGGAGAAACTGATGAGCCTTCTGAACGGAGTAGGAGGCGACACCAGCCAGCCTCGACTTTAGGAAAAACGCCAGCTGCAGGAGACAGAGACAGAGGGTGAATGGCAGGGGAAAGAGACACAGAGAATATGTGTTTGTGTATGTGTGTTCTAACCACTAAACTCCACTTCCCTCCCAAAGCTGGGGTGAGACCCCAGGAATCATGACTCCCAGCCCCTCCCTGCTTTAACCACTAGACACCACTTTCCTCCCAGAGCTGGGGAGAGAACCAAGGAGTCCTGACCCCCAACCCCTGTGCTCTAAACAGTACGGCCCTCCCAGCACTGGGGATAGAACCCAGGAGTCCTGACTCCCCCTGTCCCCCTGATCCCATGCCTCCCCCAGAGTTGGGACTAGAACCCAGGAGTCCTGTAGTGTATGCAGGTGGGTGGCTGTCCCACACACACACACACAAGGTGGTATTTCTTACACCACCTTCCGCCATGCACCCCCAAAGTGGTTGCCTCTAGCCAGGGGCGGCTCTAAGTATTTTGCCGCCCCAAGCACGGCAGGCAGGCTGCCTTCGGTGGCTTGCCTGAGGGAGGTCCCTGGTCCCACGGATTCGGCGGCAGCCTGCAGGAGGTCCACCGAAGCCACGGAACCAGTGAACCCACCACAGGCATGCTGCCAAAGGCAACCTGCCTGCCGCCCTAGGCATGTGCTTGGCGTGCTGGTGCCTGGAGCTGCCCCTGCCTCTAGCATCTGCCCAGCATAGAGGATAACAACCTACTACTGCACCCACATGCCTTTTAGCTCAAGGTGGAGAGGACTGGGCTGCCATGCTGCGGCCCACCACCCATCTAAGCCCCGCCCCGCAGACCGGCACCCTCTTGCCGGGATCCTTACCAGAGAGCAGAAGCTCAGCAGGCTCAGCGCGGCCAGGCAGATGAGGATGATGGCCCAGTAGGGGAAGGCACTGCTCTCCGGAGAGGCTGCAGGGGACGAGATGAGGGAGGGGATGGACAGTCAGGCCAGGGTGAAAGCATAATGGGCCATCTTCACAGTCAGGGGGTGTTGAGGGAGCACAGCTCCCCCTGGTGGTCAGGTAAAGGGGAGCTGGCATGTTAAAACCACTGTGGCCATGCTGTGTTGGGTTAGCCACCTGTGTACAGGCCCACCGAACCCCCTGAGCCTGTTCTGTCACCTGGGCGGCCGTCTCTTATCCAGTGCTTCAGCGACAGGATCACACCTGGATAAGCCACAGCAACTTTCAGGACAACCCAGGCACTGGGACCCCTTGTGCAAATTTGAACCAGGCGTCCTACCCGGTGCCCTGATGAGGCCCAGCAAATTTCAAGACCATCTGAGCAGGCAGGTGGATTTTAGAGCGCTTTGAGACACTAGTGCCGCCTGCAAAATGCACTCCAGCTCCCACAGAAGTTTGGGATTTGCTGCAGAAGGCTTGTGTTATCCATGATCTCACAGGCCTTTCTGGTCTTTCTAGGCCTCAGTTTTCCCATCTGCGAAATGGGGCTAATAGAGCAGCTTGACATTTTTATTTGGGTGGGGAAATGGCTGGGGGCTTTTTTTCCACATCAAAAATGTGTATGATAAAATTGTCTGTTTTATATTTTTAATATTATTTTTGTTTATTTAGTGCAACAAATGGGAGTTTCTTTAACCAAAAAAAAGCCTCTAGATTCTACTGTAATACAAAGAAATAATAACAGTAGGAATCTAATTTAGAGAGCTTTTTTTCATCGGTAGATCTCAAAGAGCTCCACAAAGGAGGTCAGTGTCATATCCCTATTGTACACGGGGAAACTGAGGCAGAGTGCGGCGCTGTGACTTGCCCAACAGGCCAATAGCAGAGCCAGGACTGGAGGCCAGGGCACCTGAACCCCAGTCCTGATCCACTGGCACAAACCCCTTCCCTCTTTAATACAGGGGGGCAGAAAAGGGGTTTCTTTTTCCGTGGAGCATTTCAATGAAAAGAAACAGCCCCCCCCAATCATTATCATCAAAACTTTCCACTGAAAATATTGCATTAACTGAAAAATTAAACAGGGCAAATTGTTTGACCAAACCCCCTCAAGTGTTAAGCCAACCCCACAAAAAAGTTGGCTAATAACTACTAATTTTTAAACTGACAACGAAAGAAAGCAAAAATTGCTCCAAAACTGGAAGGAAAAAAAAGCGAAATATTTCAGCTCTAAACTGCCTGCAGATAAAAAGCATGTGTGCAAGCGCCACCCAAATTGTAAGACAAACCCTGGGACCTTTTTGTTTTTCAGCTGAAAAGCTTTGATTTGCAATTTGCTGATGAAATATAAACAATTTTCGCAGCAAGTGGCCTTTTTCCGTGAAAACGTTCATTGGGTCAAAGCCCCTGTCGCCCATCAGCCAAAATGACTCAACTGAATTCCTTTGACCAGTCCTGATATTTAACAAGCAAATAACCTCACCTGTGGTCTGTGAGGTGACAGAAACGGGCCCAAGAGATGAGGCGGTAGCGCCCGACCCTGAAGGTGTTGTGGATTCAGGTAGACTGGGAGAGGTGGCTGGTCCAGTACTCGGTGGGCCAGAAGAAGTCGTATCTCTGCTAGTTGGGATGGAACCTGGTGGATAAAAATGGCCACAAGTTATAAGAAGATAAGAGCGGCCAGACTGGGTCAGACCAAAGGTCCATCCCGCCCAGTGTCTTGTCTTCCGACAGTGGCCAATGCCAGGTGCCCCAGAGGGAATGAACAGAACATGTAATCCTCAAGTGATCCATCCCCTGTCGCCCATTCCCGGCAAGGCTTGATCATGGAGGTGAACCATGTAGGACGGCTGCTCAGCCCCTATCTAGGCACAGCACTTGGGAAGTTTCCCTGAGTAAGAAACTCACCAAGTTTTGTCAAAGTAGGGCCATCTCATAGGAAGAGAGTGCACCATGCACCTTCTGTGCCCCTCCATCAATGACCTCGTTGGCGCATCCAACCCCCTCCCTCCCAGACCCATGAACATTCAACCTGACGTGTTCTACTTGGGGAAGCCCGGGCATGCAGATCTATGTGCTACTTTGGTAGGTGGTTTCAGGGTTGGTATTGCTGGGTTGGATGTACAGCACCTGGCACATGGGGGCCCTGAGCTCAGCTGGGAGCCCTTCGGGGCTACCTGAACACATTGAATGTGAAGTAAACATACCCAGGGTGGGAGCAGATGAGGTTGGGACGCCAGAAGTGCTGGAGCTAGGTGAACTTGCAGAGCTGATGACAGAGGGGGTGGGCGTGACTGCAGGAGACCCAGAAGAAGTAGGATGCCCAGTATTCTTGGATGTAGTGACTGTAGATTGTGGAGAGATTGTAGCAGAGCTGGTAGCTCTGGAAACGGAGCTGGGGGTCGAGGTGGCAGCAGAGCTGGGGGTCGAGGTGGCAGCAGAATTCAGGGTCGAGGTGCCTATGGAGCTGGGGTTCGAGGTGGCAGCAGAATTCGGGGTAGAGCTGCCTGTGGAGCTGGGGGTTGAGGTGGCAGCAGAGCTGGGGGTCGAGGTGGCAGCAGAATTTGGGGTCAAGCTGCCTGTGGAGCTGGGGGTTGAGGTGACAGCAGAGCTGGGGGTCGAGGTGCCTGTGGAGCTGGGGGTCGAGGTGGCAGCAGAATTGGGAGGCGAGGTGCCTGTGGAGCTGGGGGTCGAGGTGGCAGCAGAATTGAGGGTCGAAGTGGCAGCAGAATTGGGAGGCGAGGGGCCTGTGGAGCTGGGGGTCGAGGTGGCAGCAGAATCAGAGGTTGAGGTGCCTGTGGAGCTGGGGGTTGAGGTAGCAGCAGAATTTGGGGTCAAGCTGCCTGTGGAGCTGGGGGTCGAGGTGGCAGCAGAATTGAGGGTCGAAGTGGCAGCAGAATTGGGAGGTGAGGTGCCTGTGGAGCTAGGGGTCGAGGTGGCAGCAGAATCAGAGGTTGAGGTGCCTGTGGAGCTGGGGGTTGAGGTGGCAGCAGAACTGGGGGTTGAGGTGCCTGTGGAGCTGGGGATCCCAGTGGCAGTGGAGCTGTAGGTCAAGGTGTCAGGGGAGCTCGGGGTCAAGGTGTCAGAGGAGCTGGGGGTCGAGGTGGAAGCGGAGCTGAGGGTGGAAGTGTCAGGTGAGCTGGGGTTCATGATTACAGTGGAGTTGGGGGTCGTGGAGCTGGTGGTTGAGGTGGGAGTGGAGTTGTCGGTTGTGGTAGGGGTGGAGTTGAAGGTTGTCGTGGGGGTGGAACTGGGGGTAGAAGTAGGAACGGAGCTGGGGGTCACGGTGGGAGTGGAACTGGGGGTGGAGGTGGGAGTGGAGTTGTTGGCCATGGTGGGAGTGGAGCTGGGGGTTGAGGTGGGAGTGGAATTGTCGGTCGTGATGGCAGAGGAACTGGGGGTTGAGATGGGTGTGGAGTCGTCGGTCATGCTGGGAGTGGAGCTGAGGGTTGAGGTGGGAGTGGAGTTGTCAGTTGTGGTGGGAGTGGAGATAGGGGTTGTGGCATGCACTGGGGTGGAGTTGTCGGTTGTGCTCAGGGTGGGGGTTGATGTGGGAATGGAGTTGTCAGTCATAGTGAGGGTGGAGCTCGGGGTTGAGGTGGGGGTGAAGTTGTCGGTCATGCTGGGAGTGGAGCTGAGGGTTGAGGTGGGAGTGGAGTTGTCAGTTGTGGTGGGGGTGGAGCTGGGATTCATGATTGCAGCGGAGTTGGGGGTCGTGGTGGGTGTGGAGCTAGTGGTTGTGGCACCAGTTGGGGTGGAGTTGTTGGTTGTGGTTGGGGTGGAGCTGAGCGTTGATGTGGGAGTGGAATTGTCAGTCATGGTGGAGGTGGAACGGGGGGTTGAGGTGGGAGTGGAGCTGGGGGTTGTGGCACCCATTGGGGTGGAGTTGTTGGTTGTGCTTCGGGCGGAGCTGGGGGTTAAGGTGGGAGTAGAATTGTCGGTCGTGATGGGAGTGGAACTGGGGGTTGAGGTGGGAATGGAGTTGTCGGTTGTGGTGGGGGTGGAGCTGGGATTCATGATTGCAGCGGAGTTGTTGGTTGTGGCTCGGGTGGAGCTGGGCGTTGATGTGGGAGTGGAATTGTCGGTCATGGTGGGGGTGGAACGGGGGGTTGAGGTGGGAGTGGAGCTGGGGGTTGTGGCACCCATTGGGGTGGAGTTGTTGGTTGTGCTCGGGGCAGAGCTGGGGGTTGAGGTGGGAGTGAAGTTGTCGGTCGTGGTGGGAGTGGAACTGGGGGTTGAGGTGGGAGTGGAATTGTCGGTCGTGGTGGGAGTGGAACTGGGGGTTGAGGTGGGAGTGGAATTGTCGGTCGTGGTGGGAGTGGAACTGGGGGTTGAGGTGGGAGTGGAATTGTCGGTCGTGATGGGAGTGGAGCTGGTGTTTGAGGTGGGTGTGGAGTTGTCGGTTGTGGTGGGAGTGGAGCTGGGGGTTGAGGTGGGAATAGAGTTGTCGGTTGTGGTGGGGGTGGAGCTGGGATTCATGACTGCAGCAGAGTTGGGGGTCGTGGTGGGTGTGGAGCTAGTGGTTGCGGCACCAGTTGGGGTGGAGTTGTTGGTTGTGGTTGGGGTGGAGCTGGGCGTTGATGTGGGAGTGGAATTGTCGGTCATGGTGGGGGTGGAACTGGGGGTTGAGGTGGGAGTGGAGCTGGGGGTTGTGGCACCCATTGGGGTGGAGTTGTTGGTTGTGCTCGGGGCGGAGCTGGGAGTTGAGGTGGGAGTGGAGTTGTTGGTCATGGTGGGAGTGGAGCTGGGGTTTGAGGTGGGAGTGGAATTGTCGGTCGTGGTGGGAGTGGAACTTGGGGTTGAGGTGGGTGTGGATTTGTCGGTCGTGGTGGGAGTGGAGCTGGGGGTTGAGGTGGGGGTGGAGTTCTTGGTCATGGTGGGGGTGGAGTTGGGGGTTGAGGTGGGAGTGGAGTTGTCAGTCATTGTCGGGTCGGAGGTGGCAGTTGAGGTGGGAGTGGAGTTGTCGGTCATGGTGGGGGTGGAGCTGGGGGTTGAGGTGGGAGTGGAGTTGACGATAGTGGTGGGAGTGGACCATGGGGTGGAGGTGGGAGTGGAGTTGTCGGTCATGGTGGGAGTGGAGCTGGGGTTTGAGGTGGGAGTGGAATTGTCAGTGGTGGTGGGAGTGGAACTGGGGGTTGAGTTGGGAGTGGAGTTGTCAGTAGTGGTTGGGGTAGAGGTGGGTGTTAAGGTGGGAGTAGAATTGTTGCTCATGGTGGGGGTGGAGCTGGGGGTTGGGGTGGGAGTGGAGTTGTCGGTCGTGGTGGGGGTGGAGGTAGGAGTGGAGTTGTCAGTCATGGTGGGAGTGGAGCTGGGGGTTGTGGGAGTGGAGCTGGTATTTAAGGTGGGAGTGGAATTGTCGGACATGGTGGGGGTGGAGCTGGTGATTGAGGTGGGAGTGGAGTTGTCGGTTGTGGTGGGAGTGGAGTTGTCGGTTGTGGTGGGGGTGGAGCTGGGATTCATGATTGCAGCGGAGTTGGGGGTCGTGGTGGGTGTGGAGCTAGTCGTTGTGGCACCAGTTGGGGTGGAGTTGTTGGTTCTGGTTGGGGTGGAGCTGGGCGTTGATGTGGGAGTGGAATTGTCGGTCATGGTGGGGGTGGAACTGGGGGTTGAGGTGGGTGTGGAGTTGTCGGTCGTGATGGGAGTGGAGGTGAGGGTTGAGGTGGGAGTGGAGTTGTCAGTCGTGGTGGGAGTGGAGCTGGGGGTTGAGGTGGGAGTGGAATTGTCGGTCATGTTGGGAGTGGAGGTGGGGGTTGAGGTGGGTGTGGAATTGTCGGTCATGTTGGGAGTGGAGGTGGGGGTTGAGGTGGGTGTGGAATTGTCGGTTGTGGTGGGAGTGGAGCTGGGGGTTGTGTTGGGAGTGGAGTTGTCGGTCATGGTTGGGGTAGAGGTGGGGGTTGAGGTGGGAGTGGAGCTGGGGGTTGTGGCACCCATTGGGGTGGAGTTGTTGGTTGTGCTCGGGGCAGAGCTGGGGGTTGAGGTGGGAGTGAAGTTGTCGGTCGTGGTGGGAGTGGAACTGGGGGTTGAGGTGGGAGTGGAATTGTCGGTCGTGGTGGGAGTGGAACTGGGGGTTGAGGTGGGAGTGGAATTGTCGGTCGTGGTGGGAGTGGAACTGGGGGTTGAGGTGGGAGTGGAATTGTCGGTCGTGATGGGAGTGGAGCTGGTGTTTGAGGTGGGTGTGGAGTTGTCGGTTGTGGTGGGAGTGGAGCTGGGGGTTGAGGTGGGAATAGAGTTGTCGGTTGTGGTGGGGGTGGAGCTGGGATTCATGACTGCAGCAGAGTTGGGGGTCGTGGTGGGTGTGGAGCTAGTGGTTGCGGCACCAGTTGGGGTGGAGTTGTTGGTTGTGGTTGGGGTGGAGCTGGGCGTTGATGTGGGAGTGGAATTGTCGGTCATGGTGGGGGTGGAACTGGGGGTTGAGGTGGGAGTGGAGCTGGGGGTTGTGGCACCCATTGGGGTGGAGTTGTTGGTTGTGCTCGGGGCGGAGCTGGGAGTTGAGGTGGGAGTGGAGTTGTTGGTCATGGTGGGAGTGGAGCTGGGGTTTGAGGTGGGAGTGGAATTGTCGGTCGTGGTGGGAGTGGAACTTGGGGTTGAGGTGGGTGTGGATTTGTCGGTCGTGGTGGGAGTGGAGCTGGGGGTTGAGGTGGGGGTGGAGTTCTTGGTCATGGTGGGGGTGGAGTTGGGGGTTGAGGTGGGAGTGGAGTTGTCAGTCATTGTCGGGTCGGAGGTGGCAGTTGAGGTGGGAGTGGAGTTGTCGGTCATGGTGGGGGTGGAGCTGGGGGTTGAGGTGGGAGTGGAGTTGACGATTGTGGTGGGAGTTGAACTGGGGGTGGAGGTGGGAGTGGAGTTGTCGGTCATGGTGGGAGTGGAGCTGGGGTTTGAGGTGGGAGTGGAATTGTCAGTGGTGGTGGGAGTGGAACTGGGGGTTGAGTTGGGAGTGGAGTTGTCAGTAGTGGTTGGGGTAGAGGTGGGTGTTAAGGTGGGAGTAGAATTGTTGCTCATGGTGGGGGTGGAGCTGGGGGTTGGGGTGGGAGTGGAGTTGTCGGTCGTGGTGGGGGTGGAGGTAGGAGTGGAGTTGTCAGTCATGGTGGGAGTGGAGCTGGGGGTTGTGGGAGTGGAGCTGGTATTTAAGGTGGGAGTGGAATTGTCGGACATGGTGGGGGTGGAGCTGGTGATTGAGGTGGGAGTGGAGTTGTCGGTTGTGGTGGGAGTGGAGTTGTCGGTTGTGGTGGGGGTGGAGCTGGGATTCATGATTGCAGCGGAGTTGGGGGTCGTGGTGGGTGTGGAGCTAGTCGTTGTGGCACCAGTTGGGGTGGAGTTGTTGGTTCTGGTTGGGGTGGAGCTGGGCGTTGATGTGGGAGTGGAATTGTCGGTCATGGTGGGGGTGGAACTGGGGGTTGAGGTGGGTGTGGAGTTGTCGGTCGTGATGGGAGTGGAGGTGGGGGTTGAGGTGGGAGTGGAGTTGTCAGTCGTGGTGGGAGTGGAGCTGGGGGTTGAGGTGGGAGTGGAATTGTCGGTCATGTTGGGAGTGGAGGTGGGGGTTGAGGTGGGTGTGGAATTGTCGGTCATGTTGGGAGTGGAGGTGGGGGTTGAGGTGGGTGTGGAATTGTCGGTTGTGGTGGGAGTGGAGCTGGGGGTTGTGTTGGGAGTGGAGTTGTCGGTCATGGTTGGGGTAGAGGTGGGGGTTGAGGTGGGAGTGGAGTTGTCAGTCGTGGTGGGAGTGGAGCTGGGGATTGAGGTGGGAGTGGAATTGACGGTCGTGGTGGGAGTGGAACTGGGGGTTGAGGTGGGAGTGGAATTGTCGGTCGTGATGGGAGTGGAGCTGGGGGTTGAGGTGGGTGTGGAGTTGTCGGTCGTGATGGGAGTGGAGCTGGGGGTTGAGGTGGGTGTGGAGTTGTCGGTCGTGATGGGAGTGGAGCTGGGGGTTGAGGTGGGTGTGGAGTTGTCGGTCGTGGTGGGGGTGGAACTGGGGGTTGAGGTGGGTATGGAGTTGTCGGTCGTGATGGGAGTGGAGGTGGGGGTTGAGGTGGGAGTGGAGTTGTCGGTCGTGGTGGGGGTGGAGTTGGGGGTTGAGGTGGGAGTGGAGTTGTCAGTCGTGGTGGGAGTGGAGCTGGGGGTTGAGGTGGGAGTGGAATTGTCGGTCATGTTGGGAGTGGAGGTGGGGGTTGAGGTGGGTGTGGAATTGTTGGTCATGTTGGGAGTGGAGGTGGGGGTTGAGGTGGGTGTGGAATTGTCGGTTGTGGTGGGAGTGGAATTGTCGGTTGTGGTGGGAGTGGAGTTGTCGGTCATGGTTGGGGTAGAGGTGGGGGTTGAGGTGGGAGTGGAGTTGTCAGTCGTGGTGGGAGTGGAGCTGGGGGTTGAGGTGGGAGTGGAATTGTCGGTCATGTTGGGAGTGGAGGTGGGGGTTGAGGTGGGTGTGGAATTGTTGGTCATGTTGGGAGTGGAGGTGGGGGTTGAGGTGGGTGTGGAATTGTCGGTTGTGGTGGGAGTGGAGCTGGGGGTTGTGTTGGGAGTGGAGTTGTCGGTCATGGTTGGGGTAGAGGTGGGGGTTGAGGTGGGAGTGGAGTTGTCAGTCGTGGTGGGAGTGGAGCTGGGAGTTGAGGTGGGAGTGGAATTGTCGGTTGTGGTGGGAGTGGAGCTGGGGGTTGTGTTGGGAGTGGAGTTGTCGGTCATGGTTGGAGTAGAGGTGGAAGTGGAGTTCTCAGTCGTGGTGGGAGTGGAGCTGGGGGTTGAGGTGGGAGTGGAATTGTCGGTTGTGGTGGGGGTGGAGCTGGGATTCATGACTGCAGCGGTGTTGGGGGTCGTGGTGGGTGTGGAGCTAGTGGTTGCGGCACCAGTTGGGGTGGAGTTGTTGGTTGTGGTTGGGGTGGAGCTGGGCGTTGATGTGGGAGTGGAATTGTCGGTCATGGTGGGGGTGGAACTGGGGGTTGAGGTGGGAGTGGAGCTGGGGGTTATGGCACCCATTGGGGTGGAGTTGTTGGTTGTGCTCGGGGCGGAGCTGGGAGTTGAGGTGGGAATGGAGTTGTTGGTCATGGTGGGAGTGGAGCTGGGGTTTGAGGTGGGAGTGGAATTGTCGGTCGTGGTGGGAGTGGAACTTGGGGTTGAGGTGGGTGTGGATTTGTCAGTCGTGGTGGGAGTGGAGCTGGGGGTTGAGGTGGGGGTGGAGTTCTTGGTCATGGTGGGGGTGGAGTTGGGGGTTGAGGTGGGAGTGGAGTTGTCAGTCATTGTCGGGTCGGAGGTGGCAGTTGAGGTGGGAGTGGAGTTGTCGGTCATGGTGGGGGTGGAGCTGGGGGTTGAGGTGGGAGTGGAGTTGACGATTGTGGTGGGAGTTGAACTGGGGGTGGAGGTGGGAGTGGAGTTGTCGGTCATGGTGGGAGTGGAGCTGGGGTTTGAGGTGGGAGTGGAATTGTCAGTGGTGGTGGGAGTGGAACTGGGGGTTGAGTTGGGAGTGGAGTTGTCAGTAGTGGTTGGGGTAGAGGTGGGTGTTAAGGTGGGAGTAGAATTGTTGCTCATGGTGGGGGTGGAGCTGGGGGTTGGGGTGGGAGTGGAGTTGTCGGTCGTGGTGGGGGTGGAGGTAGGAGTGGAGTTGTCAGTCATGGTGGGAGTGGAGCTGGGGGTTGTGGGAGTGGAGCTGGTATTTAAGGTGGGAGTGGAATTGTCGGACATGGTGGGGGTGGAGCTGGTGATTGAGGTGGGAGTGGAGTTGTCGGTTGTGGTGGGAGTGGAGCTGGGGGTTGAGGTGGGAGTGGAGTTGTCGGTTGTGGTGGGGGTGGAGCTGGGATTCATGATTGCAGCGGAGTTGGGGGTCGTGGTGGGTGTGGAGCTAGTCGTTGTGGCACCAGTTGGGGTGGAGTTGTTGGTTCTGGTTGGGGTGGAGCTGGGCGTTGATGTGGGAGTGGAATTGTCGGTCATGGTGGGGGTGGAACTGGGGGTTGAGGTGGGAGTGGAGCTGTGGGTTGTGGCACCCATTGGGGTGGAGTTGTTGGTTGTGCTCGGGGCGGAGCTGGGAGTTGAGGTGGGAGTGGAGTTGTCGGTCGTGGTGGGAGTGGAGCTGGGGTTTGAGGTGGGAGTGGAATTGTCGGTCGTGGTGGGAGTGGAACTGGGGGTTGAGGTGGGTGTGGAGTTGTTGGTCATGATGGGAGTGGAGCTGGGGGTTGAGTTGGGAGTGGAGTTGTCAGTAGTGGTTGGGGTAGAGGTGGGTGTTGAGGTGGGAGTAGAAGTGGTGCTGTTGGTCGTGATGGGGGTTGAGGTGGGAGTTGAGTTGTTGGTTGTGGTTCGGGTGGAGGTGGGGGTTGACGTGGGAGTGGAGTTATCAGTCGTGGTGGGAGTGGAGCTCGTGGTTGAGATTGGGGTGTAGTTGTCAGTGGTGGGGGGAGTGGAGCTGGGGGTTGAGGTGGGTGTGGAGTTGTCAGTCGTGATGGGAGTGGAGCTGGGGGTTGAGGTGGGAGTGGAGCTGGGGGTTGTGGCACCCATTGGGGTGGAGTTGTTGGTTGTGCTCGGGGCGGAGCTGGGAGTTGAGGTGGGAGTGGAATTGTCAGTCATGGTGGGAGTGGAACTGGGGGTTGAGTTGGGAGTGGAGTTGTCAGTAGTGGTTGGGGTAGAGGTGGGTGTTGAGGTGGGAGTAGAAGTGGTGCTGTTGGTCGTGATGGGGGTTGAGGTGGGAGTTGAGTTGTTGGTTGTGGTTCGGGTGGAGGTGGGGGCTGACGTGGGAGTGGAGTTATCAGTCGTGGTGGGAGTGGAGCTCGTGGTTGAGATTGGGGTGTAGTTGTCAGTGGTGGGGGGAGTGGAGCTGGGGTTGAGGTGGGTGTGGAGTTGTCAGTCGTGATGGGAGTGGAGCTGGGGGTTGAGGTGGGAGTGGAGCTGGGGGTTGTGGCACCCATTGGGGTGGAGTTGTTGGTTGTGCTCGGGGAGGAGCTGGGAGTTGAGGTGGGAGTGGAGTTGTCGGTCGTGGTGGGAGTGGAGGTGGGGGTTGAGGCGGGTGTGGAGTTGTCGGTCATGGTGGGGGTGGAGTTGGGGGTTGAGGTGGGTGTGGAGTTGTCAGTCATTGTCGGGTCGGAGGTGGCAGTTGAGGTGGGAGTGGAGTTGTCGGTCATGGTGGGAGTGAAATTGTCGGTCGTGGTGGGAGTGGAACTGGGGGTTGAGGCGGGTGTGGAGTTGTCGGTCATGGTGGGGGTGGAGTTGGGGGTTGAGGTGGGGGTGGAGCTGTCAGTCATTGTCGGGTCGGAGGTGGCAGTTGAGGTGGGAGTGGAGTTGTCGGTCATGGTGGGGGTGGAGCTGGGGGTTGAGGTGGGAGTGGAGTTGATGGTTGTGGTGGGAGTTGAACTGGGGGTGGAGGTGGGAGTGGAGTTGTCGGTCATGGTGGGAGTGGAGCTGGGGTTTGAGGTGGGAGTGGAGTTGTCAGTAGTGGTTGGGGTAGAGGTGGGTGTTGAGGTGGGAGTAGAATTGTCGCTCATGGTGGGGGTGGAGCTGGGGGTTGAGGTGGGAGTGGAGTTGTCGGTCGTGGTGGGGGTGGAGTTAGGAGTGGAGTTGTCAGTCTTGGTAGGAGTAGAGCTTGGGGTTGTGGGAGTGGAGCTGGTGTTTAAGGTGGGAGTGGAATTGTCGGACATGGTGGGGGTGGAGCTGGCGATTGAGGTGGGAATCGAGTTGTCGGTCATAGTGAGGGTAGAGCTGGGGTTTGAGGTGGGGGTGGAGTTGTCGGTCGTGGTAGGAGTGGGGCTGGGCATTGAGATGGGAGTGGAGTTGTCCGTTATGGCATGAGTGGAACTGGGGGTTGAGGAAGCAGTGGTGCTGTTGGTCGTGATGGGGGTTGACGTGGGAGTGGAGTTATCAGTTGTGGTGGGAGTGGAGCTCGTGGTTGAGATTGGGGTGTAGTTGTCAGTGGTGGGGGGAGTGGAGCTGGGGGTTGAGGTGGGTGTGGAGTTGTCGGTCGTGGTGGGGGTGGAACTGGGGGTTGAGGTGGCAGTGGAGTTGTCGGTCGTGATGGGAGTGGAGCTGGGGGTTGAGGTGGGAGTGGAGTTGTCGGTCGTGGTGGGGGTGGAACTGGGGGTTGAGGTGGGTGTGGAGTTGTCGGTCGTGATGGGAGTGGAGGTGGGGGTTGAGGTGGGAGTGGAGTTGTCGGTCGTGGTGGGGGTGGAGTTGGGGGTTGAGGTGGGAGTGGAATTGTCGGTTGTGGTGGGAGTGGAGTTGTCGGTCATGGTTGGGGTAGAGGTGGGGGTTGAGGTGGGAGTGGAGTTGTCAGTCGTGGTGGGAGTGGAGCTGGGGGTTGAGGTGGGAGTGGAATTGTCGGTCATGTTGGGAGTGGAGGTGGGGGTTGAGGTGGGTGTGGAATTGTCGGTCATGTTGGGAGTGGAGGTGGGGGTTGAGGTGGGTGTGGAATTGTCGGTTGTGGTGGGAGTGGAGCTGGGGTTTGTGTTGGGAGTGGAGTTGTCGGTCATGGTTGGGGTAGAGGTGGGGGTTGAGGTGGGAGTGGAGTTGTCAGTCGTGGTGGGAGTGGAGCTGGGGGTTGAGGTGGGAGTGGAATTGTCGGTTGTGGTGGGAGTGGAGCTGGGGGTTGTGTTGGGAGTGGAGTTGTCGGTCATGGTTGGGGTAGAGGTGGAAGTGGAGTTCTCAGTCGTGGTGGGAGTGGAGTTGGGGGTTGAGGTGGGAGTGGAATTGTCGGTCATGTTGGGAGTGGAGTTGGGAGTTGAGGTGGGTGTGGTGTTGTTGGTCGTGGTGGGAGTGGAACTTGGGGTTGAGGTGGTTGTGGAGTTGTCGTTCGTGATGGGAGTGGAGCTGGGGGTTGAGGTGGGAGTGGAGTTGTCGGTCGTGGTGGGGGTGGAGCTTGGGGTTGAGGTGGGTGTGGAGTTGTCGGTCATGGTGGGGGTGGAGCTGGGGGTTGAGGTGGGAGTGGAGTTGTCGGTCGTGGTGGGGGTGGAGCTTGGGGTTGAGGTGGGTGTGGAGTTGACGCTTGTGGTGGGAGTGGAACTGGGCGTTGAGGTGGGAGTGGAGTTGACGCTTGTGGTGGGAGTGGAACTGGGGGTTGAGGTGGGAGTGGAGTTGTTGGTTATGGTGGGAGTGAAACTGGGGGTTGAGGTGGGAGTGGAATTGTCGGTCGTGGTGGGAGTGGAGCTCGTGGTTGAGATTGGGGTGTAGTTGTCAGTGGTCGGGGGAGTGGAGCTGGGGGTTGAGGTGGCAGTGGAGTTGTCGGTCGTGATGGGTGTGGAGCTGGGGGTTGAGGTGGGAATGGAGTTTTCGGTCGTGGTGGGGGTGGAGTTGGGGGTTGAGGTGGGAGTGGATTTGTCAGTCATTATCGGGTCGGAGGTGGCGGTTGCGGTGGGACTGGAGTTGTCGGTCGTGATGGGAGTGGAGCTGGGGGTTGAGGTGGGTGTGGAGTTGTCGGTCGTGATGGGAGTGGAGATGGGGGTTGAGGTGGGAGTGGAGTTGTCGGTCATGGTGGGGGTGGAGCTGGGGGTTGAGGTGGGAGTGGAGCTGGGGGTTGTGGCACCCATTGGGGTGGAGTTGTTGGTTGTGCTCGGGGCGGAGCTGGGGGTTGAGGTGGGAGTGGAGTTGTCGGTCGTGGTGGGAGTGGAGCTGGGGGTTGAGGTGGGAGTGGATTTGTCAGTCATTATCGGGTCGGAGGTGGCGGTTGAGGTGGGACTGGAGTTGTCGGTTGTGATGGGAGTGGAGATGGGGTTTGAGGTGGGAGTGGATTTGTCGGTCGTGGTGGGAGTGGAGCTGGGGGTTGAGGTGGGAGTGTAGTTTTCGCTCATACTAGGGGTGGAGCTGGTGTTTGAGATGGGAGTGGTAATTATCGGGTCGGAGGTGGCAGTTGAGGTGGGAGTGGAGTTCTCTGTGGTGGTGGAGGTGGTGCTTGGGGTTGAGGTGGGAGTGGAGCTGGGGTTGGAGGTGGGAGTGTGATTGTCGGTTGTGGTGGGAGTGGATCTGGGTGTTGAGGTGGGAGTGGAGTTGTCGGTCGTGGTGGGAGTGGAGGTGGGGGTTGGGGTGGGAGTGGAGTTGTCGGTCGTGGTGGGGGTGGAGGTGGGGGTGGAGTTGTCAGTCGTGGTGGGAGTGGATCTGGGATTTGAGGTGGGAGTGGAGTTGTCGATCCTGGAGGTGGAGGTTGAGGTGGAAGTGGCATTGTCGGTCGTGGAGGGAGTGGAACTGGGTGTTGAGGTTAGGGTGGAGTTGTCGGTCATGGCTGGGGTGGTGCTGGGGGTTGAGGTGGGAGTGGAGTTGTTGGTCGTGGTGGGAGTGGGGCTTGGGGTTGTGGTGGGAGTGGATCTGGGGGTTGAAGTGGGAGTGGAGTTGTCGATCCTGGAGGTGGGGGTTGTGGTGGGAGTGGAGTTGTTGGTCGTGGTGGAAGTGGAGCTGGGTGTGGAGGTGGGAGTGGAGTTGTCAGTCGTGGTGGCATCAGAGCTGGGGGTCAACGCAGCAGGGGAGCTGGATGTCTCGGTTAGAGAGAAACTGGTGGTTGAGGTGGCAGCGGACCTGGGCATTGCACTGGGAGAGGAGCTGGGGGTCTGAGTGGAAGTGGATCTGGGGGTTGCACTGGGAGAGGAGCTGGGGGTCTCAGTGGAAGTGGAGCTGGGGGTTGCACTGGGAGAGGAGCTGGGGGTCTCAGTGGAAGTGGAGCTGGGGGTTGCACTGGGAGAGGAGCTGGGGGTCTCAGTGGAAGTGGAGCTGGGGGTTGCACTGGGAGAGGAGCTGGGGGTCTCAGTGGGAGTGGAGCTGGGGGTTGCACTGTGAGAGGAGCTGGGGGTCTGAGTGGAAGTGGAGCTGGGGGTTGCACTGGGAGAGGAGCTGGGGGTCTGAGTGGAAGTGGAGCTGGGGGTTGCACTGGGAGAGGAGCTTGGGATCTCAGTGGAAGTGGAGCTGGGGGTTGCACTGGGAGAGGAGCTGGGGGTCTCAGTGGCAGCAGAGCTGGGGGTTGCACTGGGAGAGGAGCTTGGGATCTCAGTGGCAGCAGAGCTGGGGGTTGCACTGGGAGAGGAGCTGGGGGTCTCAGTGGGAGTGGGGCTTGTTCTCACGGTGGGAGCAGAGTTGGAGGTTGAGGAGTCATTGGAGCTGGTGGTTGAGGCGGCAGGGGAGGTGGGGTTCGAGGTGGCAGCAGAGCTGGGGGTTGCACTGGGAGAGGAGCTGGGGGTCTCAGTGGGAGTGGAGGTGTGGCTCATGGTGGCAGCAGAGCTGGAGGCCATGGTGGCCACAGAGCTGGGGTTTGCGGTGCCAGCGGTGTTGGGGGTCTTAGTGGGAGCAGAGCTGGGGCTCACGGTGGCAGCAGAGTTGGAGGTGATGGTGGTCTCGGCAGCGGTGTTGCTGGATGTGCTTTGGCTCTGACTCGTACTTGTCGTGGCGGAAGTTGCCCCTGGGGAAAGGAAGAACAGCAGCAGTTTATACAGCAGCCGAGTAACACCAGTCGCTCTTCCTGCCGTGCTTAGTGTCACACTAGTGGCTGCAGTGGAGCTCAGTATTGATGGCTCTGCTCCTGAGCTAAGGCCTCTGCCTGGACTCTGTGCTGCTTACATTGCACAGTCACAAGTCCAGTCCTTGCAGAGGACCCAGCCAGCTGCCTCCCTACATCAGCATCCTCCTGATTCCTCCCTGTCCCTTTCCTGCTGATGGTGCTGGGAGGTATTTCCAGTCACAAGGAGACGTCTCCACCCAGAACACATCCAAAGACCATGCGCAGTGACCGTTCAAGACGCGCAGCCCACCACCCATGCCGGACAAGCTCCTTCGTTGCTTGCCACCTCCCTATTGCTGACAGCGCCATCAATAGGATATTTCTTGGCTGCTGCTCGCCCTTTTAGTCGTCACAACAGACATTATTTCACTTTCCATAAACCATCTGCCAAAGGAACCGGTTCTGCCGGTGATGCCCTGTTTCAGAACTCTCAGGCCACCCTCTTCTGGCTTTTATTCGCCCATTTCTCAACTGTAAGTTTAGCTTAAAATGCAGTGAGACCCAGAAAAATCCATGAAAATCGATGGGCATTTGTCACTGGTCTTATCTTGGGGCAGAGACAATCTCTTTGTTCCTTGTCTGTGCAGCGCCCGGCACAGCGGGGCCCTGATCTCAGCTGGGATTGGCAGGTGCGGTGGCAATACAAGAACTGGCAGTAAACCAAGGGATTAGAAACAGAGCCTTTATTTACTGACCAGTCATGGGTGAAATTCTGACAAAAATATATATAAGCAGTTTAAGCTGTGCGTGACGGAGGAACTATTCATCGGATTATAGAAATTTATTCAGTTTCAAACCCAGTGGATTAAATAATCCTTTGTGGTGTCTATTTCCCCACCCACCCCATCCAAAGTTATCAAAGTTTTTTACAAATGAATTCCTCTGCACAAGCCCCTGGTGAGGCGAGAAAGTATAATTAGCCCCATATTCCATAGGGGGGGAAAAACGGGGAGAATTACGTTGGCCAAGTTCATACAGAAAAGCAGCACAGGCAGGAATTGATGACTTTCAGCCTTGAATCTGAGACTAGAACCAAAGCCCCCCCTGCTCTAACCACTAGATCCTATTCTCCTCCTGGAGCTGGGAACGGAAGCCAGGAGTCGTGACTCCCACTCCTGTACGTTACCCACAAGAACATCATTGTAAAACTAACCATGTCCATTGTGGCCACTCATTGGGAAATGTGGATCTTTTCATAAATCTCGTTCAACTTAACTCCCCTGGGATTTAATGGGCTACTTTAGTAAAACCCCAGATCCAAACAACCTCAGAATCTTAATGGGTTCCAAAATTTGGATCTAGATCTAACTCAAGCACTGATGTGAGCACCTGGGGCTTCTCTCTCGCCTCAATAAACCTAGGAAGTGGGACTGGGAGTGGTGGGGGCTATTGTCAACTTCAGGGCATGTTAACCTGTGAAAGAAAGTCTGTGGTTAGCATGTGTATTATAGTATCCCCTGGGCATTTTTAAAGGATCCAAAAGGAATTAGGGAGCCAGGACTCCTGGTGGGTTCTACTCCTACCTCTGCCACTGGCCTGGTCATGTGTCCTCTCTGTGCCTCAGTTTCCCCATTCTATACAGTATGGATAATAATAATGACCCATTTTGTGAAGCTCAGATCAAAGACCCTATATAGCCTAAAGTCTCCTTACTGGACTAGATTCCCCAGCGGGTGTGAATCAGACATACCTCAACCAGAGTCAATGGGGCCAGATCCCCATCTGGTGTGAATTGGCCATAGCTCCATTGGAGTCAATCAGGCCTGGTCCCCAGCAGGCATAAATCGACTTCAGCTGAGGATCTGGCTCATTCTTACTATTAGGGAATGCCATAAGCCCTTACCTGTCACGGGGAGAGAAAAAACCATGAGCCCCAAGAAAATCCACAATGGAACGCCGGGAGCCGTCCGTGCACGACCCATCGTGGTGCAGTCGAAAGCAAGATTGTTGGCATTTGGGGGAACGCTCTGCTTTTTAAAGGCTTTCTGATGTCTCATTAAGTCCCTGCAGACGTCATTCTGAAGATGACGCTTTCTAACGGCATGTAATCAGAACACACCTTTTTGGTATTCCTTCACCTCGGTGTCATGCTGATCTTTCCCCCAATACCGCAGAGTGTACCTAAGGGGCAGGGCTAGAAACAGTAACTTACGTTATTAACATCCCTGAGCTGCTTGGTCCGGCACTCAGTGATGAAAGCATACAAAAATCCTTATCAGGGGAAGGGAGTGGAAGTGATTATGATAACACTGAAGAGAAGCAGAATGATTTATATTTTTTATGCCCCGCTGGTTTGGTAGAGATCAGGTGGAGTGTGCTGGCATACAAAAAGGCCGGTGGAAAGAATGAGCGGTGTTTGACTAAGTGTTTTAGTTAGATACGCAGGGCACATGTGCTTGGATAGCTAGATACTACAAACAGCGAGATGATGGATGGATGGATAAATAGAAAAGTGAAGGTATGCAGAGCTAGGATAACAGCTAGGCGTGTATTTTTACGTCACCTGCGGCTATTTCTGGCCCCTGATTTGAATGATCTGACCTTTATAAACTGCTTCCTTCCGAAACAATTAGTCACCAGATACGTGATTAGTTACCAGATATGTGTAGTGTTTTGGTGCTGTACGGACTTCAGTCGTGGGCCCAAACAGGTGCGGTGGGTCCCATAGGCCTCCCCCAAACAGCCAGGTGTGGTCCTGCCCATGCTCCGCCGTGCCCAGCCCCCCCCTCTTGCCACCATCGCTCTGCCTGCATGCGGCTCCTCCAGTTCCCCTGTGCTCTGGCCAGGGCCGGCGCTCCAGGACTGGGGGAGCTGGGGCCCTGTGCTACCCGCCTTCCCGGTGCTCTGGGGCTGGGGGGAGCTGGGGCTCTGTGCTACCCGCCTTCCCGGTGCTCTGGGGCTGGGGGGAGCTGGGGCCCTGTGCTACCCGCCTTCCCGGTGCTCTGGGGCTGGGGGGAGCTGGGGCTCTGTGCTACCCGCCTTCCCGGTGCTCTGGGGCTGGGGGGAGCTGGGGCTCTGTGCTACCCGCCTTCCCGGTGCTCTGGGGCTGGGGGGCGGGGGGAGCTGGGGCCCTGCGCTACCCGCCTTCCCGGTGCTCTGGGGCTGGGGGGCGGGGGGAGCTGGGGCCCTGCGCTACCCGCCTTCCCGGTGCTCTGGGGCTGGGGGGAGCTGGGGCTCTGTGCTACCCGCCTTCCCGGTGCTCTGGGGCTGGGGGGCGGGGGGAGCTGGGGCCCTGTGCTACCCGCCTTCCCGGTGCTCTGGGGCTGGGGGGCGGGGGGAGCTGGGGCCCTGTGCTACCCGCCTTCCCGGTGCTCTGGGGCTGGGGGGCGGGGGGAGCTGGGGCCCTGTGCTACCCGCCTTCCCGGTGCTCTGGGGCTGGGGTGTGGGGGGAGCTGGGGCCCTGTGCTACCCGCCTTCCCGGTGCTCTGGGGCTGGGGGGTAGGGGGAGCTGGGGCCCTGTGCTACCCGCCTTCCCGGTGCTCTGGGGCTGGGGGGCGGGGGGAGCTGGGGCCCTGTGCTACCCGCCTTCCCGGTGCTCTGGGGCTGGGGGGCGGGGGGAGCTGGAGCCCTGTGCTACCCGCCTTCCCGGTGCTCTGGGGCTGGGGGGTGGGGGGAGCTGTGGCCCTGTGCTACCCGCCTTCCTGGTGCTCTGGGGCTGGGGGGGTGGGGGAGCTGGGGCCCTGTGCTACCCGCCTTCCTGGTGCTCTGGGGGTGGGGGGCGGGGGGAGCTGGGGCCCTGTGCTACCCACCTTCCCGGTGCTCTGGGGGTGGGGGGCGGGGGGAGCTGGGGCCCTGTGCTACCCGCCTTCCCGGTGCTCTGGGGGTCGGGGGCGGGGGGAGCTGGGGCCCTGTGCTACCCGCCTTCCCGGTGCTCTGGGGCTGGGGGGCGGGGGGAGCTGGGGCCCTGTGCTACCCGCCTTCCCGGTGCTCTGGGGCTGGGGGGCGGGGGGAGCTGGGGCCCTGTGCTACCCGCCTTCCCGGTGCTCTGGGGCTGGGGGGGAGGGGGAGCTGGGGCCCTGTGCTACCCGCCTTCCCGGTGCTCTGGGGCTGGGGGGGTGGGGGGAGCTGGGGCCCTGTGCTACCCGCCTTCCCGGTGCTCTGGGGCTGGGGGGCGGGGGGAGCTGGGGCCCTGTGCTACCCGCCTTCCCGGTGCTCTGGGGCTGGGGGGGGGGGGGGAGCTGGGGCCCTGTGCTACCCGCCTTCCCGGTGCTCTGGGGCTGGGGGGTGGGGGGAGCTGGGGCCCTGTGCTACCCGCCTTCCCGGTGCTCTGGGGCTGGGGGGTGGGGGGAGCTGGGGCCCTGTGCTACCCGCCTTCCCGGTGCTCTGGGGCTGGGGGGTAGGGGGAGCTGGGGCCCTGTGATACCCGCCTTCCCGGTGCTCTGGGGCTGGGGAGATTGTGGCCATGTGCTGCCCACCCTCCTGGTGCTTCTTTGGGGCTGGTGGGGCTAGTCTAAAGCAGGGCTTGGGGTAGATAGTTGTGGTGTGGGGGGAACTTTGGGCTCCAGCGGGGGGGGGAGGGAGCGGGACCTCAGATGAAAGGGGTGGGGCGGGGGCTAGCCTCCCCCAGCCAGCGGTTCACACGCTGCCCATGGGCCCAAACATATTTTTCTTCCACAAAAGTTTTGCATAAGCAAATCTTGTCTTTCAGGAATGCAGTGTGGATCAAAGAGAAAACTGGACCGAGCATTGTCAACTGGAGCGAGCATAGCCCTGCTAGCCACCAGCCGGAAATCAAAGGGCCAGATTTTCAAGGGGTATTTAGGCACCTGCCTTACTAGGCATCCATCTGCATCTTTAGGGATCAAAATGCCTTGGAAAATTTGGCCTCAAATCTCTTATTGACAAGGGGGTTAAAACTGAAATTGACCGAGGGTTAAAATGAAACTGACTAGAAGTTCAGGGGTTTGTCGATCAATGCATTGCTCCATATTTGTGCCGCATTACTCCGTTCATCTCAATGGCCTGCAATCAAAACGGAGGCACACGATGGTGAATTTGACTCTTTGGGCCAGATCCTCAGCCAGTGTGAATGAGCAAACCTATGTCGATTTCCACCCACTGAAGAGCTGGATCTGACTGGCTAGTCTGTTTTCACTGTCCAGTCTGAATGAAATAAAGAAAAATGAAAACCCGCCAGGGGATAGAAGAAAGAATCAATTCGATTTTTAATTGTTTTCAGTTTTAATCCTTTAAGCGACTTAGATCAGGAAATAGGGGTGTGTGTGTGAATAGATGACTTGAAATGAACAGTCTCTGTTTAGTTACTATAAATAAAAATATGGTTTAAAACCAAGGTGAATCAAGTTACTGAGGGATTAGGTTACTGTCAGCGGTATCTTGTTTTTCATCAGATTAATTCTTTCTTTCTTGGTCAGTTTAATTCTTCCTTCCTTTTTGCATCACGCTCTGCCTTTTCCTTTGTGTTTGATTACAGGATAATTATGTGTCAGGGTACCTGTACACCTGGGCGATTTTAAAGGCTCCAAAAGGAATTAAACGTATTGATTTTCACGGCGAGTTGGGCTCCTCATTTTAGACGTGAAAGGCTCAGCTGTTAAACCCACGGGCAGGGAGGTAGGAACACGGGGTCAAGTTATAGGGTTATAGCGGCGGATAAATGCGTGTGTGCGCGCGTGACTCAGACCAATTCAGATCCAAATATTTTATTGGCATGGCAATGGGGTAAACAAAGAGGGGCTGAGCCAGAGCCAGAGCAGGGAAGAGACAGACTATAGAGGCCCTGCAAGTGGTGCAGCCCGTGACTAATATTTCTGAATGAATCGTGAAGGCAGCTGGCTTTTGCCCTGCCATGGCATGTGGCCAGGAGACAGCAAAGTGGGTGCTGCTCCGTTCTGCAATGGGATGCCTGGGCCCCACCCACACCCACTCAACCCGCTGGCCTGGGGCTATTTTGGGCGCGGGAGGGGCCTGCGTGTGCATGGATTTCAGAGACTTTGCTCTTTGAGGTACAGAGAGCAGGACAGTTGGGAGCCAGGTAGCGGGGGAGGGCAGTTGTGCGGGGGGAGGGGAGTATAGGGGTGTGTGCGTGCGTGTGTGTGATATGAAAGAGCTGTGAAGACAGCAGGTTCTAATCTGTGCAGGAGAGTAATAAACGGAGGGGATAGAAACCAAAACCCAGCCAAAAAATCCCTAATCCTAACCAAACCCTTCCAGTTCCTTCTGTCTAATGAGGCATCAGCGCCCCTCTGCTCCTCCTCTGTCTCTAACAGGATTCCCCTCTGTCCTCTTTTCATCTCATTGAGTTCTTTCCCTTCAGAGGAGGGAAATCTGGCAACGTGCCCCAAACTCCACTCCAGTATAAATGGGTGGGCGGGGAGTCACTCTGGATTTACATGGGAGTCACTGGGGAATCCAGCCCTGACTCCGTTGACGTCAGCGGGATCACTCCAGATTTACACCAGGGTCACTGAGATCAGAATCCAGCCTCGACTTCAGTGACTTCACAGTCGCTCCGGATTAGCAGCTCTGGTGCTGGGGGCCCAGCTGATCCCATCAACTCTTCCCCTTGCAGGATTTGTTCCTGAGATTGCACCAGTGTCAGAAATATTCCAGGACTCCCTCGGGATCTAAAGCTAGATGATGGAGTAATGCCAGCCCCCGGCACCAGCTGCCATGATGAGGGGTTTCTAAACTGATCCAAAAGCCAGCAAAAAGGTTCCCATTCATTTCAGTGGGTTTGGGTTTGGGCCCTAAATGTGGTAGTTTAGGAGGTAGGGACTGGGGATTAGAGATTAGATTATATATCAATATTTTTAGGTTATGTAAGGGAGAGTTTTGGGATCCAAAACTACGATTTAGGGATTAGAATTTAGAGATTAAGGTGAGATCTTTACCCCGACTCCTCTCCATGCATGGCTGGTACAAGGACCACAGCAACAGCAAGGTCCAGAGGGGGGAAGAACCCACCGATGCAGGGACTGCGGATGACAACCAGAACATTTTACGGAGCTGAAAGGCTCAGGGCTAAAGCTGGGTGGGAGATTCCTGGCAGTGCTGCGGAGATTGGGTATTGGAGGTGAAAGATTAGGAATAAGTGTTACAGGATGAGAGATTAGACGGTGTTTAGAGTTAGAAAGGTAGAGGCCTTTAAAGTGAAGGATTAGATGGGAGATATTATGGATCAGAGATTAAAAATGTGGGATTATATATTAAATAGCAGGGATTAGAGATGGAAGAGTAGAAGGATTAGAGACAGATAGTAAACATTATGGATTACAGATTAAACTAGGGAGTAGAGAATAGGGATTTGATTTGCACCATTTTAGAATCTGCCTTGGAATGTTCCTTTTTGCACACCATCTTTCTCAGAGTGGTTTGCGTCTCTTTAGTGACTTCTCATTCGGTTAAAATCCAAAAATGTTCCATCCATGTCACGTTTAAAAGCATGGTTGTCTGTAACAATCTGATCACCCACTTTTTCGAGAAAAAGAAAGTGTGTTATGGTGATGTCTACAGACCTCAACCAAGACTGAGGTCCCACTGTGCCGGGCGCTGCACAGACACACAGCGAGAGACAGTCCCTGCCCCCGCTGAGATCAGGGCCCCATTGTGCCAGGTGCTGCACAGATACAGAGAGAGACAGTCCCTGCCCCAAAGAGTTTACAGTCTAAAGAGACAGAATTATACACCCCACCCTTTTATAAATGGAGGAACTGAGGCGCAGAGAGATGAATTGATGTGCCCAAGGTAACACAGGGAGATTTCCCGATTCCCAGCCCACAGCCTTCACCGCCAAACAAGCCACTGTAATGTAAAGCTGCTCCGCTGGGTTAGCGCACGTGACCATGTCTTCCCCTATAGCTCACCCACCCAAGAGAATTACTCTTTCAGCGCAAGTGTTAGGAGTAGTAAAGTGGTCACTGTGGGGTTACTCAGGTTACCCAGAGCATTATGGGATGGTCAATGCTCCACCCCTCCCTTATGTCCTCTTTAGCTAGGGGCTGGTTCCCTCCCCTCTCCCCGACACTGATCCGAAGCTGAATAAAGCAACACGTTCCCAGACTGCTGCTGTCCTGTGACCAGCAGGCTGCTTGTGCACCGAGCGGTTCCTTTGCATCATTGGTGCTGCGGGTTGCAAGTTCGATCCTGGCTGCGTGTCTGTCCTTTGCAATGAAGATCATGCAATTTTCTTCCCTGCAAAGTCGCCGGTGTCCTGTAGGTGGGTCTGATCCCCCATTTTCCATTTCAGCATTGTTCCCGGGGGCTCACAGGCGCACCCACGAAATGTCATGATGAGTCAGGGGCCGGCAAACTCTCCTGCGTAATCCTTTGTCTTCAGATAAATTCCTTTCCTTGGCATTTCGAGAGCTTTACAAACACTCATTCCATTAAGCATCCTTATAGCTCCCTTGTGAAGTAGGTAAGGCCGATACCCGTTTCACACAAGGAGAAGCTAAATAATAACATGCTTGACTTCAGCCAATGCTCCATACCCAGAACTGGGGAGAGAACCCAAGAGTCCTGGCCTCCAGCCCACCTGCTCTAACCCGCTAGCCGTTACCGCCCTGAATGTTTATCATTCTATGTCATTGACTGGCATTCCTACAATTCCTGCAGTTGCTGCGTAGGTAAATATCTCCCTGCTTGACGAACGTACGAGGTTGAGATTTTCATAGATGTCTAAGGGATTTAGACACGTAATGCCCATTCATTTTCATTGCTCAGACCTAATTATTAATGTCTAATCTCTAAAGAGTTTTGATACATAAACCCGTTAATTTTAAATCGCCTAGCTCTAATTGCTAATCTCCAGGGTGTCTAGACACATCATCCTATTACTTCTAATCACTAATTGCTAATCTCTAATCATTAAAGGATTTAGACACATAATTGCCATAAATCTCTAATCTATCATACCTAATATATAAACCCTAATCTCTAAGGGGTTTAGATGCATAATTCAATCCCTAATATCTACTCCCAGTCTCTGAGAGATCTAGACACATAACACCCATTAATTTCAATCCCTAATATCTAAGGGATTTGGACACATAACACCACTAATTTCACTCCCTAATATCTACCGTTTTTGCTGCATAACGCCCATTAATTTTAGTTCCTCATGTCTAAGGCATTTGGACACATAATCCCATTAATTTTATTCACTCGTCCCTTTTTCCAATTTTTAAGAAATCTAGACACATGACACTCATTCATTTTAATCCTGAATTTCTAATCCCTAATGTGTAAGGGATTTAAACACATATCACCAATTACTTTCAATCCGTATTCACTAATCCCAGTCTGTAAGGGCTGTGGATGCGTAACGCCCATTCATTTTACTCCCCAATCTGTAATCTCTAGTACATAAGGGCTTTAGACACCAAACCCTGATTGATCTGAATGGGAGGTGCGTGTCTTTAAATATGTTGACCCTCTAACTGGAGAAATGAGTCTGTGTGTGGGGGGAGCTCAGAGTAGAGTTCCCATGTGCAGGGTCAGCAGGTCTCTGCATCGCCACTCACCCCTCTCTCTTTCCCCAGGGCTCCCCCTTCCTCCTCTCTCCTGTGTCTCTGGTTCTTCATGAGCTCTCTAGCTCTATGCCAGAGTCAGTTGCCCTGTGTCTGCTGTGTAGAAAGTAGCTGGCGGGTTGGGTGCGTCTCCTCAGCAGGCATCCTGGGATCTGAAACAAGAAGGGGAGACGTGGTTCTTTAATGGGGTCGGGGTGAAGGAAGTCAATGGAGTCAGGGCTGGATTCTGATTTGAGTGACTCCAGTGTGAATCTGGAGTGACCACACTGGTGTCAAAGGAGTCAGGGATTGTACTTTGATCTCATGGTGTAAATCTGGAGAGACCCCATTGCAATCAATGGAGTCAGGGGCAGATTCTGACCTCAGTAACCCCAGTGCTAAAGTGGAGTGGCTCCAAAGAAATGAGTGTATTTACATTGGTGAAACTAAAATCAGTATTCCACCCCGGTCTATAAAGACAGTGATTATGGGCCATAATCTGTCCTTTATGCCAACTATAATGCAATAAAATGTAATATCTCCATTAGAGTCAGTGAAGAATACAGCTCTGACTCCATTGACATCAGTGGAGTCACTCCAGATTCACACTGGGGTCACTCAGATCAGAATCCAGCTCTGACTCCATTGACATCAGGGTCACTCTGGAATCATACAGGGTTATTGAGATCACAATCCAGCACTGACTCCATTGACATCAGTGGAGTCACTCCAGATTCACACTGGAGTCACTCAGATCAGAATCTTGGCTGCGGTGGGGTCCCTCTGGATTTACCTTAATCTAATTTACACCAGAACCCAGCCCTTAGCAGTTGAATGACTGGGTGGGGATTATCATTCTCATATTTAATATTGCGGTTGCCCCAAGAAATCTCAGCCCCATCAGGCCCCATTCATGCTAGGGGCTGTACAAATATACCCAGGGTGACAGTCTTTGCCCTGAAGACCTTATAGTATGAATCCCACTCCCACATTGCAGCTCAGATACTCACCACACACAGGAGGCAGAGCAGGACGAGGAAGACAAACATGGCAGCCAGACAGATGAGGATGATGGCCCAATATGGCAGACCGCTGGTGGCCGGTACTGGGGAAAACAGAGAGAGAAAGGGCCAATTTTGTATAGTGAAGCCAGCGACAGTTGCTCTGTAATCACAGCTCAGCAAGAGAAAAGGGAACAGATTGGTAAGCAGTGAGTCACGGCACCTACTGGCGACTCACCCATTACGGGATAACAGTCTACAACTGCCAACTGCTGATGAAGTGGTTCCTTTAGCACAGTGGTTCCCAAACTTTAACAGCTCGTGAACCCCTTTCAAATCTTGCGAACCTCCTCTTAAAAATGAATATTTCCAGGGATGTTCTCCTTTACCTGAGTATAAATTATAAAAGCAGGGATCTTGGAAATATAACATTTGTTTTATGACATGCTTGTTACACACTATTTATTATTAATTATTATTTATCATTACATTATGAAAACAGCGACACTCTTCCAAGATCTCCCTTTCGTAGCTTGTATCACTTTGAATAAGCCTGTAATAAGACCAGGCTCCTATGTTTAATCAAGGAGCATCAGATGTGAAACAGCAGGAAGGTATTTAAGAAGCCAACTCAAAGAGTTCCTCCTACGCAAGCATTCAGGGCTTGAGCAGTCCCGGCAAACAACGCACATTACAACAAAGCTTAAACTTGTTCTTCATAATAATTAAAAAACAACACTAGCTGCCTATTTAATTTTAAAAACAGCAAAAAGTATTCACCTCCCTTTCTGTTTCTTATAAGGAGTCTTGAAGTTTCAATCTCCTCAGTGTGATAGATAGACTTGCTTTGATCTGCTTAGCTCTTGGGAGTCCAGGGGCTGCGAGCTGCTGGCTGGCCATTAGGGATTTTTTTCCCAAGAACCCCTTGTAACATTTCACAAATCCCCAGGGGTTCACGAACCCCAGTTTGGGAACCACTGCACTAGCACAAATGGTAACATGGGGCTGTGCTACCGTGACAGGCATGTATAGAAGCAGCTGCTCGGTTGAAAACGCAGCACTCAACCATTCTAGTGCTGCAGTAACATGTCCTGTGAACTCCATTTGTGGACCCTTCCCCTAGGGTGCCGGAGTCCTTCTTTTTAAAAGTACTCTGCGGGCTGGCTGGGTGTTTCAAGATGTAGTTCAAAACCAACCTCTTTAAGCCCCAGCTTCTTTTATCTCAGTTCCTCCATTGTATACCCAGAGTAACGCTATTGACCTCAGTGGGGGCACGCTGACGTTACTCTGGATATACAGCAGAGTCACTGAGCGCAGAATCTGGTCCCAGCTCCAATGATGTCAATGGGCATCACTCCGGATTTGTAGCTGAGCCACTAAGATCAGAATCCAGCCCTGACTCCGTTGATGTCAGTGGGGATCACTCTGGCCCCATTGACTCCATGGAGCTGGGGTGGATTCACACCAGGCGGGATCTGGCCCCCTTGACTCCATGGAGCTGTGGCAGATTCACACCAGGTGGGATCTGGCCCCCTTGACTCCATGGAGCTGTGGCAGATTCACACCAGGTGGGATCTGGCCCCCTTGACTCCATGGAGCTGTGGCAGATTCACACCAGGTGGGATCTGGCCCCCTTGACTCCATGGAGCTGTGGCAGATTCACACCAGGTGGGATCTGGCCCCCTTGACTCCATGGAGCTGTGGCAGATTCACACCAGGTGGGATCTGGCCCCCTTGACTCCATGGAGCTGTGGCAGATTCACACCAGGTGGGATCTGGCCCCCTTGACTCCATGGAGCTGTGGCAGATTCACACCAGGTGGGATCTGGCCCCCTTGACTCCATGAAGCTGTGGCAGATTCACACCAGGTGGGATCTGGCCCCATCGACTCCATGGAGCTGTGGTTGATTCACACCAGGTGGGATCTGGCCCTATCGACTCCATGGAGCTGTGGCAGATTCACACCAGGTGGGATCTGGCCCCATTGATTCCATGGAGCTATGGCAGATTCACACCAGGTGGGATCTGGCCCCATTGATTCCATGGAGCTATGGCAGATTCACACCAGGTGTTTGACGAAGCCGCAGAGACTATTTTCACTGTTGCTGCACTCAGCAACTAGTGTGTCTGAGCTGAGTGGCTCCGGGAGGGCCCGGGAGATGTGGGTGAGGCCGTGTCTGAGAGATGGGATGGGGCTCCACACCCCACCGTAGGGAGGGGAGCTGCGGTGTGCCCTGTCTCTGTCATGTCACCATACACTTCCTAATCATGCCCAGGCTGTCACCGTACCGGTGTTGGGTGGAGCTGTGGTTCTGGGGGCTAGGGATGTGCTGGCATCAGGGGTGCTGCGAGCTGAGGGAGTCCTGGGGGCAACTGCAGACGTAGTGACGTCTCGAGTGGTGAGAGCCGGAGCAGTCAAAGTGGAGTCGGCAGGGGAGGCAGTGGCTCCGGTTGTTTTGCCCTGTGGATGGGATGTGGCATCTGTGGTCACGGTGCCCTGGGAAGGGGACGTGACAGCTCCGGTCACGGTGACCTGGGGAGGGGACGTGGCATCTCTGGTTGCAGCGCCCTGGGGAGGGGACGTGGCAGTTCCAGTCGCAGCGCCCTGGGGAGGGGATGTGGCGGCTCCGGTCACGGTGACCTGGGGAGGGGACGTGGCATCTCTGGTCACGGTGCCCTGGGGAGGGGACGTTGTGGCTCCAGTTGTGGTGCCCTGGAGAGGGGAGGTTGCGGCTCTGGTCACGGTGCCCAGGGGAGGGGACGTGGCATCTCTGGTTCCAGTGCCCTGTGGACAGGATGTGGTGTCTCTGGTCACGGCACCCTGGGGACCAGACGTGGCGACTCCGGTCATGGTGCCCAGTGGAAGGGACGTAGCGGCTCTGGTTGCAGTGCCCTGGAGAGGGGACGTGGCATCTCTAGTCTCAGTGTCCTGTGGTTGGGACATGGCATCTCCAGTTGTGGTGCCCAGTGAAGGGGAGGTGGTGGTTCTGGTCGCGGTGCCCTGGGGAGGGGAGGTGGCGGCTCTGGTCGTGGTGCCCTGTGGAGGGGATGTGGCGGCTCTGGTCACAGTGCCTGGGGGAGGGGAGGTGGCGGCTCCAGTCGTGGTGCCCAGGGGAGGGGAGGTGGTGGTTCCAGTCACGGTGCCCAGGGGAGGGGACATGATGGTTCCAGTCACAGTGCCCGGGGGAGGGGATGTGGCAGTTGTGGTTCTGGTGCCCGGAGGAGGGGAGGTGGCGGCTCTGGTCATGGTGCCCGGAGGAGGGGAGGTGGCGGTTCCAGTTACGGTGCCCGGGGGAGGGGAGGTGGCGGTTCTGGTCACGGTGCCCAGAGGAGAGGAGGTGGCGGTTCCAGTTACGGTGCCCGGGGGAGGGGAGGTGGCGGCTCTGGTCACGGTGCCCGGAGGAGAGGAGGTGGCGGTTCCAGTTATGGTGCCCGGGGGAGGGGAGGTGGTGGCTCTGGTCACGGTGCCCGGGGGAGGGGAGGTGGCGGCTCCAGTTACGGTGCCCGGGGGAAGGGAGGTGGCAGCTCCGGTCACGGTGCCCGGGGGAAGGGAGGTGGTGGTTCCGGTCACGGTGCCCGGGGGAGGGGATGTGCCGGATCTGGTCGGGGGGGTCTCAGCAATGGACTTAACTCCTGGGATGTCTTCCTGGGAATGTGCTAGACAGGGAAGATAACGAGAGTGGCTCATGTAAATACCGGAGTCCCCACCAGTGCACGCCCCTCCCCCCGCTGGATCAGTGCCCTGCCGGCCCGGCTGGTCTCGGCTCTGCCCACTGGGGCTGTGTTTCCCCTTGGAGAAATACTGAAATCTGCCCGTGGCTGGAGCGCGGCTTCCCCTACAGTGACTAGGCCACTCACCGGGGACGTGCGGAAAATCGTCAGGAGGGCTCGATCTTCCGCCTGGGCATCTGAAACCCCCGTCCCCCTACGCGACCATGTTCCAGGTTCCCTGTTACGGCATCATCCCTTCATCTTAGTGTTACTGTTCAGTGGGTAGAACAGTGGTGGGGGTGGGTAGCCGGACTCCTGGGTTCTATTCTCTGTTATGGGAAAGGAGTGGGGTCTAGTGGTTAGAGCAGGGGGAGCTGGGAGTCAGGACTCCTGGGTTCTATCCCCAGCCCTGGGAAGGGGTGTGGGGCTGGTGGGTTAGAGCAGGACTTGTGTGACTGTAGGCAGGACTCTTTGCCCATCTGTAACTCACTTTCTGCCTGTTGTAAGGGGCACTGGGGCAAGCCCTGACTGCGAGGGGACGGCGCCCACTGCCCCACACCCTGCAGCATGGCACCCCCTAGTGCTGCACTGGAGCATTGGCGCCAGCACTGACTGTGAGGGGAGAGCGCCTGTACCCTGCTCCCTGCAGCAGCCCATCACCCCCCTCCCCCATTTTCTGCGTATTGCACAGCTCGACTGTCCCGGCCTTGGGAGCATGGCGCTGGGGCCAGCTTCCCATTAGGTTTCTGCTCTAGATTTCACAGCCTACAGGGGAGAAAACGGGATGATTGACGGCTGCTGCGTCTTTCACTGGAGCTCAGAGCCAGGCCTGGAGCAGTCTTGGGCCGATTATCAGTTTTCATTTGTCTTATTGTAGCCCCCAGGAGCCCCACTCACAGCCCAGGGCCCCGGGGCACTAGGTCCTGTCCCAACACTGCACATAAACACAGTTCCCTGCCCCCGGCCGCTTCCTACACTGGGAAGCTAATTCTGGTCGTAAATCCCAGGCGGTGTCCTGCTCTGTGAATCACGCGTTGCATGGTTTCCGGGGAATTGCTTGCCCGGCTTCCCTGCCCTGGATGACGCTCAAGATGGTGATCTGTTTCTAACTGTCTTGGCGATAAACAGCTAAACAGAGGGCTGGGTGTGATCCACAGGCCTGGGTTTTCTCCTCCAAAGAATAAAGGCAGGGCTGGATTAGGGCAGGCTGATCTTATCTTTCCGGCAGTGGGACATAGGTGAGCCAGGTTCTATTTTCAGTTCTGCCTGCATGACCTCGGGCAAATCATGACATCACTCAAACAGATATCAGGGCCTCGTTGTACCAGGCGCTGCACAGACACACAGGGAGAGACAGTCCCTGCCCCAGCTGAGATCAGGGCCCCGTTGTGCCGGGCACTGCACAGACACACAGGGAGAGACAGTCCCTGCCCCAGCTGAGATCAGGGCCCCGTTGTGCCAGGCGCTGCCCAGACACACAGGGAGAGACAGTCCCTGCCCGAAAGATCTTACAAATTAAGCAGACCGGCTATTTAATAATAATGATAACAGACAAGGGAATTAATATTAGCCCCATTTTACAGGTAGGAACTGACTCACAGAGAGATGAAGCCACTTGTCTGCTATAAGTGCTCAGTATTAGCACAACAGGCTCCTGGTCCATGACAGGTTCCTGGGCTCTACGCAATCGTGTCCTGCCTCTCACAGGCCGGGGAATTCCTCCCAGCGAGTCCAGTACTGAGCCCAGTGACCTGATTCCCTCCAGGTTCACTTCAGCACCATCTCACCTGCCAGCAGAGCAGTGTTTTCCAGACTCTAAAAAGCTGAGCTCCCCGCGTCAAATAAAGGAATGCAGTTGTGTCCCCACTACAGCCGCCATGTTTCCTAAAGACCCTACTGAAAACAAGCTGCCACTCAGAGCAGATTGTGTACGTCTTCCCATTATCATCCTCTCTCTCCCTTCTGGCAAGAGCAGAGAAATAACGAGCAATGCTGAGATTTAAATGATCATCCTTGGCATCCGGATCAGCAGCCATTCAGATAGACAGGGCAGTTCCCCCCCCCCCCCTCCTCTGAGCGATGGGCTCAGGCTCTCTGCAAACTCAGTCAGACGTCGGTTACACTCTGGGAGCGTTTTCAAGGTTATCTCCCCAACTAGAACAGCTGGAGACTTCCTTTGCGTCTGAAATGAAAGCTGAAACCAGAGGGACATGCTGCATTCGAGGGTGAACAAAACCCACCCTTACCTGGGAAGTGTAGAACTAAAATCAGCACCGGGATTAGCCTGAACACAGCCTGGGGTGAGTCTCGCCACCACTGCATGCTGAATGCTGTACTTAGACGAATGCTTCAAATCCTCAGGCATCTGCCAGGCACGTCCTGGCTGCTGACAGCTTAAGTACCGTCCTGCCTCGTCCTATAAGTCACACCGTCATGGCGGGAGAGGACAGTTTATTATAGGGTGCAGTGATGTAGCGTTTCAGGTTCAAGGGTGCGGACCGGAACAACTCCCTCGGAAGCAGTTTATTTTTGTCAAGAAATGGCGAGGATGGAGCCTCTGATCATGGACTTTCTCAGGCCACGCGGGTGCTTAGCGCAGGACAGGATAGGACGGGGACACGGGGGAGTAACGAACGTGATGGATGGAATAAAGGTGGAATGTAAGGTCTCAGTCTCCTCTCATCTACTCTGGTGTTACGCCACCAAGGTAGTCTAGTGGTTAGAGGGGGGGGGGCTGGGAGTCAGGACTCCTGGGTTCTATTTTCAGCTCTGAGAGGGAAGTGGGGTCTAGTGGTTAGAATGTGTGTGGGGCGGGGGCTGGGAGTCAGGACTCCTAGGTTCTATTTTCAGCTCGGGGAGGGAAGTGAGGTCTAGGGGTTACAGCAGGGGGGCTGGGAGCCAGGACTCCTGGGTTCTCTTCCCAGCTCTGGGAGGGGAGTGGTGGTTAGATTGAGAGTCCTGGATTCTATTGCTGAGTCTGGAGGGGAAGTGGATAAATGGTTAGAGCAGTGGGGGCTGTGATTGCAGATTCTTGTGTTCTGGTTTGGCTCTGCCGCTGACTTGCCCTGTCACCCTCTGGGCCTCAGTTTCCCCACCTGCTAAACCAAGGTAACAACAACCACCCTCACCTCTCCCTGGGCTGAATTCCTATTTGTGAAGTGCTTTTGAGATTCCCTGCATGCAAGAGGCCACCGGCATGGGAAATTCTTTGTTCGCAGAAGTCCTGGTGAACCTGTGGAACTCACTGCTACATGATCGCACTGAGGCCAAGCGCTCGGCAAGAGACAACAGTAAACGTGGACATTGACACAGAGAATGAAAACAAAGACAATTATGTGAGGCTACAAAAATCAAAAAATAAATCATATTAATGAATTAACACCCCCCCCAGCCGCTAGTTATTAGGGGTCAGGAGGAAACGTCTCTCTTATGAGCCGGTTATTCCACAAATTACCATGAGAGAGGCGTGTAGCGGCCCTTCCTCCTAAGCAACTGACGCAGGCGAGCTGTCTGAGAGGTGACTGGGCTATGTGGACCATGGGTCTGATCCCACCTGGGGCTTGCTATGAAAGTCACACAGGGTGCAAGACAACTAGGGAGCAGGTGATGCTCTGTTCCCGCCTCCCGGGGTCTCCATCAATGGCCCCAGGACACACAGTGTGGCTACCACGCCCAGTTCAATGGCCAGCACATCGCAGGCTACCACAGGTGCATATGCCCTCTCCCTCCTGCATGCTATTCCCCAGAAGGACGGTTGTGCTACCTGTGCTGCAGGGAGTGGGTTAGGGGTGGGGCTCAGCAGGGGGCTTGCTCTCCCCTGGCAGCCAGTACTGGCTGCAGCGCCCCAGTGCAGCGCTAGGGGGCGCTGTGCTGCAGGGAGCTGGGTAGGGCTCAGCAGGGGGCGCTTTTCCCTCACAGTTGGTGCTTCGTGCAGTGTCCCAGTACGGTGCTAGGGGGAGCTGTGCTGCAAGCAGCAGGGTGGGGGGCGCTTTCCCCTCACAGTCAGTGCTGACCCCAGTGCGCCATTGTGGTGCTAGGGGATGCTGTCCTGCATGGAGTGGGCTCATTATGGGGCGCTCTCCCCTGGCAATCAACGCTAACCCCAACACCCCAGTACAGCACTAGGGGGCGCTGTGCTGCAGGGAGCAGGGTCGGGGGGCTCTGTGCTGCATGGAGCAGGCTCAGTAGGGGGCGCTGTGCTGCAGGGAGCAGGGTCAGGGGGGCTCTGTGCTGCATGAAGCAGGCTCAGTAGGGGACGCTCTCCCCTGGCAATCAACGCTAACCCCAACGCCCCAGTACAGTACTAGGGGGTGCTGTGCTGCAGGGAGCAGGGTCGGGGGGGGGGCTCTGTGCTGCATGGAGCAGGCTCGGTAGGGGGCGCTCTCCCCTGGCAGTCAGTGCTAACCTCTGCCCCGCTCCACATACACACAGAGTCAGACCAAGGAAGGACACGTTGTCCCTTAAGAGTTAATGATGCTGGCTCCTGCCTGGCACGGTGACTGGTTTAATTACAGGCCGGGTAACTGGCAAAGGGAAGGACTCGCTTTTTATAACCCCTTTGTGAGCTCAGCCGGGGCGGAAGCAAAAATCTGGACAGTTCGGCTGCCTTCCTAAACAGAGAGTCCGGCTTCTGGAGGGAGTCGCGCTAATCAGGACTCTTCGGGGATCGTTCCAAGACTGGCCATTCCCAGACGCTTGTGTTCGTTTTCCTTTTGCGCCATGTGTGATTTTTAAATTCGGCTATAGACCAGGGAGTGGAACCTGGCTCCTAGCCCCCATCTGCTCTAACCACTAGTCCCATTTCCCCTCCCAGAGCTGGGGGTAGAACCCAGGAGTCCTGGCTCTTAGCCCCACCCTGCTCTAACCCACTAGTTCCCACTCCCCTCCCAGAGCTGGGGAGAGAACCCAGGAGTCCTGGCTCCCAGCCCCCCCTGCTCTAACCACTAGCCCTCATTCTGGCCAGCCTTATTCTTGGTGTCTATGCAAATACACTGAAAACCTTGGAGCTGCTTCTGGGGTTCCAGCCAGTCTCATGCTAACCTAATTCCGCAGAGCTCGCTTCAGGGGATCTCAGAGGCTCCATCCTTCTAGGAGGCAGAAAACTCATACTCTTACTTCGAACGCCTTCAGCCTTAAAACTTGGCAGCCCAGAGGAAACCTCTTTATTATAAGCATTAAGAGAACAGAGAGGTGAGGGTTTTTGATCACTGTGATTGTTTGTATTATGCAAGAAGCAGCCAGCTAACAGAACCGGAGTTCCCTAGGGGAACTGGTAAGGAAAGAACTTATTATTGATTATTTACAATGAGGGGTTCAGCTCAAAAGTTTGACAAGCTGCTATTAAGCCCACACACCTACTGCTGAATTGCGGCTGCTTCTGGGGTGGGACAGGTGTATAACACTCACACAGCGATGCGGCATGGGGCTCGCTCGCCCGGCGCTTAACTGCAGCCACCTCTGGGGTGGATTTGTGGAAGCCACTTAACAGCCGCAAAGCAATGCTGCACATCAGGTATCCGAGTAGCTGCACTGATAGTCTGCTCTGGCAGAGGCAGGACGCAGTATTGGGCTAGAGGGGGCCCATTGTTCCGATCCAGTGAAGGATGGACCCATCGGTCTGCTTCCATATGTGCCAGAGGTGGCATTAGTTGGGCCATTAATCTAAACTGGCAAGGGGAGATGATGGGACTCCAGATTAAATAGACCATGGCTCTGATTCTGTATGGACCAGAGGTGGCATTTGCAATTAGAAGAACCAGTCCCATATACTTTCCAGTCTCCTTCATCCAGTTCCTGACACAGCGCGGTGCTGCGGTGTTCCCTAGGACAGTGCGCTCTGGAAACTGATTACCTATGCTATTAAAGAGGGAGCGGCTAGATGAGTGTCTTCCTTATATTCCATTGCAGCCCATGTAGGCAACTCACCCCAAGTCCCCGTCCCAAGGTGGCATATTGGGGATCTGAGGGTACCCACCCCAGAGAAGGACCTCAAGGGAATGAGCTCGCCACTGACTCCGTTAAGGTGGCAGAACTGATAGTAATGACCTTCACATAGCAGACAACCTGGAAGAGACACAGAGATGTCAGTGGTACAGCCTGGGTAACCAAGACTGGCCTCTACTGCCTGTCCAGAGCTGGGGATAGAACCCAGGTGTCCTGATTCCCAGCCCTCCTGCTCTAACCACCAGACCCCTCTCCCCTCCCAGAGCTGGGGATAGAACCCAGGTGTCCTGACTCCCAACACCCCCCCCCTGCTCTAACCACTAGACACCACTCCCCTCCCAGAGCTGGGGATAGAACCCAGGAATCCTGAGTCAGTGGCAAGCATGGGAGCTGGGGTAGGGAGAGGGGCCCAGACGGGGTATTCCCCAGATCCAGACACTGAGGGCCAGGCTGGCTTCCGAAGCATCAAGTGGCCCCGCGTGGCCCTTACCGTGACAATCCCGGTGAGCAGGCCCACGATGACGAAGAGACAGAGCAAGCTGATGAGCCCCATGGACCGGTATGGCCAGGGGGTCCGGGGTGCTGCAGAAGGAGACAGCAGAATGGGTGAGAGGCTCCTTCCCCAGATGAGTGGAAGCCGAGCTCCCAGCACTCTGGCCAGGGGCTGTGCTGCCCGCGGGCTCATGCGTGGCTTCCCCACCCAGCTAAATCCCTACCGTGGTGCCCGTCACCATAGCAACAGGGCATCTCCCGGGAGACAGTAGCTATTGTGGCACTGGGGCAGGGGGCCAATTGATTTCCCTCCCTCTCTCCCCCCTAGGGCAGCCGGCTTTTGGGCTTGCTGCTGCTTACTGGGGGTGGTGGACTCTCCAGGGGCCCTGGTGTCTCTTGGGGCATCATGGTCATCTCCAGGGGTGGTGGCCGTGGTGTCGCTTCCCTGGGCATCATCCCCATCATCGCCAAGGGCAGCAGTAGCCGTGTCTCCAGGAGTATCAGTGCCATCTCTGGTGCCATCTGTGGTGGCAAGAATGTCTCCAGGGACTGGGAAAGCTCCAGGGACGGTTGCATCTCCAGCATCATCTGTGGTGGCAGCTGCATCTCCAGGGACGGTGGCGCCTCCAGGGCCATCGGTGTTGGTGTCTCCAGGGACTGTGGGGGTGTCTCCATGGGCAGCAGTGGTGCTGATGTCTTCAGGGACTGTGCTATCTACAGGGGAGGCACTGGTGGTCTCTCCAGGGACTGTAGGGTCTCCGGGCATGGTGGTGGTGGTGTCTCCAGGGACTGTAGCATCTCCAGGCATGGCAGTGGTGGTGTCTCCGGGATCCATGGGGGTGTCTCCATGGGAAGCAGTGGTGCCGATGACTCTAGGAACTGTGGTATCTACAGGGGCGGTGGTGAAGGTGATGTCTTCAAGTGTGTCAGCAGAGTCATTGTCATATCCAGGGGCATCAGTGTCTCCAGATATGGTAGTGGTGGTGATGTCTCCATGGTCAGTGGTGGTGGTGAAAACTCTAGGAATCACAGGGTCTCTGGAAGCAGCAGTGGTGGCAGCATCTCCAGAGCCTGTGCTGTCTCGAGGGGTGGCAGTGGTGGTGGTGGTGTCTCCGGGGACTGCTGCATCTCCAACGGTGGCGGTGATGGAGGTGGCTTCTCCAGGGGCAGTGGTGGTGGTGTCTCCAGGGATTGCAGCATCTCCAGGGGCAGTGGTGGTGGTGTCTCCAGGGACTGCAGCATCTCCGGGGCCAGCGGCAGCGGTGGTGTCTCCAGAGATTGCAGTGTCTCCAGGGGCGGTGGTGGTGTCTTCAGGGATTGCAGCGTCTCTGGGGGCAACGGCGGTTGTGGTGACTCCAGGGATTGCAGCGTTTCCGGGGGCAGCGGCGGTTGTGGTGACTCCAGGGATTGCAGCGTCTCCGGGGGCAGCGGCGGTTGTGGTGACTCCAGGGATTGCAGCGTCTCCGGGGGCAGCGGCGGTGGTGGTGTCTCCAGAGATTGCAGCATCTCCGGGGGCAGGGGCGGTGGTGGTGTCTCCAGGGATTGCAGCTTCTCCAGGAGCAGCAGCGGTGGTGGTGTCTCCAAGGATTGCAGCTTCTCCGGGGGCAGCAGCAGTGGTGGTGTCTTCAGGGATTACAGCTTCTCCAGGGGCAGTGGTGGTGATGGTGTCTCCAGGGATTTCAGCATCTCCAGGGGCAGTGGTGGTGTCTCCAAGGATTTCAGTGTCTCCAGGGGTGGTGGTGGTGTCTTCATAGATTGCAGCATCTCCAGGGGCAATGGTGGTGGTGGTGTCTCCAGGGACTGTGGTATCTCCAGGTGTGGTGGTGGTGTCTCTAGGGACTGCAGCATCTCCAGGGGCAGCAGTGGTGGTGTCTCCAAGGGCAGTGTTGGCAGTGGTGTTGGGGTCTCCAAAGACTGCCGCATATTCAGCAGTGGTGGTGATGGTGGTGGCGTTTCCTGGGGAGGAGGTGGTGGTGTCTCCAGGGATGTCGTTGTCTCCAGGGCTGACAGTGGTGGTGTCTCCAGGGACTGCAGCGTCTCCAGGGGCAGCGGTGATGGTGATGATGTCTCTAGGGGCAGTGTTGGCGGTGATAATGGAGTCTCCAGAGACTGCCACATCTTCAGAAGCGGTGGTGATGGTGGTGGCATCTCTAGGGACTGCCACATCTCCAAGGGCAGCAGTGGTGGTGGTGTCTCCAGGGACTGCAGTGTCTCCAGAGGCAGTGGTGATGGTGTCTCCTGGGGCAGTGTTGGTGGTGATGATGGGGTCTCCAGAGACTGCTGCATCTTCAGAAGTGGCGGTGATGGTGGTGGCATCTCCAGGGGCAGTTGCATCTCCAGGGGTGGCGGTGGTGTCTCCAGGGACTGTCGCATCTCCAGGGGTGACAGTGGTGATGGTGTCTTCAGGGTCTGCAGCATCTCCAGGGGCAGCGGTTATGGTGATGGTGATGATATCTTCAGGGGCAGCGGTGATGGTGTCTCCAGGAGCAGTGTTGGTGGTGATGGTGGAGTCTCCAGAGACTGCCGCATCTTCAGCAGTGGCAGTGATGGTGGTGGCATCTCTAGGGACTGCAGCATCTCCAGGGGTGGCTATGGTGGTGGTGGTATCTCCAAGTACTGCAGCATCTCCAGGAGTAGCAGTGGTGGTGTCCCCAGGGTGTGTGGTGTCTCCAGAGACTGTGGTATCTCTGGGGGCAGCAGCAGTGGTGGTGGTATCTCCAGGGTTTATGGTGTCTCCACAGGTGGTGGTGGTGGTTTCTCCAGGGACTTTGAAGTCTTCAGGGACTTCAGCATCTCCAGGGGTGGCAGTGATGGTTGTGATGGTATCTCCAGAGACTGTAGCATCTCCAGGGGCAGTGCTGGTGGTGGGGATGGGGTCTCTAGGGACAGTAGCATCTCCAGGGTTTGTAGTGTTGATCGTGACATCTCTAGGGACTATGCTGTCTTCAGGGATGATGGTGTCTCTAGGGGCAGTGGCATCTCCAGGGGCTGTGGTGTCTCCGAGGATGGCAGTGGTTGTGTTGTCTCCAGCTTCAGTGGTGCTGGCGTCTCCAGAGGCAGCAGCACCAGCTTCTCCAGAGGCGGTGGTGTCCCCAGGGGTGGCAAGGGAGGTGTTGGAGTCTTGGGGGGCATTGGCGGCATCTCCAGGGCAGGCAACGATGTCGGCGTCTCCTCCAGGAACGGTGGTGTTGTCTCCAAGGGCGGCGGAAGCAACGGTGTCTCTTGAGATAATGGTGACAGCTGTGGTGTCTCTGGTGCTGGTGGCGTCTCCAGGGGCTGTGGTGGTCTCTCTGGGAACAGCGAGGCTCCCTTGAGTGCCCTCGGCTGCTGGGGTGGTGCCCTGGCCTGGGGTCTCTGTGCCCCCAAAGGGAGTGATCCAACTGTGGGTCACGCTGGCTGCAGGGCCGATGGCCACAGCAGAGGTGGTGGTCTCCCTGGGGATGCCACTGTCCCTAGGCGTGCCAGGCTGCCCCAGAGGGCTGGGCTGGCTGGGAGTGGTCAGCTCAGCCGGGATGGTGTCTCTAGAGATAACCATCTCTCCAGGCGTAGGGGTGGCCCCAGAGGGAGAGGTGATGATGTCTCCAGGAGCTGCAGTGCTGGTGAGGTCTCCAGCGGTGGTTTCCCTCAGAGCAGTGGTGACATCTACAGAGGCAGCGTCTCTGGGGCCGGGGCTGGCATCTCCGGGGACGGTGACATCATTACCACCAGGAGCAATGGCTGTGTCTCCAGGGGCGACAGTGGCATCTCTGGGGGCGATGGTGGCATCTCCAAGGGTGATGGTGGAGTCTTCAGTAACAATGGTGGCATCTCCAGAGGCGATGGCTGTGTCTCCGGGGGTGATGGCTGTGTCTCCATTGTTGGGGGCAGCACCATCATCTCCAGGGATGGGACTGATGCTTCCATTGGTGCTGGAGCTGTCATCATCTTCAGGGGCGATGGTGGCATCTCCGTCTCCGAGGACAGGGCTGATGTCTCCATCTCCAGGGGCAGAGTCATCATCTCCAGGGATGGAGCTGATGCGTCCGTCGGTGCTGGCGCTGTCATCGTCTCCAGGGGTAATGGTGATGGTGGCAGTGTCTACAGCGGCGCTGGAAGCATCATTGTCTTCAGGTTGGAGCATGGCAGCGTCTGCATCTCCAGGTATGATTGTACCATCCCCAGGGGCTGTGGGGTCCCCATGGGAGGTGATCTCCCTGGGCTTAGCAGTGGAGTCCGCAGGGGCAGTGGTCCCATCATCCATAGCACCATCCCCAGAGCTCACTGCCCTGTTCACACCATGAGGGAGGCTGTCTCTCCCAGCATGGACGTATCTCTCCAATCTACTGGCTGTGTCCATCGTCCTGTGAGTCAGACCTTGCTCAGCAGCGATGGGGCTGCAGCGGAACAACAACAAAATCCAGAAGAAATCAGGTCACGGTGGGAAACATAATTGTACCATATCCCAGCCTTGGGCGCTGGTTAGTCCTGCCAGCGTTCGGGTTGGCCTCAGTTCTAGAGCTGGTTAGGAAACTTTTTTACGTGGAAAATACTCACTTTTCGGCACAAATTCAAATACCAAAATATTACAGTTTGGGGCCAAAATCTTTCTGTTTTCAGGAGTTTGGTATTTTTGGTGAAAAATCCGAAATCTGCAGAAAAAAGACACTTTTGGCAAAAAAAAATCATTTAATTGAAAACTCAATTTTCGAAACGTTGTCTCAGCAGAGCACTAATAATTGCTAAAAGCCTCATGCTACAGAAATAGAAATCCAAAAAGCAACCAACAGTTACAAATTGGAGCATGGACATCTTGAGCTTAACCACCATGGAAAGAATTGTAACTGTAACAGAAATACCCAAGAAAAGTCTCAAACCATTCACATTGTATTTAATCAACAGTTTCAAATACAGTGACGGTGAGGCAGCAAACAGCACATTAGGAGAAGTTTATGTATTATGAGAAGTTTAGGTAAAGTTTCTTTGCATTTGTTTATATATATATATATATATATATATATATATATATATATATAAAATGTAATAAAAAGTTAAAACTCAATATTCTATTTAAAAAACAGTTCAGATGGAAAATTTGTGCCCAGGAATTGAATTAATGTGCTACTAACTTCTAGGGCTAGTAAACAAATTAAAAGAAAAAATAACTTTCATTACCATCTTGATGTCCTGAAGTTGTCATTGAAAAAGTTTTTCCTTTTAGCACATTAAATGCTTTGAAAATAGACCACATTTTAAGTTGATCACTGTTTTTAAAAGGGCTATTACTGATAGCTGATTACTGATGTGATTACTGATGCTGTTTTCTTTCAAACTTGAGGAGAAAACATTTTTGATTTTTAAAAAAGTGATTTTTTTCTAGTGAAAAACAAAAAGTGTTGAAGATTTTGTGTGAATAATTTTGTTTACAAAAGGATTAGTCTTTAGATCATAAAATTTCTTTGTATATGAAATATTTCAACTGGTCCTACTAATTTCAAACCA